>NC_053168.1:5085000-5390000 GCF_016835505.1 Polypterus senegalus | reverse complement strand
ACCAGATGACCAACTAAGTTTCTTAATTGGAAGCCCGTTCTTGTCGTTAATTAAACCCATTTATTGATTTAACCCCACAGCTTGTTGCTGCTCTCATTCTGCCACTTTTTTCTAAGGGCAGCATCAAGATGTTCTGGTGACCTGAGCAGATCGGCCTTATCGAGTCCGTCACCTTTTTCTTTATATATTTAGATATTGTGTGATGAGCACAAGTTAGCTGGGCATGCGTCGGCACGTTTGGCATCTCATTATTGTTTGGATGCAAATTAAGGAAAGAAAAAAAAACAATTCGGGGGTCCAAGTCGATTAAAATTTGGTCACTTGGCAACTGGTCACTAATTAGACCCGGGTTCACTTCCCAGGTCCTCCCTGGGTGGAGCTTGCATGATCTCTCTGTGTCTGTGTGGATATTCTCCCACAGTCCAAAGACATGCAGGTTAGGTGCATTGGCGATCCTAAATTGTCCCTAGTGTGTGCTTGGTGTGTACGCCGTGTGGTGGGCTGGCACCCTACCTGAGGTTTGTTTCCTGCCTTGCACCCTGTGTTGGCTGGGATTGGCTCCAGCAGACCCCCGTGACCCTGTAGTTAGGATATAGCGGGTTGGATAGACTGAACTGTTAACTTTGATAGAACGAAACACTGATGTCTTTTCAGACTTACCAGGCAAGACTAACATTACAAAACATGCAATCATCACTGAACCTGGCGTTCACGTACAGATGCGGCCGTTCCAGATTCCCGGAAGCGCGACGAAATATTGTCCGCGAAGAGGTAAAAAAGATGCTGACACTGGGTGTAATCCGTGAAAGTAAAAGTGACTGGTGCAGCCCCGTTGTATTAGTCCCAAAGCAAGACGGTTCAATTTGGTTCTGTATCAATTTCAGACGCTTGAATAAGGTCTCTAAATTCGATGCTTATCCGATGCCCCGTGTCGATGAACTGTTGGAAAAATTGGGTCAGGCGAGCTACATCTCTACGCTAGATCTCACAAAAGGCTATTGGCAGGTGCCTTTAGAGGCTAGCAGTTGTGAGAAAACGGCATTTGCGACTCCCGACGGACTTTATGAATTTACAAGACTCCTGGTTTGGTCTTCACGGAGCACCTCTAACTTTTCAGCGTATGATGGATCAGATCCTGCGTCCTCATTCTGAATATTCCGGGGCATACCTTGACGATGTTGTGATTTTCAGCAATGATTGGCAAACACACTTAGAGCGGCTTCAAGCTGTTCTTGAAAGCTCGAGACAGGCTGGCCTTACTGCTAACCCTAAGAAATGTAAACTGGGCATGTCCGAGACTCATTACTTAGGCTATTCTATGGGCAAGGGTTTACTTAGGCCACAGTTAAGGAAAATAGAAGAAATGCTTGCTTACCCGAGACCGAAAACACAGAAACAGGTACGCGCTTTTCTGGGGCTTGCTGGTTACTACAGAAGGTTCATTCCAAATTTTGCACATAGAGCCGCTCCCCTTACAGAACTTACTAGAGGCAGGAAAAACCGACCTATCTCGTGGACAGAAAACTGCGAACGCTCTTTCAGCGATTTAAAAAAAGCATTGTCTTCTGATCCGGTTCTAAGGAACCCGGATTTCACAAAGGATTTTGTCTTGCAAACAGACGCATTTGGTGTGGGCGCAGTCCTGTCACAGATTTTTGATGGAGAAGAACATCCAATCACATATTTGAGTAGGAAATGACTTCCGAGGGAGCGTAATTATTCTACAATTGAGAAAGAATGCTTGGCAATTAGGTGGGCTGTGGAAGAACTTCGCTATTACTTGTGGGGGCGAAACTTCACTTTGGTAACTGATCATGCTCCACTTCAGTGGTTGTACCGACAGAAAGATACAAACTTTCGTCTCATGAGATGGTTTCTGGGCTTACAACCTTACAGCTTCACAGTGAAACATCGACCAGGCTCTGAACACGTCAACGCAGATGTATTATCACGACTACATGAACCTGAACCTGGTACAGAGAGTCGCTTGATTCACGAGAATGTGAATAAAGCCGAGGGGGAGGGTGTAAGCTGGAGGGTGATCGCACCCAAGAGGACAAAGACGCCCCTGGGAATACCCCTGAAACACAGACTACCCTCACATTGCTCCTTACCTTCTCACTTGCGCTAGAACGCGTAATACAAGCCTCACGTGATACTCCGCTAACTTAAAAGCCTTGCACAGTGCCTGTCGGTTTTGGAATTGATTGTTTGCTTTTATCTCTCTCTCTTCTCCTAGCGGAACTGTCATCTCTGACTTGTCATGGAGTACGTTTAAGCTCATGTGTTTGCAGTGTTTGAATAAAAATCCTTCTTGTTTCTACGACCTCCTGTGTCTCTGTGCAAATCTGTGACCCAAGCGTGACAATAGAAGGATTGATGGTCACTAATTAAGAAGATGGTTAGAATGAATACCTGAAGCCACTACAGGCCTCCTGCTTTAGAGTAATCTGTCTCCATCTGTTACCAAACGTGCCCATCTGCTTAGCCGAGACCTCATACAGGAGGTGAGCGTCACTGTCCAAGATAGTAAGCAGCTTTCCGAGCGCACGTCTGTCCGACCACTTCCTCCAGTCAATCCAGCCCGACTCCCAAGACCGGACCGGCCTTTTGAATCAGTTTGTTTAGTCTGTTGGCACCACCTGCCCTAGTGCCCAGCACACTACTCTACAGAAAATGGCACTGGCCACTATAATCAGAAGAGGGGCCTGCATACATCAAAACAACCTCCTCAGGAAACGGGGGCAACTCTGACCCTCCTTGTATAGAGACGGCCATCATTCAGATACACCTCAGGGTCCTTGTATGTCCTCAGCACCTCCATAATTTCATCAGCAATGGGTATAAGGGGGGAAGAATGGATTTGCTGCCCCTGAACTCTACGATGACATCCTTTGTCTTACTCAAGGGTCCTCAACTCTGGTCATTGGAGGACCACAGTGGCTGCAGGTTTTAATTCTAAACCTTTTTTTTTTTTTTTAAATAGTGACCTGTGTTTGGCTACTAATTTAACTTCTTTTTGAATTCATTTTAATCGACTTGATTTTTTTTAAGATTTGGTCCCCTGAATTGCTTCATCGTTCCTCTGAATTGCTTCTTTTCTTTCCTTAAATGGCACCCAAACAGAAATGAAAGGAGGGAGTGGTGGCTCTGTGGCTAGGGATCTGCACTGGCAATCGGAAGGATGCCGGTTCAAATCCCATAAATGCCAAAAGGGACTCTGCTCTGTTGGGCCCTTAACCTGCAATCGCTGAGCGCTCTGAATAGTGAGAAAAACGCTATATAAATGAAAAGAATTATTATTCTTAAAGCCTCCTCTCTCTAAAATGAACATAGGAGCACAGCTTGGGTTTGCAAACTTGCATCCGAAGAAACTACAAGACTCATCTCATACAGTATATAAAAAAAGTGCCGCCTGCACAAAACCTCAAAGCAATGCAAACAGTCTGTGTGGATGTGAGAGCCCGACTTCGCCTAGTTTGACTTTGAATATAAGGTGCTAATAAAGCGGTGTCTTTCAAAAAGAATTTCCTCCAGGAGCAATAAAGGATCTTGCTGATCGCACAAAACCCTCTCTATATGAAATTCTCTTATAATTTGCGTACCGATATCGATTGGTCGCTCATTTTAATGAACGGTGAAGCCATGACTGAATGAATTCCATGCAAGGCTACTGATTAAGTGTGTGAGCTAATCCTCGTTTACACAGAACAAACCTGCTCCGAGCGCGTTTGAGGATTTGGATGTTCTGCTATGATAACGCATCCAGCGAGAGTTTTGTAAAACCGACAGATCCAGGATCAGGCCAAATCGCCAACAATTACATCCGACTAAATGAGTAATCCACGTACAAAAAATAAACCCCAGGGCATCACTGAGCTCCTGGACAGGCTGTGGTGTCGGATGGACCGAAATATAATGTCCCACCCAGAGGTGCTCTATTGGATTGAGGTCAGGCGAGTCAGCGTGGGTGGGGGCAGTCAATGGCATCAATGCCAGCATACTCTCACCACATGAGGCCAGGCACTGTCATGCACCAGGAGCCATTGCACCAGCACAGGGTCTGACAATGGGTCCAAAGATTTCATGCCAATACCGAATGGCAATCAAGGTGCCCACTGTTGACTAGCCTGTAGAGGTCTGTGCGTCCCTCCATGGATATGCCTCCCCAGACAGATCCCCCACCAAACTAGTCACGCTGAACAATGTTACAGGCAGAAAAACATTCTCCACGGCTTCTCCAGACCCTTTCACATCTGTCACATGTGCTCAGGGTGAACCTGCACTCATCTGTGAAAAGCACAGGGCGCCCACCAGTGGTGGACCTGCCAATGCTGGTATTCTATGGCAAATGCCAATCGAACTCCACGATGCCCACTACAGGACATTGTCAGGCCCTCAGGCCACCCTCATGAAGTCTTTTCTGATTGTTTGGTCAGAGACATTCACACCAGTGGCCTGCCTGCCTGCTGGAGGTCATTTTGTAGGCTCTGCCAGTGCTCATCCTGTTCCTCGTTGCCCAAAGGAGCAGATACCGGTGGGTCTTGCTTATGGGTTAAGGACCTTCAATGAGGGGCCCTGTCCAGCTCTCCTAGAGGAACTGCCCGTCTGTCTCCTGGAATCTCCTCCATGCCCTTCAGACTGTGCTGGGAGACACAGCAAACCTTCTGGCAATGGCACGTGGTACTGATGTGCCATCCTGGAGAAGTTGGACTACCTGTGCCACCTCTGTAGGGTCCAGGTATCGCCTCATGCTACCAGTAATGACTCTGACCGTAGACAAATGCAAAACGAGTGACAAAACAGATGAGGAGGGAAAATGTCAGTGGCCTCCCTCCACCTGTTAAACCATTCATTCCTGTTTAGGGAGTCGTCTCATTGTGGCCCCCCCAGTGCTCCACGGCAGCTGAAACTGATAAACAAGCCCCTCTGCTACTTCACTGAGCAGATCAACAGCCCACAAGCGTCACTGACTTGATGCTGTACTCTCATTCAAAAGGGTTCCTTTCATTTTTTTGAGCAGTATACTATTTTATACATACATATTCACACATACACACACAAGCGACTAGGAGGCCGATCGAATCGGGCTACAAATTCTACGTTTGTGAAATCCATACTTTCTCTGCAAAGAATTACTTGTTTTGAAATGATTTTGTTATCATGGCACTGATTTGTGCATAAAATAGACCTTTTCGAGCGATGTAATGAAGAGCTTCCTGTTTAAAACGGGGCTGTGAGACGTGAACTCAGCTCTTCGGCGCACCTCATTTGATTTTTTTTCCGGCAAACAAATTTTCAAAACGAACCGTATTTTACGACTCTAATCAGAGTCGGAGTAATAATTATGTTGGCGTGGTCACTTTAGATCCGAGATCGGCTAAAATTTAAACAATGACAATGAAAGACGGATGCCAAAACCGAACTGCCCAAAGATAGATTTCGTTGTACCAAGCAAATGGCGATACGTTCTAAATTACTTACGGTTCCGGAGCCGTCGAAGGGTTTAAGTCAGTCGACGATGTTAGTCCTGGAAAGTACACCCCACCAAACCAACCGAACTTACTGTTATCTGCTCGAACCAACATCGACTTACTATACTCGGCCGTCCAGCGGCGTCACTGAAGCATTCGAACATTCGTAGCCAATCATGCAATACTGCGTCCGCGTTTGCCACGTGATGTTCTAACTACAGAGGCAGAGTCCCATTGCATGGTTCTAACTTGTATTGAGTCGAGGTATTGACGTGAACACCATATACCTGTGTATGGATAGTATCAAATTATATATAAGGATATATAAAATTTTATTTTTTATCAAATTTATTGTGGAAGTTATTTTTTTTTTTCCTTACCCTTCAAGAAGCTCTTACATTATTACACAAAAAAAGCCATGGATATTCCGGTGTGCTGCAGGAGAATAAATACCATTTTATTAGGATTACAGACTGCAATAGGAACAGCACTACGATATTTGAACTAAAGAGGACAACTTGGAAGATCACAAACTGTACACTGTCAAAACAAGGCAAACTGTGGCCTTCAGAGTGACACGGCACTGACAATATGGACAAACTGTGCACTTTTTTAAACTTTAAATTGCACAAATGCAAAAGGCTATCAAGAATAATAAATGATCTTTTTAGGTTTGTCCTTGCATACTTTTGATTAGACAATTTCACGTAGTGGAAAAGAAGCGGCTTCCAAAACACAACAGTTTCACTGAAACTGTTCTTTTGAAAGAATATATAAAAAAACAAAACACTGCATAAATGTACAGATATACCAGAACGTCATATCACTTTGCATTCAAATTAAAAGCATGCAAAGTTTCAGCTGTTGAACAGTTTTAGGGAAAATGTGCAAGTCAGGTTTACCAATTCTTGAGGGTACTTTTTAAATAAATATAAAACACACACACACACACACACAACATCATACTAAAGAATCTTAGTAGAGTTGTAGACTAGGCACTGTGGCTTTTTTTTTTTTTTTTTTTTAAACACTAGGGCCCAGGTTTAACGGGACTTTTTTCGAATTTGGTGGAATACGAACATAAACAACACACAGGTCCCTTTAGGACAGCACATGAACTAAGTTGCAACGTCCATCCTTCATTTCAACATAAAAAGGTTATGCTGGTTTAAGTCTGTAATCCTCCATATTAAGTGACGGAAACTGGCAGAGGCAGACTTGGTTACGCGAGGACATTTGTCAGGGTGGACTTCAGGACACTTCACTGTCATCTGGAGAAGTAGGAGACGTCGGGGAAAACACTTCAGCTTCCGTCTTGTTTGATATGCGATCAAGCTCTGCCTGTACGTCTGTTAAGCCGAGCTTCTGACCTGAGAGGAAAAGAGAGAGAGAGAAAGAGAGAAAAAAATCTCAATTAGCGTAAACCCACCTAAATAGGGGTGTTCATAAGAAATGTAAGGATTTATTCCCCTGAGGTAAAGGTATATAATAAACAGAGTGGAGTCAAGGATTTGAGAAATTAAAGTGTGAGCTGCCATTTAAATGATAAATATTCTCAATTGAAATTACATTTGTTTACCCTCTGATAGAAGTCTATACAGGGTGGTCCAGATCTAATTATGCAGATCCAGATTGTCTGGATGACTTTGATTTACGTGGGGACGATTCCAGTTCGGTGCGAAGACGATTCTTCATGTTGTCAGTTCGCACACTTCAATGGTCCGGGATTTTTCGGGTGATTTTTCTATGTAGTATACTTAAGTTATAGAGTAATGAAAATTGCATAATTAGATCTGGACCACCATATAGAGGGCTAGACCCCTGGTAGAGGATCAAAAACACCATCATATTCGTAGCCATGGACCTTGAAATACTGTAGTCTAAAACAATACCCCGCATGCTTATATTTAAAATGTCATTTTTAACTTTCTGAGAGTGTTCCTTGGAGGGCTAGGACCACTGGTAAAGAATGAAATCCCAGAAATATTGTATTCATAATCACTAACCTTGAAATAGCAGAATATGACACTCCACATGCCTATATTGCCTATCCCCACCAGCACTGAACAGGTCATCCACCTGAAGCTAAGCCTGTTCGGTCCCGGTCAGTACTGGGATGGAAGAACATCTAAGAAAGTCTGGGTTGCTGCTAGAACAAGTATTTGCGAGTCCAGCAGGGGGTGCCTACTCTGTGGTCTGTGTGCTGATCCCAATGCCCCAAGTACAGTAACAGGGGGACACCGTACTGTTAAAATGGTTCTGTCCTTTGGATGAGACGTAAAAACAGAGGTCCATAAAGGATCCCCGGGCATCCTTCATAAAGAGAAGGGTTTATCCTGATGTCCGGGCTAAATTACCAACCATGGCTTAGTCATCCTGGCCCCCTAATCATCCCCTGTCTCAAGTTGATCCGCATCACCACCTAACAGCTAATGTGTGGTGAGTATAATGGAGTAAAAATGGCTGCCGTTGCATCATCCAGGTGGGTGCTACAAATTAGTGTAGTTATATCTATCTTTTTATATCACTCTTTAATTTAATATTGTTCTTATCAGTATGCTGCTGCTGGAGTATGTCAGTTTCCCCTTGGGATTAATAAAGTATCTATCTATCTATCTAGTGGTGGGTGAAGTGGCTCCCCACTTAATGAAGCGCTTTGAGTAGTGAGAAAAGCACCATATAAAAACGTAATGAATTATTATTATTAAAGTTTTGTGGAAAGAGGCAACTTTGGCCCCTCATGTCCCACATACAAGCAATGGCACAGTGTAAGGTAAATTGTGTAAATAACAGAAATGCAATTTGCAGGAGATTACAACAAAAGTAAAATATTCTTTCATATTTTAGTATTAACTGGATTCCAGTTAGTTTAAATGACATAAAGGAATAGCTATAAAGCCATGCACTAGAAAAGGCCCCCACTTCAAGACATCTTATTTCTATCAGATTTTTTACTTTACAAGCGGATATTTTGCCAGGGCAGGAGCAGGTCTTAAGGGACAGAGCTTAACATAACACGCATGTAAAATGTAAAATACAGTCCTCTTCAATAGTCAAGTGCTACGGGATTGAAATGAGCAATATGAGAAAGCGTCATGCAACAGGATCAATGGGAAGTTTTGCGTAGGAAAAGAATTGCAAGACAGACAGACATTCATGCAAGCAAGGAAGTTACATTAAACACTGACCTTAACGTGGCCAGCAGCCTGTAACTGCTATCACACAGAAGATGAAGTGACATTAACAAACAGTGATCACTCAATGACAGATCAGAAGACAAGACAAGGTAGTTTGCTCAGGTTTTATACAATCTTTATGACAAAATATGATGCAACTGAATTGTAAACAAAAACAAAGGAAAAACACGCACCCCAAGACATACTGGAAATCCTACCACCTTTACTATTTTCCCACTATCTGAGCATTTTGAGTAAGATTAGGGTTTGAACTATACTGGATACCAACACATTATTTTATGTATAAAAATGGCCGCTTTCCACTTTACTTTCCCCACAGCATGGACATTTACAGCTTGTCAGACTCTTTCAAACACACCTGTGAATGGTAGTAGTGTTCATTAGGTTTTAAACTTTACCAGGAATGAATGTCCCACTTTAATTTACTGTTGACTCGTTCATACACAAGGCTGCTTTCTAGATAATTTTACAGTTCACTTCACTCTTTTGTGAGGCACAAGCTGGAAAGCACACAGGGAACCAACTACAAGGCAGAATGAGGACGCTGGAGGCCACAAAATCTTTTATCTGGAAGTGCGTCAGCCCTGTGGGGTCAGAGGTGAGCAGGAGGAAGACAGCCCAGCCTAGGGAAGGTCACTAGGAAGCAGGTGGCAGTTTCTTTAGGTCACAGGAACAAAGCAGGGTGTCAGATGAGCAGGCTGCCCAAGACTCTCATTAAACTACAGAACTCTTGACTTTGATCGCTCCATTAAATAATGTGGCAATTCAAGAAACTTCAGTCTGCTAGCAGAAGACTTCCCTCATTCATTCAGCTGTCTTATTAATATCCATTTAAAGATGTTACAGTCTATAATGCAGATAAATACATTAATTAATTTGAAAAGGAAGCCTAACTTTGATAACTAGGGTTAGGGGACAGGACAGCTCTATGGTAATAAAAGACTGAAATACAGAGTGTCTTGATGTCCCAAGCACCACCAGCAGTCACACTTTAATTATTGTGTTGTTTTATTTGTTTAATATTGAATCATAATAATTTTTCAATAAATAATACATTTTATTCACACTGCACTTTATATAAACAATCTCAAATTGCTACAGAGTAAAATAAAGTTATAAAACAAAAAGACCTAAAAAAATACTTCAATAATAAAATATCTTTCTAAAAAGATAAGTTTTTAGAATCTCGTTTAAAGTAAAGACACTACCTAAGACAGGGGTGGGCAATGTCTTTCTTTGAGGTCCGCAGTGGCTACAGGTTTTCATTTCAACCCAATTACTTAATTAGTAGCCAATCTCTGCCAGTCTCAGACCTTATTTAATTTTATGGCTTGTTAGTCTACCCAATGTAAGGTTCTTATATCATAGATTTTTTTTCCTTTCCAAGGATATCATCCAAATGATTGGACACCTAAAAACGGATAATTTTCAGTCGGTCACCTTTTTACTAAATCAAACGGTGCATGATGAACACACACAGATGTAAATGGGATAAAAAAGTGAAATGGAGAACAGCTGGCTGCTTTGCCATTTACATCTTCTTGCTAATAAGGAGCCATTAAAACAATGAATGAAATAAGCAATTAAGGGTGGGGAACCTTAACAAGCGAGACCACTACAATGAAGCATCAAAATGTCACTTACGCAATAAGTGCTTCATCAGCAATAATTGGACTTCTTATTAAGAAAGTGGGTTGGAACAAAACCTGCAGCCACTGCGGCCCTCCGTGACGGACATTGCTCACCCCTAGCCTAAGATCTTAAGATTAAATCTATAGCTACACTTTTCTTCTTCTTTTGGTTGCTCCCATTAGGGGTCACCACAGCGGATCAGCTTCTGCATATTGATTTGGCAAAATTTTGCACCGGATGCCCTTCCTGATGTTACCCTCTCTGAAGGTGTTAAATGCCGTCCTGCAATCTAACTAGATAATCCAAGCCTACTAACGTGGCATCTCATTTCTTTTTCGCACCGGTCCGCTTTGGGCGTTCATACACTCACCGATCCTTGTGAAGTGTCGGAGTTCCTCTCATTCTGGACTCTTTACCCTAAACTGTCAGCTACTTTCTGTACTTTTCTCTTTAATCAAAGGTTGGCCCTGAAAACATACGGCATCCTCCGTCTTACCTCATCCCTTTTTCAATTTCACAAACAAGTTTCAAATCAAACCGATCTCCATACACACATCACTGTCATGTAGGTAAAAATGTCTCGCACTATTACAGTCAAGTCGGATTCAGATCTGGACCCCACTTCAGTCTTAAGCTGAGATTCAAATTCTTAATGAAGCCAACATTTCCTCTAAATATTCTAAAACACAGATTAATCTAATATATAAAGCAGAGTCTATGTATATCTGTGTGTGTATGCATTTTATGTTTGTTTGTTCACCATACAAATCTGCACCGGGTGTCCGATCGCCACCAAACTGGGGATGAGGCTCCTTTGTGACCAGGAGGAGGTCATGGGGTATGTTTGGTTGGGAAAAATGTTCGTGGTGAAGCGCAGGGCACCTTTTCACAGACACAATGTTTGGCACACGCATTGTGACAGACGTTCACGGCGGCACCATCTAGCGGCACGTTTGGTCCCTGTGCATTGCTCTTTACCCATGTTTCTTTAAATTGCCAAGAGATGGTACAAGTGTCCAAGTATGAGAAGGCCGTCTGCTTTGATCAGGTGAAGGCGAACTGCCGTATGGATGTAAAACGTGAACAACCCAGTGTGTGTGACCGGCTGACACACCCGTGTTTCTGCGGGTCACACTCCCACACGCACTAATAGTTCGGTATTTCATTCACCAACGTCCATTATATGCAAGCACGTTTCAACAGACTCGCCTTAAAAAGACAGCATCCTTCTCCCACCATTTTCCCCAGATGCAGCAGCGGTTGTATGTCACTTCTCTCTGTAGTTACCATCTCCAACGTCCGTTAGATGGCATAACGATTCTCCTTACACAGATGCTCCTTACAAACTGGGCACCACTTTCCGCCATTTTTCCCAGGACGGTTTCAGTGCTACTCTCTCTCACTGGCTTTCCGTATTTGTGGTGATATTTGCTCGCTTTCAGACTCACAGTACGATTTCAGTGTTGCTCTTTCTGACTGACTGGTGCTATTTGTGTTCTCTTTCCGACATATTGTAAATAAGGTAAATTCATCTCACTGTGGTACTTATTCCATACCTAATACCATGTAACACATTATAATTGTCCTGCTTTTCACTAATATTATCCATGCCACCGAAAAAAGAGACTAGGAAGGTCCACTTCAGATGCCAGAAGAAACTCTATTTCTAGGGCATCTGAAACGCCACAGCAGACAGAATGCAGAGTGGAGCAACTTACAATAAAATGTGAATCAGAAGACTGTTTGTTCTATTTCTATTTCCTGTTTCTTTCGTTTGGGAAATTCACCGGTTATAGGTTCCTGGGCAACGCCGGGTACTCCTGCTAGTTCAATATAAAAATAGTCCGTCGGATTCATATGAACCCCTTCAAATGACATTCAATTGGTTTAGCACTTGACCCATTTTATCATTTCTGTTCTCTTAGAATGCTTGGCTCCTTTGTTCATATGCTTTGGTCCGGTCTTCCTGCTGCGTCTTTGTGGTCCTCCATTTCCATCGCTCTTTTGCTTGTTTTGGATGTTTTAATCCTTTTTTTAACTTATTGATTATTTATTGTACTCATTTTCCTCCATTAGAAATTCATTTCAGTAAGTCATTTAGCCTCTATGATCTGCCTGGTACCTTCCAGAAAAAGTCTAGAGCAGTGCTTAATAAATGCTTGGAGGAATTTATTATTTTCTAACTTAACTCTTTTAGAAATGTATCTTCTTCATTCACTATATCATGTTTAGAAAAAGGAATCGCACTTAAAAAACATTTTGCTGTAATTGGGATGTGACAGCCAGGTGACTGGCACAGTGCTGATTTTTTCTTCAAACCCCCAATTTCTTTTCTCAGCCACCTCCCAAAGAGATGGATTGGGGACTTAATTTTCGTTTTACTTTCTCGTATACAAAGTATAAGGAAAGTATTTTAATAGACCAAAGATTCGATGACAAGATTTGGATGAATCTCGACATTTTAGACCTCCCTCTACCCCCCAACGTCCCCTCCCCCAGAGTCCAAAAATGCCATTTTTGGAATTGTGTGCGTGTAAATCTCAAGGATAACTTGAGTACGCCTTCACTTAGGTCAATCAAATTTTGCATTAAGTATTAGGTACAAAACGTACATTTCTATCAACTTTCGGGCTATTTCCGTTAACCGGTAAAGTGGTACTTTACCTTTTCATTCATGCAGCTGCAGAGTCCGATTTATTCAACTTTCCTTTCATAATAATTGTTCAATATATCATTCATTTTATATGTTGATTGTTCTTTAATGTACATAATATAAAAATATAATCCGTGTCTTGCGATTAACTCCTCAAACATCCATCCCCATATCGGAGTATATGAGAAAGTCTAGAAGAGACCACTCACGATTTTTAATGTTGCACTTTGCATTTGTTTGTTCTCCTTTTCTTTAAAAAATAAAAATATGTAGTACCAAATGTACAACAAAAGCTAAATATCTATTACACAAGCATTTTTTTGAACAAAGAAATAGGGCAGGTTTGATTAATATTATGCAAGTCCTGAATGCATGTCCATCACAGTGTTTGTATGGATTTCAAAACAGGACCTCCAATTTCTCTTCACAACTAAAAAGGTCAGCTGTGACAAGAACAGACAGACAAATTTAAAAAGCCTACGCATGAGTGAGCGTCTGCGTACACGAACTGTCATGAAATGCATAGATTTGTTTTTTGATAGCCCTTTAGAATTTATTTGCTTCAGATGAGCATGCAGTTTCTAAGGGCCGGGATATACTTGATGCTCAGAACGGTTCTGCACATGCATCATGGCTGCCACACATTCCCAGCACTCTTTAGATGTGTCCACGGAGTACATCATCAGAAATTAAACATCACACAAGCGCGAGTTGCAGTACCAGTAAAAATTTGAGAGGCCAGAGTGCTCAACATATGCCAATGTCACTGTTTACTATCAACATGGCTGAAAACGTCAAAGAAGAGCTGATAGAGAAGGTTAGAAATTATTGTCATCCTTACGATGGGACAACTACTCTCCAACAGGATCAAAATGCGTGCTTCAATGTTTGATGAATGGCTCGATGCGGTGCAGCAAATCAAACTTAAATGCTGACATACACAGTATTCACAGTGCTTTTCATAACACCAATGTTTGTATTTAGGTGATTTAGTTAGCTGAAGATTGAGTTGCGCCACAGCTGGGGGTTGCCCCAGTAGCCCCCCCAGTACTATATAATGTTTGTTCTTGCTTTGTGTTCCAAACTGCTCAGATAGGCAGACTGTAATGGATCAATAGATTAGGAAGATTCACTTTTTCTAATTAATTCATTTCAGACATCTCCTCTGCAAGCTTTATCCTGCCATCACTGTGCTAACCAAGGTATAAAAACTTACTGCTATGTAAGGGTAACTGCAGAAGAGTACTGCTGTAGGTAATGTTAGTCATATAACACTGGAATCACTAGATTTGACAAGACTACTTATGATACAATACAATACAATACAGTTTATTTTTGTATAGCCCAAAATCACACAGGAAGTGCCGCAATGGGCTTTAACAGGCCCTGCCTTTTGACAGCCCCCCAGCCTTGACTCTCTGAGAAGACAAGGAGAAACTCCCAAAAAAACCTTTTAGGGAAAATGGAAGAAACCTCGGAAAGGCAGTTCAAAGAGAGACCCCTTTCCAGGTAGGTTGGGTGTGCAGTGGGTGTCAAAAGTAGGGGGTCAATACAATACAATACACAGAACAGAACAATTCCTTAATACAGCATAATAATAAAAATTTTAGAAGTACGGTTTAACAGTAGATGATATGACATGAAACATGATAAACATGATGACAATACAAAACAATTAAAAGCAGAAATGGGGCAAAAAAAACAAAACAAAAAAAAACCCAAAGTATTCTGCATTATTAAGCCCTACCTGATTTCTTTGCAGACCCTGGTGGTAAACTGCCTCCAGTGCCACTCCCACTCTGATTGCTGCCCCCAACAGCAGGAGTGCCAGTTTTTTTACTGAGCAAACTATTGAAGAAATTGGCAAGGACCCCTTCACTTGTAGTCCCAGCTGCAGTACAGAAAATAAAAATTGAAATATCAGTGCTGATGATATGCAGGAAGGGCTAAAACTACTTAAGATTCATTCTTTTCCTTTACCTTTCATGTTAGGGTCAATCTTCTTAGTTCCTGTTGAAATGGGTGTTACATTGGCAACATTTGTAGATCCAGACCGACTTGGTGTTCTGGGTGAACCAGTAGGACCTCTGTTTGAAGGTTCCTTAAAATAATGAAAAACATTATTAAAAAACAAAAAAATAAAATAAATGGTTTAAATTGTTTTTGTGTTTTATCTGTAATGTCTCATCCTGCCTGAAGAATGTGAATTCAGAAGTATAAAGGCAAACAAACAGAGAGAGACAGAGTGAGAAAATTAAGAGAAAAGAGCAATAAAATATTTCTATTTGATTATTTCAGTTCCAGCAGTTTGGCGGCACAATGGCACAGTGGTAGTGCCTCACTATAAGGAGAGCCGAGTTTATGTCCCAAGCCCTCCCTATGTGGAGTTTGCATCTTCTCCCTGTGTCTACGTGGGTTTCCTACTACAGTCCAAAGACATGCAGGTCAGGTGGGTTGGCAACATTAAATTGCCCCCAAGGTGTGTTTGGTGTGCGAGTATGTGCGTGTGTGTTACCCTGTGCCCTATGCTAGCTAGGATAGATTCCAGCAATGCCCTGTGACCGTTAAAGGACAAGGTGGGCCGGAAAATGACTGAATTCTAGTGCTTGCAGTCTTTACAGGTTAAGAGTTACTCAAACTTTACACATACCAATCAAAACTTGCCTGTCTAACCTGTAGCTGAAACTGGAAAATTCAGTTAAAAATAGACAACTTTATTAGGAGGTTAATGAATTAATTGCTTAACTATTACCTTCGTTATTCCTGAAAAGATACACCTTAGCCACATTAAACACCTAAATTTAAGGAAATTATATTTTTTCAATAAAGAGTTTTCAAGAAGAATTTGATGAAATTAACAGATAGGAGATACACACAGTATATACACAATTATAGAAAAAAAAAATGATGTCATTGTGTTATACCATTTTCATGTACATATCTTTTATGTACAGTAGACCCCCGCAAAGTTCGCGGTATCAGGCATTCGTGCATTTTTCCTTAGAACCTACCTAATAATTGTTAGCGGAAAAAGCAAATATCCTCCGCAAATTTTATGACTTTTTTTGTGGTAATACTGCACTGTGGAGAGAACAGGAAGCAGCTGTAGTGAAAAACACAACTTGGGACAGTGAAAGTAGCCAATAGAATTTGAAACTGCAACTCCCAGCAGTCCCTGCGGTGGCTCTGATTGGTCTTCTGTTGAGGGTGCTGAGGCTGTTGAGGTCAAAGGATGTCAGCGCAGTTTTTAAAAAGGGGGCCGAAAAAAAAAAAAAAAAAAGGTTTTTGTAATTTGTGTTTCAAGTTCCTGTCTGCCTTCTGTTGGGTTACCTGTACTTATTACTTTTGTCCTGGATCATTTTGTGCATCTGGATTGTCTGCCTGTGTACATGAGGACTGTAAGTGGATTCATGGCCATCCTGCAAAGAAAGGAGCACTCCTGAACCTGTCTTCACCATTTTGGGAACTATCGGAAGGACTATCTGTACATTCCCATTCAACGCGCGGATCTCTGGACTATCTATTTTCATCATTACTTTTCATCCATTGCCATGTTTCATGAACTTTTTCATGATTTACTGTGTGTGTGTTTTGTTTGTGCTTTGTTGTATTTAATGTGTAATCACTGTAAGGGGAACAGGGGGGGTGTCGTTGTTTTCTTATTTTATTTGTTTTCATGACATTCTTTATTTGCTGTTTGATTACCGGTTTGCTTTGTTTTTGTCTCTGTTTGTGAGTGTAGGCGGGTCGGGTCAAGGCTGGATGCGTCCCTGGAATCTCCACCATAAAAATAAAAAAAATCACCGTCTTCTTGATTGCGGATTCTCGCACTACGCTTACTTAAAAGCCTGAACAGCACCTGTCCTTTTTGGCTGATTGCTTTGTTTCTCTCACCTCCTTCAGACATTCTCTGCTCCGTTTGGAGGTTGTGCTCCCCTATGTTTGTCTATTGTTTAATCGATAACTAACTGCATGCTGAGCTCTTTTCACTTCTGAAAGAGACATGTTTGTTTGAAGTGTTTCTGTGCAATTCTGTGACCCAAGCTGCACTAGACTAACCTGCAGGTATCGGCGCTTACCTTTGCGTGCTGCCAGTTCAAGCGCAGTTGGCTCAGTTATTTACATCCATGGCGTCAGTTGCACTTTATACATATTGTTCCAGTAGTTTTTTTTAAAATAGTTTTTACAGTGCATTAGCAGTATGTAAAATGATCAGTGTTGCAGTAATTGTGATGCTCTTTGCATGAAAAACGTGTTCCACTAAAATTTCACTTTTTCTTTGTGAATTGTGACATTTACTTAAAAGTGCAGCAAAAAAGTATTTGGCGTCCAAGGACGCATTAACCCCAAGTATGTTGCAGTTTAAGGGTTAAAGCCTCAAGATGCCGCCGAAACGAGCTGCTCCTTCTAAGGTTTCTGGCAATGAAAACGCGCTTGCATGAATTACAGTACATATTGCGGGAACATCGGTATTTTACATTCTAGCACTGCGGGAGACATAGCAGTACAGTACTGTGCAGTATACGGGTTTACCTTTACATTCTTTTTAGGTAATGTATTTGAAATTTCAAACTGAGTTTGAAATTGAAGTGTTTTGGGGGCATATTTAGGGTTTAAACTATGAAAAATAGGCATTTTTTTTTTAACCACATTCAAAATTCGCGGGTGCTCTAGGAACGTAACCCCCGCAAATTTTGGGGGTGTACTATATACCAGTAAATATTCTGATTTAATTAAAACTTTAAAATAAGACAATGCCTACAGGAACAAACACATTAACATATACTGACCACTGGTCTTCCTGTAGAAGCTGCAGGCTGTTTAGATAGTAATGTCTGTTTAAAAGACAAGAAAAAGATTACTTGCGTTACTTTTTACATAATTAATCTTAACCATAATTTACAATACGACTTTTAATTAACTATGTAAACATCAAATTGTATAAAATATATGAATGAATAGTTATGCCTTAAAATAAAATCTTGATACTCAGTAAGGCACACTTTTCAGAAAAGGCAATCTTAAGATACGCAACTGAAAGTTTACACCAAAGCTAATAATATCCGAGATCCTTAAAATTGAAAATGACACATTTTTCCCCAACTCTGACTCAGTCCCATGACCGAGTCATCTGACATCAGAATTATTTAGAACCTTCTTAATATCCGCTCATTTAATAGTTGTAAGAACACTAGAAGTGCCATATTTCCCCATCCAGATAAAATCAAAAGACAAACAGAACAAATTGCCAAAATAATGGAGATGACAGTGAGATGTCAATATGAAACAAGTAATATTTCACTGTATAGCCACTTCTTTTTCTCAACATGGTCTAGATTAGGGCTTCTCAAAGTCGGTCCTGGGGGCCCACTGTGGCTTCAGGGTTTTGTTCCAATCAGATTCATAATCAGTGACAACATCTGAGAACACTTCTTCTTTCGGCTGTTCCTGTCAGGGGTTGCCACAGCGGATCATCATCTTCCATATCTTTCTGTCTTCTGCATCTTGTTCTGTCACTCCCATCACCAGTAGGTCTTCTCTCACCACATCCATAAACCTCCTCTTAGGTCTTCCTCTTTTCCTCTTCCCTGGCAGCTCTATCCTTAGCACCCTTCTCCCAATATACCCAGCATCTCTCCTCTGCACATGTCCAAACCAACGCCATCTTGCCTCTCTGACTTTGTCTCCCAACCGTCCAACCTGAGCTGACCCTCTAATGTCCTTGTTTCTAATCCTGTCCATCCTCATCACTCTGCCACCTCCAGCTCTGTCTCCTGTGTAATTGTCTCCAGCCCATATAACACAGCTGGTCTCACTACTGTCCTGTAGACCTTCCCTTTCACTCTTGCTGATACCCATCTGTCACCAATCACTCCTGACACTCTTCTCCACCCTGCCTGCACTCTCTTTTTCACTTCTCTTCCACAATCACCATTACTCTGTACTGTTGATCTCAAGTATTTAAACTCATCCACCTTCGCCAACTCTACTCCCTCATCCTCACCATTCCACTGACCTCCCTGTCATTTACACACATCTATTCTGTCTTGTTCTTACTGACCTTCATTCCTCTCCTCTCTAGATCATATCTCCACCTCTCTAGGGTCTCCTCAACCTGCTCCCTACAGATCACAATGTCATCAGCAAACATCATAGTCCACGGGGGCTCCTGTCTAATCTCGTCTGTCAACCTGTCCATCACCATTACAAACAAGAAAGAGATCAGAGCCGATCCCTGATGTAATCCCAACTCCGTCACTCCTACCACAGACCTCACCACTGTCACACTTCCCTCGTACATATCCTGTGCCACTCTTACGCACTTCTCTGCCACTCCCGACTTCCTCATACAATACCACAGCTCCTCTCAAGGCACCCTGGTCATATGCTTTATCCAGGTCCATGCTGATCTCATTTAATCAGCTGCTATTTTTTTGTTTTTCTGTTCTCTTATTTTACATTAAGAAAGCACAGCAGCATGATGTTAATTTATAATACATTTAGAAATATTTCTGCTTTTGCTATAGTTTTAAATGCTTAACTCTCTTTTGTTGATTTCATTCTATTTTGCCCTTTCTCTGTGCAGTTTCCCTCCCCTTCCTTGTATTTTATTAATGACAATTAAAAATGAGCAGAGCAGACAGCCAGGCAAACAACACGGAATAATCAAAGGCTGCAACTACTTTAGTGTCAGACTCACAAATGAGTAAATAATGGATTAATTAAACAATTAAAACACTTAGAAAAGTAGACTGAAAATCAAGATGAAAATATTGTTAAAAAAATACATTATTCCCATTTAACTGCTTAGTACATTTTGATATTTTAGAACTTAGTTTTCTAATTTCAATATTACTCCCAAAACAGGGAATTTAGGAAATAACAGCTCACTTAATTACCCAGGAGTACGATTAAAAACAGAGGCTGGTTGGAACAAAAACCCGCAGCCACTGGGGGTCCACAGGACCAAGTTTGGGAACCCCTGGTCTCGATGCTCTAACAAAATGGGAAATGTTAATCATGCTTTTATCCTGGCCAAAAGTAACACTAATAAAAAGGGGAACACTAAGCAAATTCACTTTTGAAAAGGTTGCAAGAACTTTACCAGCCACTGGAAATACATTTCTCAAGCATATCTTACTAAGAACTGTGAATGAATGCTTTGCTCAGTCATGGTCTATTTGGAGTTGGCACGTTTTCAATGTCTATGTGGGTTTTGTTCTGGATATACTGGCGTCTTTCCACATTCCCTGGATGTACACGTTAGCTTAAATGTTATTTTTCAATTGTTATATGAGCCAGTTGTGCATTTAAGTGTGTCCTGTAAAGGATTGGCATTAATCCTGTCAGCAACTTGGCAACTGAAAAAAAATAATAATAATGACGTTTGAGTATATATGCACTTTTTTTTTTTACATTTGTTAAAAACTTTCTAAAAAACAAAACAAGGAAGTTCTAAGTTTTTGTGTTCATTTCAACAGACACAAAAATTAATAAAGACAGTGAATGTCATTTGCATGTATTTGGGTAGGCACTGTGGTGTAGTTGCTGGAGCTGTGGATTTTGAACCACAGGGTTACTGTTTAATCCTCAGCTTTGACACTACAGGACTGAGCAACTCACTAGACCTACTTATAGTCCAATTGTAACATGTCCTCCTAACATACTGTATGTTCACTGGGGAGTGAGTTAAGCACGTAAGAGTGAGGGAAAAAATGGGCTCTGAAGATTAAGTGTAGCAAGGCTACAAAACACGACAAGCAGGTTGGCTTTCTGGACCGGCCGTCACTGTAGTACATGTCTAAGAAAGATCTCTTCAGGCACGACTGTGGACGACCAAGTGCTGGGAGGACCCTGCCTGGTAAAGGTTTCCAGCTACCAGTTGCCGGAGTCCTGTTGCTATGACATCTAAGCAGGGAAAAAAGGTTTCGGCAAGAATGGGGAATGGAAGATTGAGGAGGAGATGAAAGCAGAAGGCAAGGAGTGCAGCTATCTATGCTTAAAAGAATATTTCATGATCAGACTCCACCCAGGGACATCTGCTATTTGTGAGTGGCCACCCCAAAGTTGAAAGAGTGAGGCGAATCCCCAAGAGGAGGCCAGGGGTTGTGGTATATGGATCTGAGTTTCTCCAGGTGTCCCCCCCTGCGACTAAGTTCTTCGGGATAGCCAGCCGGAAAGCAGTTTTCACCGAGGACTCCATACACCCCACCAAAATCCCCCAATCACGCAGTAAGAACTCTATTATAGGATTCTTCACCTTTTCATGGACTATGTTTAACCTTTCTCTTTTTGGGATCTTTTTTCTTTATGTGCGTTTCAAACCGGGGATTAAGATTTGGCCGCTGGGGGTAGGGAGGCTGGGGGAAAGGGATCACTAATGGGCACTCAGTCACCGGGCATGTAAATGTATCAACGTTGGATTACAATACACTTAACCAGTCCAACCTCCATCTGATTTCTTTCAAGTATTAGAGTGATGCGTATAGGAGAGAAGAGGGGCCGAGGACCGAATATTTTAATGCAATTATATCCTTCAAACATTGTTCTCTTCCCTCTCGGGTGGTGAAGAGTAGTAATCGTATGGATGGTCTGTTTACCACTCACATAATGTGCTTTAATTTACATCCCCTATTCCCAGTACTTCTATAAACATTGCTACCTGCATTATTCTCTCCCAAAATTACCAAAGTTCTGCAGCTTTAGTTTGCTTCATGGGATTCTAGCAATAGCGGGACACATTGAAGTGATTCCACTGAGCAAATATCATCGTTTTTAAAAGCTTCGAACTTTTCTAAAAGTAGAACAGTTCACACAAAAATAGAGAAAAAAATAGATATTGCAAAGTAAAGAAAGGTTCTTGCTTAAGAAAAGTTATATTAGAGTGTATATCTTTTTATGTTTATTTAAGTTTGCTTATACAGTTGAACCATTTCTAAACGGTCAGAAAACTGTATGCCTTCCCCATTCACAAATTGCAAATGGGCCTATCACTTCATGCTAGCAATGAAAATAATTCCAAATACACACTGACACTATTCACACACTGTATTAATGATACAGAAATAAAGTTCTCTCTCATTAACTTAAAGGGGGTGAAAGGCTATACCATAATCTAGAACTATGCTTCAGTAGAATAAAATATAAAATTTTCTTTCAAACACTATTAGGAGTTTAACTCAAAGCTTTAACTTTCTAGGATTGGCTAGTGTTAACATACGTACTGCACTATATATGTGCACTGCTGAGAAGTCTCTCCAGATGCTGTGTAGTCAGTTACTTCCGTACTTGGCTATGCTGTAGAGTCCTTAGGAACTTCTTTCTATTAAGAGTTAGTCTGTTAGAACCTGCATTATTAATACACCGATAACGTGCAGTGAATCCGCTTCACTTGAGCATTCATTGTTTTCCTCCTCTTTCTCTGTACGTTTAGCATTCATTTGCTCAAAGGTTGATGTGCTTGCTGCTTCCCGAGCAGCTCTTCTTTTCTCCACCCTATTGGCCTGCTTCTTCTCTTCTTTCGTCAGCATCTTTTCACATTAAAACCAATTTAAATCAGTGTTTGTGTTGCAATTACTTAGTACGTTTAACTTAATTTTTCACTTAAGCTGGCACTTAAATCATTCTTGACGCAGATTGTAGACTTAAGATATGAAGTGGTAGGGGAAGGGACGGTGAAGGTGGTGGGGATAAGAAAGGTGCCTGTACACATGCGCCACACGACCGCCCTGCTGGCTGCTGCCAAGAGTCAATTCTACAATAAAATAAAATAAAATGAGGAATAAAAATCTTCTCCCCGAAAGCAGATAGTAGGCGTCATATACTGTAGTATATGTGTACCAAATTTCAGGTCAATAGTTCAAACGGTTTATGAGCTACAGGCGATTTAAAATCCTGGACGGACAAACGGACAGCCACGGTAGCGTATTACATAAGATGCAGCATAAATATTTTTGCTAGCCAAAAAGCTGTTAACTTCATTTTGGTCCTCCTACTTCTATCTTTGCTATTTATTGTTGCTAAAAGTTCTGTACAGAAAACACTTTAAATGTTTCTGTTCTGTTTTTATCGCGTTGCACTGTGATCCACACACACGGTGTATTCATAAGCCAATCTTAAAAGGAACTTTTTTCTTTTTTAAGTTTATAGATCTCAGGTTAGGCAACATATATATATATATATATTATACATACTAGCAAAATACCCACGCTTCGCAGCGGCGAAGTACTGCCCTAAAAGTTTTATTAGGAAGAAAATTAAACCTTTAAACCTTAAAGGGAAAATATACCAATAATTATTTGTTAAGGATCTCTTTGTATACCACATTTTGAGTTCGGCCCTCCGGTTGTAATATGACCAAGCTGTGCGCCGAGCTTACTCTTGAGCATGTAACGTACAGTTGGCCATGTGAACAGTAATCTTGTCTCAAATCTCATAGCTTGGATTGCTGCTGTCATAATCGGTTTGAGTTTCATGGTTTGTTTCAATTACGACAGTATTTGTAGGACTTGTGTTGAAATGACATTCAGCATCTGTCAAGCGTTGTAAGTATACAACCAGTTTCATCGATAACTTCACGTCCAGCTTTTGAGAGTTTAAACATTCATAAACATCAAAGTGTCCACTACTGAAATCGTCACCTGTCAATCTAAGATGTTTAAGAGGCATTGGCGGTTGTCGAAAGGTGTAAAATATTTGGCCATTTCGGTACACTTGAAAGCGACAACCGAACAGTTCAGCAGCAGCCATCAACTCACATGCAGAACCATAGGTGAAGGGCTTAAGCATTTCACTCTTCTAGTGTGTAGTCTAATTATCTCCTGTACCGTCATCAGTCCACACCTTGAACCTGTCCAGTCATTCAATACATAAGACACAATGTTCCTCCGGATATCAAGATTGAGCCTGATATGGCCGTGCAATATGTAACACAGAGAGTGGAAAAGGTAGGTGCCATCTCCGGGCATGGAAACCACTCGGTAAGTGACAGTTCTTTGATCGATGGTGATCACCTCGATAGACATGTTAATGCGGGTACGGTTGGAATGATAAAGGAAATGGGGACCTGAACAATGTAAAGTAAGTCTAAAATACCTACACAATAACTATAATCGTAATCAGGGGTCCTCAATCCCAGTCCTGGAGAGCCGCAGTGGCTGCAGGTTTTTGTTCTGACCTGGTCGCTTAATTAGAAAGCAATTCTTGCCAATAAAGCACTAACAAGCTATGAAATTAAATTAACTCTGCTATGTCAGGTCATTCTCATATCCTAGATTTTCTTTCCCTTTCTATCATGCAAATGATTTGAAGGCTAAAATGGACGAGTAATTCTCAGTCCTTCACTTTTTTCTCTTCATTTTTCTTCCAAGTATTTAATTAAACCCAATAGTGCAGATAAATACACACAGGTGTAAATGTAAATAAGCTAAATGGAGAAATGCTGCTCTCTTGTCATTTGCATGTTATTGATAATAAGGAGCAATTAAAATAGCTGTTTAAGACAAAATTAAGCAATAAGTGCTCAAAATCACTAAAGTGAAGCAGAAGTGTTACTTTAGCAATAAGTGCTTTTCCAACTGGGTTGGAGCAAAAACCTGCAGCCACTGCGGCTCTCCAGGACCGTGATTGAGGACCCCTGATCGTAATAAATGAACAATAAAACAGCGGAGAAGCCGTGGATTAGATAAAAAGGCTGTAGTTATCAGCAGGGAGACGTGAATCCCGTGGCGAAGCAAGGAAGGGAATGTAGAGACTGGAGTGACGGACGGCCTTATATAGGAAGGCAGCCAACAACGTGGGAGGCGTTGGGATGAGGGACCCAACGCCGCCTCACACGGTGACCGAGCTGCAGGCTATGGACGTATATATGTACGTAAGTAGGATTCAGTTAGTGTTGGGAACCCGCGTACCAAATTTCTTGAAGATGGGCCCATAAGTAACAAAGACTGTTGAAAAGTTCAATATGGCGGCCGACAGTGGCATCATACCACCGAAATAAGTACCAAATTTCAGCCTTCTACCTACACGGGAAGTTGGAGAATTAGTGACGTTGGAAAGTTCAATATGGGCTGACAGTGGCGTCATACCACTGATATAAGTATGTACATTGGTTTCGGTTAGCGCAGGGAAGCTGCCTACCAAATTTCGTGAAGATGGGGCCATGAATAAGAAAGTTCAACATGGTGGACGTTGTTGACCGTTACACGTAGAATTTCGAAATGAAACCTGCTTAACTTTTGTAAGTAAGCTGTAAGGAATGAGCCTGCCAAATTTCAGCCTTCTACCTACACGGGAAGTTGGAGAATTAGTGATGAGTCAGTCAGGGCTTTGCCTTTTATTTATATATATACTATATTATATACACATATACACACAGATATATAAATAAAAATAAATAAACACACACAGCCACAACCAACCTAAAGCACCTTGCTATAAAAAACTACTTTTCAAATGAATTGAACAATTTGCAAAATGTTTCCCTTTACCTGCAATTTTATAAGGAACACTTGATCATCTTCTGATACAATTTCTTTTTCATGTACAAACTGTAAATCAAAAAAACATCAAGATTTATTAAACAGTATGCTGAACTAACTCTCTTCAAGTATGAAAGTTTATATAAAGGCTTAATTTTAAACTTTTTTTAATTTCTATATTTAATCATAAATATACATTCATCCATTTTCAAAACATGCTCATAGTGAGCAGGGCTGCAGAGTACGGGAACCTATCCCAACAATACCATATTAAGGATGGTAGTGTACAATTAAAACAAACAAAAAAAAAAGTACAAAAAATTCTATGTATTAAAGAACAAAGGAAACTTCATGAGCATGATCATCGACTTCCAAAATTCAGTGTACTGTACATGAAGTGCTAGGGAGTTACCTTTCGAACAGGGGGTTGAATTATTACATCTTCAAAACTATCTTCAATTTTCAGGGTCTGAAAGTTCTCGTGCAAGATTCCGATCTTCTTTTCATTGTCCCATCCTGCAGGTCTAAAAAAAAATCAAGATTAAAAATAAATAAATAAATAAAAACGCCCACAATTAAATTTTTCTATTTGAAAAAGGTCAGGACATATCACAAATGATTGTGTTTGAACATTTTCTATTTGCATGCTTATCAATGTCATTAAAGTGTGAACTGCAGAAAAATCTAACTAACATTATTTGCTACTTAATAAGGAAAGGAAGAGCCAAGGACCCCACTGCATTTACCACACAAATTTTCACACACACATGCAGAAATTATTGCTCACAATGACCATACAAAAAAATTCACACCAAAAACTGTTGAGAGAACATAGACGTGCAGAATGAAATTGGAAAGCCAGCAGCGTGTCTCAGCAGTTTCTGTATACAGATGCCAAAGTGTGGTTGGGTTTGTGATCGATGGCCGAGTACAAGTACGACGTTTGATTATTTGCACTGAGGAACCACTCACTTGTATGTCACGATGTGCTAATTGTGGTCAGAGGTGATGCCAATTATATACCTGACAAACAATTATTACGTTTTATTTATTTATATAGCACCTTTCCCGTGCTCAAAGTGGCCTTTGCAAAAAAACGCATAGTATGTCTACAATTTCAACTAAATATTTTGTTAAATATACCTGAATAGACTGCTGTACTTTACAAAGAGTGTAACTTAAACTTTTGCAAAATGTAAACTAAATAATAAGTGACTGATATTTAATGGTACACCAAAGTGAAAGGGGGATACATCTCTGCTGATGTGGTGATAGCCCAATTAATAATGGCTGTTGAACAAGTTACATTGTTTAAGTTGACACTTTAATAGCAACCTGTGAATGTTCAAAAGCACAGATTGAGTTTTGCAGCATTATTATTTCAAGTTTGCTAAATGAGAAAAGTGGTACAGGCCTGAAGGTGTAATTTTTCAGTTTTGGATTTATATTGCCCCATTAAGCATCACAATAACACAGGTAATTGCTGCTACTGTTAACTGGGTAAAAGTGCTGCCACTCTCCAGATCCAGCATCCAGGGCCACAGAGTCCACATGGGTTACTCTCCATTATCCCCTCACAGACTCCAAATATGCATTTTTTGTTTTACTGGCGCTGTGTGTTCTGCAATGAAGACTGGTCACCACCCACACTTTGTTCCTGCCTTATGCACGATGCTGCCAGGATAGGCTTTGGACTCCTACAATACTAAAGTGGATCATGTAAAATGGTAAGGAACACCACTAACTAACGTACCATCCTCACTTAAATTTAAAGAAGATTTTTCTTTGTAATTTAGTGAACACCCTCTTCTTGGAGCTCTCTGCATCAAAATGTTTCACCACAAACCTTTTTATATTTTATATTGATTGATTGACCATCTTTCACTTGTAGTATTGATCTTTGAAAGTCCTAAAATCCATTTACGTCAAAAGTGGGTCAAACCTGACCCAAAAGAAACTAGTGTTCAAGATGTGTAGCAGATGTACAAAAATGTGACTTTTGGAAACATACTGACATTTTTGTCTAGTTAAGAGCATTTAACTTTTAGGATGGTTTTACAGGGAGTGAACTACTACTGTAAACGGAGACTCAAACTCAATGATGTGTCAAAAATGTCCTGCCCGAGGTTTGTTTCCTGCCTTGCACCCTGTGTTGGCTGGGATTGGCTCCAGCAGACCCCCCCCAAACCCGTGACCCTGTTGTTGGGATATAGTGGGTTGGATAATGGAAGGATGGATGGTCTATACCTGCAATGTATTTAACTGTAGATGAAAGGAACATAATTTTAAATAAACAAAACAATCAGTGTCAGTTGGAATCAAGTGTTCGAAAACCTATGCAAATGATGGTGTATCACATTACGAGTGCAAAATGCAGCTGCTAGAATCCTAACTAGGAAAAGAAAATCCGAACACATTTCTCCAGTTTTGATGTCACTACACTGGTTACCTGTGTCATTCAGGATTGACTTTAAAATACGGCTTATGGTTTATAAAGCCTTAAATAATCACGCTCCATCTTATATATCGGAATGCCTGACACGTTATATTCCAAATCGTAACCTCAGATCTTCAAATGAGTGTCTCCTTACAATTCCAAAAGCTAAACTTAAAAGAAGTGGTGAGGCGACCTTTTGCTGTTATGCACCCAAAATCTGGAATAGCCTGTCAATAGGAATTCGCCAGGCTGATACAGTAGAGCAATTTAAAAAACTGCTGAAAACACATTACTTCAACATGGCCTTCTCATAACTTCACTTTAACTTAATCCTGATACTCTGTATGTTCAATTCATCATAATAACTATTCATAGTGGCTCTAAAATCCGTACTGACCCCAACTCTCTCTTCTGTTTCTTTTTCCGGTTTCTTTGTGGTGGCGGCCTGCGCCACCTCCACCTACTCAAAGCATCATGATGCACCAACATTGATGGACTGAAAGCCAGAAGTCTACGTGACCATCATCATCAGGTCCTTCCATGGAAACCTAAATACAAAGAGGACTGTTTGACTTATGTTAGGTAGATTGCCCAGAGGGGACTGGGCGGTCTTGTGGTCTGGAACCCCTACAGATTTTTTTTTTTTCTCTCCAGCCCTTGGAGTTTTTTTTTTTTTTTTTCTGTCCACCCTGGCCATTGGACCTTACTTATTCTATGTTAATTAATGTTGACTTATATTTTTTATTGTGTCTTCTATTTTTCTATTCATTTTGTAAAGCACTTTGAGCTACATTTTTTTGTATGAATATGTGCTATATAAATAAATGTTGATTGATTGATTGATTACCATGACTACTTTGCACAATAGATTAAACATTAAAATTATTGATAATTATAACCCAATAAACTTGTAATATGGCATAACTGCAGCACACTGCACTTACGACTACAATGGTAATTTTATGAAGTAGCACAGAATGGTTAAGATTCCTCTCCCTGAGGGCACCAGTGGCGGCAAGTTTTAATTCCAATCAAGCTGTTATTCTCGTTTACTGCTGAATTTAGTAACGCACACTTTACATCTTTCAAACAAATCTTGTATTCTGTCTCTTCTGTTTGCATTCACACAGATGCTTCTCACAAATTCACCAAACGAGTGTTGTAACAGAAGGACAGAGTTGGATGCGATGCAGCATTCTTCGAGATAACCAGTGCTGCACATTTCTCATTTTGTCATGAGATCGACTGCCTTACCTATTCCAACATTATTTAGCAGGTCATTTCAAATCAGGAAGACAGACATTGCAATGAACCAACCCATTTGCAAATAACAGAAAATCAAAAGTACACAGCTTCAAAATAAGGCTGAAACCATCCACACACGAAAACAGAAATGCAGGCCTAAATAAGTAAAACGACTTCATGGCACAAACAGAGCCTCTTGTGTGTAAGAATGTGGCTGGAATGAAATCCATCTGACAATACACTCCCACAGTAGCTGCATTTGGCACTCTCTATCTTAAAACCACCAAGCAATTTTGAAAATATGCATAATAAAAGGAAGGACTTTAATTAGAAAGGAGAAAATTTCCTATGATAATTTCAGCAGAGATCCCACACACACGCACGCACACAACTCTTGGGACAGCCAAGAAATTTTGTTAATCTCAGGAGGTAAGAAAGTTTGCCATTTGTCCTGCATTGGTTACCCATTATGACAAGGAAAAAACACCCTCATGTGCCTCGTGTCACATAATCCACGTCATCCATTTGCTTGCTAACAACGTCCCAAACACATATTTTAACTAAAATATTTTTAAATAAAACAATCTCATGAATGACAAAGGAATGCATGCACATACACACGCATGTGTGTCTAAACTGAACCACACCACCATTTATTGGTCAAAAGTCTGGCCTTCAAATCAAAAGCGCAGAATTGTGGAAATGAGCACAATGCAGGCTCCCTTTTCTTGAAGTGAATATTATTTTAAGCAAATCAAGTATACATTTTGCATGTTTTGAACATTCTGTTGGATTACAGACCTATGGGTTAAGGGACACGAGTAACATGACAATTCCCCCTTGACATTTTTCACATCGTTTGCTGTTGTCCAACATTGATGACAGTTAGTTTATCATGTAATGGAAACTACTTCTCTTGTCCTGGATGAAAACATGAAATCACATTATTTTTTTCACCTTGGCCATTATTAAAGAGCATATGGGGCAAATAACATTTAAACAAAATATCATTTTCGGGTGGAGTGTTCCTTTAAGATACTTTAAAATACTGCTTATGGTTTACAAAGTCTTAAACAATCTCACTCCATCCTATATTTCAGGATGCCTTTCACCTTACACTCTAAATCGTACCCTTACATCTTCAAATACAGTCATATGAAAAGGTTTGGGAACCCCTCTTAATTCTTTGGATTTTTGTTTATCATTGGCTGAGCTTTCAAAGTAGCAACTGCGGTGTTCTTCTTCCGCCATGCAAAGCGCTTTTTGTTCTGACCAAATAACTCAATTTTTGTCTCATCAGTCCAAAGCACTTTGTTCTCAAATGAATCTGGCTTGTCTAAATGAGCATTGGCATACAACAAGCGACTCTGTTTGTGGCGGGAGTGCAGAAAGGGCTTCTTTCTCATCACCCTGCCATACAGATGTTCTTTGTGCAAATTACGTTGAATTGTAGAACAATGTCCAGATACACCATCTGCAGCGAGATGTTCTTGCAGGTCTTTGGAGGTGATCTGTGGTTGTCTGCCACCATTCTCACAATCCTGCTTCTCCATATGCCACTCCTGTATTTTTCTTGGCCTGCAAGACCTGCTGTGTTTGTTTAACAGTAACTGTGCCTGTGGCCTTCCATTTCCTGATTACACTCCTTACAGATGAAAATGACAGTTTAAAACTCTGAGATAGCTTTTTGTAGCCTTCCCCTAAACCATGATACTGAACAATCTTATTGAACAAACACCCGTCTATGAAGTTTTAAGGCTTAACGCGCTAATCCAACCAATTTGGTGCTGCAAGTAATCAGCATTGAGCAGTGACAGGCATTCAAATCAGCCAAAGGGACCCACGTTTTTGCACAGTCAGTTTTTCACATTTGATTTAATTTCATACAACTAAATCCTGCTTCACTGAAAATCTTTGTTCGGAAAACACCGCAGTACTCAGATGTTCCTAGGAAATGAAAGACATACCACGGTTATCTTTTTTGTTGAAAGGAGAGTCAATTATTATGCAGGTTGAGAGGGGTTCACAAACTTTTTCATATAACTGTAAGTGTCTGTTTATTATTCCAAGAGCTAAACTTAAAAGAAGTGATAAGGCGGCCTTATGCTGTTATGCACCTTAAATCTGGAATACGAGTTTACTGATAGAAAGTCACCAGGTTAATACAATGGAGCACTTGCTACTGCTAAAACCCCTTATTTTAAGATAGCTTTCTCATGGCTTCATTTTACTGTAACCCTGATATTCTGTATATGAATTGAATTATTTTTATCACATCTCCAAAATCCGTACAAACCCCTACTTTCACTGCTGTTCTTTTTCCGGTTTTCTGTGGTGCCGATCTGCGCCACCACCACCTGATCAGGGCACCATGCAGCCCCTACATTGATGGACCGAAAGCCAGAGGTCCACATGACCAGCATTGTCCAATTCTTCCACATGAAGCCTGAAAACCATGAGGACTGATTGAGATTATTAATGTTGGGGTTAGGGGCCACGGAACCCCTGCAGATTGTTTCTTTTTTCCCCCCACTCCAGCCCTATGGAGTTTTTTTTTTGCTTTTTCTGTCCTCCCTGGCCATTGGACCTTCCTTTATTTTTTGTTAATTTGATCATCACAGGTGACTATGTAAAGAGGGTGTAGACTTATAAATACCTTGGAGTGCAGCTGGATGACAAATTGGACTGGACTGCCAATACTGATGATCTGTGCAAGAGAGGACAGAGCCGACTATACTTCATTAGAAGGCTGGCGTCCAACATCTGCAATAAGATGCTGCAGGTGTTCTATCAGACGGTTGTGGCGAGCGCCCTCTTCTACGCTGTGGTGTGCTGAGGAGGCAGCATAAAGAAGGACGCTTCACGCCTGGACAAACTGGTGAGGAAGGCAGGCTCTATTGTAGGCATGGAGCTGGACAGTTTGACATCCATGGCAGAGTGACGGGCGCTGAGCAGACTCCTGTCAATCATGGAGAATCCACTGAACAGGATCATCTCCAGACAGAGGAGCAGCTTCAGCAACAGACTGCTGTCACCATCCTGCTCCACTGACAGACTGAGGAGACCCCACACTATGTGACTCTTCAATTCCACCCGTGGGGGGTAAACATTAACATTACACAAAGTTATTGTCTGTTATTCCTGCATTGTTATCACTCTTTAATATTGTTTATCAGTATGCTGCTGTTGGAGTATGTGAATTTCCCCTTGGGATTAAAGAAGTATCTGTCTATTGCCTAATTTTAGATTTTTTCTTTCTTCATCTTGTAAAGCACGTTTAGGTACATCATTTGAATGAAAATGTGCTCTAGAAATAAATGGTGTTGTTAAGCAATCTCTTTATGTTGCTTCTTTGAGTAAGGGGTAGACACTGATCCTGCCACCTTGGGCTTTACACAGTCCTAAACTTCAGTTAACAAGCCTGCCTGCATAAATCATTAAGAAATTCACAACTAGGTTGAATTTACTTTTAAAAGGCTGCTGGTTAGCATTACATCGAAGAGAACGCTCGCTTACTATTGTACCATTCAGTCATTCCAGTCAGTTTCTACAGTAAAACAAAAGTAACATTCTTAGATTTAAAAACACACAACACTTCTTAAATACACATTTGCAATATTAAGTATATTTACCAACATACATGAACACAGAATCCTTCTCCACAACCTGGGCAGGAATGTTGAAAGGAAATCCATACAATTTATGGACAAGATATTTATATAATAAATCTATATTTTTATTTTCCTTTATTGAAGTATAGATAAGAGCTGCCCCATCTTTATAGGTTTTGTTAAGCAAAACAGTTTCACATCACGTATAATTTCATGCAAAACACCTGAGAAACAGCACAGCCTACTTGAGGGTAATTATTTAGATTTGTGCAGCTATTTGTTTTAGTCTGTGGGACCTGTACCGTATTCTTTTATTACAATTTTAACAGCACATTCAAGTAACACACATAGTAAAATGATAATCTGCAGATGAGCCCGTTTAAACTTTTCTTTAAACAGATATATGAAGTACAGTAAAACCCCACAGCACGAACGTATCTATGCATGTACAACCTGCAGCACGACTGGTTTTTCGTGCCCAAAAAATGCATCAGAGCACAAACAAAATCCCGAAGCAAAACCAAAGAAAATGTGTTCCGATCACATGGGCGCCTTGCACGTCGCAAACAAAACCTTAAAACATTAAGTGCAGCGTTACCCAGTGCTTTGTAAACAATGTTCCTCACTGTGCCCATGATATTACTGTTACTTAGTGATGATTTTGGGTTTTTCACTAAATAATAATGGGTCCTAAGAAAGCTACAGAGGCAAGCACAAAACCAAAGAAGGTACAACGATCAATAACAATCGAAACAAAGAAAGAAATGATCGAAAAATGTATGAGGGGAGGTATACGGGTGACTGATTTTGCAGCTTCTTATGGCATGAGTAAATCTACTATATCTATAGATTTTAAAAGCAAAGAGGAAATTAAAACAGCTGAAGTTTCAAAGGGTGCGACACGTATACTCTCTAAAAACAGACCACCAGCAACTGACGAAGTTGAAAGATTATTGTTACTTTGGATAACTGAAACACTGTGTGCGGGAGATCGCCTATCGGAGGCTATTTGTGAAAAGGATCTAGGGCACGGGTGGGCAAAGTCAGTCCTGGAAGGCCGCATTGGTTGCAGGTTTTTTTTCCAACCCAGTTGCTCAATTAAAAACGAATCCTTGTCAATTATTTTATTTCATGGCTTGCTAGTGCTTGAACTCTGCCATGTCAAGTCATTCTCATACCCTAGATTTTTTTTCCCCATTTTAAGGATATCATCCAAATGATTTGAAGTCTGGGGCCGCACAGTGGTAGCGCTGCTGCCTCACAGTTAGGAGACACAGTTTCGCTTCCTGGGTCCTCACTGCGTGGAGTTTGCATGTTCTCCCCGTGTCTGCATGGGTTTCCTCCCACAGTCCAAAGACATGCAGGTTAGGTGGACTGGCGATCCTAAATTGTCCCTAGTGTGTGTTTGTGTGCGCCCTGCAGTGGTGTGGCGCCCTGCCTGGGGTTTGTTTCCTGTCATGCGCCCTGTGTTGGCTGGGATCAGCTCTAGCAGACCCCCCGTGACCCTGTAGGTAGGATATAGCAGGTTGGACAATGGATGGATGATTTGAAGTCTGAAACACACGAGTAATTCTCAGTGCTTCACTTTCCTTCCAAGTATTTAATTAAATCCAATATTGCATGATAAACACACACACTGGTGTAAATGGAAACAAGCTAAATGGAGAAACGCTGGTTTCCTTTCGTCATTTTCATCTTATTGCTAATAAGGAGCCATTAAAAACCAAGACTATAGCTGCTTAAGACTAAAATAAGCAATAAAAGTTCAAAATCGTAATGAGCGAGACAACTAAAGTGAAGCAGAAGTGTTACTTGAGCAATAAGTGCTTCTTATTAAGTTATTGGGTTGGAGCGAAAACCTGCAGCCATTGCGGACCTCCAGGAACGACTTTGCCCACCCCTACTACAGGGCAATACATGTGGATATTGCGAATGATTATCCTTCAAGAGTGCCAATAGGGAATGCCCTGTTACAGTACAATTTTCTTTTTTAATTTCAATTGTGTAGGCTATGCTATGCTTACTCTTATGTCAATCTCTTGCAGTGTAGAATTTATTCTTTACTTATGTGCTTTTACATAAAACAATATTATAGTATGCAGAAAACTCGATTGTGGGTATTAAATAGGTTAGGTATGGGAACCTTAAACAATACTGTATTTTATTATGCAGAATAAAACTCAAATATGGGTACTAAATATGTTATGTATGGGAGTCTTAATCCATTCCAAGCCCCCAATTTCTATTTCCATTATTTCTTATGGGATAAAATTCCCCCGGTCCTCGATGAATTCGGTCCACAACCAGTTTTCCGTGATGAATTAAGTTCGTGCTGCGGGGTTTTACTGTATGTATAAAATTCTGCGGCATTAGGACAAAAACATTGTGCAGGCACAGAAAATCCTTACTGATACCAATATACTTTTAACAAATGAGGAAACTCCACAAAGAATGCCGAAGAGTTCTATATAAAATTGTATAAACTTAACCAAACTGAGCAGACCTTTACTTGGTGGACTGGTGCAGACATAAATTGAAGCAGTTCATAGTCCTATACAGAGCAGCCAACCCTCATGCCAAGTCAGTCTTCCATAAGTATAGAGAAGCTAAGACAGATATAGCAGTGCTAATATAGAGATTAAAAATCATAAAAGCAAATGCATTAAAACCTGAACTCAAGAATGTTAAACTAAAAAGCAGATAATGAGGAAAAAAAGGATACATTGTAGACAAAAGTGCCGGATGTATGACTGAATAAAGTCAAAATGTTCATCTCTGTAATCATGCTCCTTTTCCAGACTGTTAATGGCATCACACTGAAAAGGAAGAAAGCACAAAGTTAACTTTATGCTGCTCTCAGTACCATACTGATAGGGTTGCCAGACATCCTTTATATACGGGACATGTCCCATATCTGATAATTTTGTCCCCTGTCCCGTAATGACCTTTCAGGGACACCCAAATGTCCCGTATTTAGTTCATTTTCAAATTCCGTAATAAAAATATATTTTTAATACCTTCTTACTGTACATAGTTGTAACTTTAGAATTATACTTTTTTTCCCTTAGATTCTCTTGATGAAAATAACCCAAATGCAACGAGGAAACAAATGTTTGCTACCCGTTTGCAGCTTGTTCAGTTGCTCGGGCTGGCAGAGGAAAGCGACACTCTTACCATTTTGCTCTCCAGTCGCGCTGCTGTGCAGTTCTGTATCAGTATTGCACCATACAGCGTCAACAAAGTGTGCTGTTACTACTTGCCACAGTCCACTTTTTTTCTAAGTACTTGTATTAAATAAATATTTCTCTGTCGTCTGTATTAAATAAATATTTTCAAATGATTTCATCGCAGCACGGTGACACAGAGGTAGCTCTGCTGCCTCGCAGTTAGGAGACCTGGGTTTGCTTCTCGGGTCTTCCCTGCGTGGAGTTTGCGTGTTCTCTCCATGTTTGCGTAGTCCAAAGACATGCAGGTTAGGTGCATTGGTGATCCTAAATTGTCCCTGGTGTGTGTGCCCTGCGGTGGGCTGGCACCCTGCCTGGGGTTTGTTTCCTGCCTAGCGCCGTGTTGGCTGGGATTGGCTCCAGCAGACCACAGTGACCATGTACTTAGGATATAGCGGGTTGGATAATGGGATAATGGATGGATGGAAACGATTTCACTTTTACAGAATTTTTTTTTAGCTTGCATTAAATAATTTTCAAATTATTTTACTTAAGTTTTCCTCATAACCCATTAAAATCCTTGCTTTAATGCTTTTAACTTAGGTCTCTATTTTTATATAATATATTGGTCTGGGTGAGATGGGTTAGATAGATTTTAAAAGTGTCCCGTATTTCTAATTTTCTAGTCTGGCAACCCTACACACTGTAAGGGTTTTTTTGCCAATCTTGCCATCAACCCCCCAAGTGTTCCCTGTAAGTTGGAGGAGCTGCTTACACGGCTGGATGCAGATTACCGTCACACCCAGGACAGAACAATTACAGGTTAAGGGCCTTGTTCGGAGGGCCAATGGAGAAGAGTCACTTCTGGCGTTTGCAATCATGAAATGGAGGAAGTGGATTTGCTTTAATTGTCAAACATTGTATACCTTCCTGTCAGCTAGAGCCAAGACAATGGTCGAGTACATCATTGATGTGGTCTGCTAATCGACGATGGACAATGTGAACAAAAATGGATGAACTCCAAAAATTTGCAAAAATATTTCCTCCAAAAAAAAAAATTCTTGCATGGTTCATAAGAAAGCGGTCAAGCACTCATAAGGCGATTTCGCATTAAAACCTTTTCAAATCGGGTGAGAATTTTTTTTCCCATTTCCAGTTAGTTTGCCTGCGTTTTGACATTGTAAGTGTTCAAGTGAACGACACAGGTCAAACAAACACCCGGTGGACATGTCGTTAAAATTCTCTCATTGGGCTTACAGGGGAAGCAACATCAATTGGCAATCCACAATTGCTTTTTCCACTGCATTTTCTCTTATTTTTTTTATAACAAGGCTCTATGACCAAAACTCCTATTACACTGGTCTACAAAACTATATTTGTTTGCTTCTGGGAACTTCAGAGCAGCTCTTTATTAAGTTTTACACACCGATTTCATTTATGAAATTGGAATTAAGCTAGGACATCAGGTTTTTGAAATACACATCATTGACGTTTTGACACTTTTGAATATCAATATATCAACTTGATATCTGGAGTGTGGACTCTGTCCCACCAAAATTGTTTTGATGCGTTTGTTCTGAAAACAAACCAGAAGACAATACCAGAGACACGTGAAATATAACAGTGAGGTCAGCATGCCCAAAAATGTCAGAGACACTCGCTTTTGCACTTGTACTGCACATCTGTCTCTCTTTGCAAGAGCCAACAGTAGTCACCCATCATGTTCGGATTGAATCCCCCCCACTGATATCAGTTTTCCCATCACCTTTATATCTTGATGAAATCTTTCCCCATACTCATCGCTGACATCGCTTAGATTTGGTGGAAAAAAGTCGAGATGAGAATGTAAAAAATGTGTCTTCAGTGACATTCTGGACCCTGTAAGCTAATATACTTTCAGCAGGTTCTCCACCAGCTCAGTATCTGCTCTGTGACTGTCAAGAAAATTCTGGACAACCTGCACGAACGAGGGTGCCGATTCAGTGGGCTTCAGTTTCCTTGTGAACTCCTCATCAAGCATCAGTTCACGGATTTCAGGGCCAACAAAAACACCTTCTTTAATTTTGGCTTCACTTTTCGAGACCAAACTTATTTCTTAAAATGCTGAAATGCATTGCCTTTACTGTCCAGTCACCCTAGTTGTCCAAGACCTGGAACATCGTAACTAAAAAAGCGGGACGTGCTGCTGGACGAAAATGGTTTTCAGATTTGAAGTCAGCAAGTGAAATTTGTTAAAAGTACAGGTGAAAGAATCCCATTTGCAAAATGCTTGTTGACCAGTGTTACTGAATAAGTGGAACACTTCTTGCTCCACCATGCTTGATAAGAAAAGAACATGTCTGAAATAGGAGAGTGTACAAAAGAAAGCTAGCTCTGCGGAGGACATGTGCTTCAGCTTTATGACAGTAGACATAGCGGGTAAGGTTTATTTAAACGTATGATGTTCCATATTTACTTTCCAGTTGTCACCATATGAAATTAGCCTCGATTTAGTTTCTCTCAAGTCACTTGTCTTTGGTCTTAACCTTAGTATGTGTCCGTTATTCATGTTCAGTTTAGATTGCGCAATAAACATTTACTATGCGTATCAAAATTAAACATGCATACTGAGAGGATGTCCCACTCACCTGCACACGTCACTTTCATAGTTTAAGACTACAGCACAGGTGTCGAACTCCAGGCCTGGAGGGCCACGGGTTTTCATTCTAACCCTTCTCCTAATCAGTGACCAGTTTTCATTGCTAATTAATTCCTTTTCCTTTCATTTTAATAGCCCTGTTTTTAAGGATTCAGTCCTCTGAATTGACTCTTTTCTTTATTAAATGACAGCCAAACAGAAATGAGATGTGAAAGGAGCCGACAGATGACCAGCTAAATCGGGGCTTCAAACTCTAACCAATTTCACTCCAACCAGTTTCTTAACGAGAAGACAATTCTTGCTGTTAATGAAGCCCATCATTTAATTCCACGGCTCATTGCTGTTTTCCTTCTGCCACAGCAGACATTTCCAAAACTGTTGATTTTCTGCTTTTTCTAAGAACACCATCAAAATGTTTTGGTGACCTCGGAGATCAACCTTACTGAGACCCTAACCTTTCTCTATGTTCAAATTCTGTGGTTAGCTGGTGATGTGGCAGCTTGTTTTGTGTCTCGTTATTGTTTGGCTGCTAATTAAGGAAAAAGAAGCAAGGGATCTGAGACAAATTAAAACAAAGGCAAAAGAAGTTAATTAGCAGCAAAAACTGGTCACTAATGAAGATGGTTAGGATGAAAACCTGCAGCCACTGCGGCCCTCCAGGACTGGAGTTTGACACCCCTGGCCTACAGGGTTTGCTCAATGGTCTTGTGAGGTGCTGCTATTCATGTCTTGCTATCTCTGTATGTGTTTTGATCGACCTGATCACAAATATGAGAAACGTGGCAAGAATGATGAGATGCTTGGCTTCCAATGATTGATGGTAATTGTGGGCTTTTTATGTGAATTGGGTTACATTTGTACCTATGTGTATCTTTACCTGTATCTTTAACACTTTTAGTGCTGCATTTAACCCTAAACGCAAGCTGCGAATGAGATTCCAGATTACCAATGGCAAACGCTTAGCACAACTACCACAGCATGCACAATTTTACCTGTAATGCACAGCATGTCACGTGGTCAGATTGGTCCCGTGGCGGATCACATTTATACGCCTCATGGTAACCTTACCAGGATTCACTTTCTGCTTCAAGAACACCCTTTCCAAATAGTCTTGACACACTTGTTTTGGTCCACACCAAGGTGTGACTGGGGTCTTCAGGTCTGGGGATAATTGCTTCTAGTTCATTTTTTAATCAAACTCTACTGAGAGAACACTTACTGTATATTTACAGCAGGAGACATGTGAATTAAAGCGCCCCAACATGTACACTTGTAGCCAAAAATTGGAGAATGACACAATTATTGGTTTTCACAAAGTCTGCTGCTTCATTGCTTTTAGATCTTTTTCTCAGATGTTTCTATGGTATACTGAAGTAGAACTGCAAGGAGTTCATAAGCTTCAAAGGCTTTTATTGACAATGAGTTTATGCAAAGAGTCAATATTTGCAGTGGTGGCCTGTGGTTTGTTACCTGCCTTGCGCCCTGTGTAGGCTGGGATTGGCTCCAGCAGACCCCCCGTGACCCTGGAGTTTGGATATAGCGGGTTGAAAAATGGATGGATGGGCCCTTCATTCTTTTTCAAGACCTCTGCAATTCACCATGGCAGACTGTCAATCAACTTCTGGGCCCAATCCTGACTGATGGCAGCTCATTCTTGAAGAATCAGAATTTGGGGGTTTTGGTTTGTCCACCTGCCTCGTGAGGATTGACCACAAGTTCTCAATGGGGAGATCCCTGGCCAGGGACCCAAAATTTTGATGTTTAGCTCCCCGAGCTGCTTGGTTCTCACTATTGCCTTATGGCCCAGTGTTCCATCATGTTGATCACCAAACTGTTCGTGGACGGTTGGCAGAAGTTGCTCTCACAGGATGTTCTGGTCCCATTCTTCATTCATGGCTGTGTTCTTAGGCCAAATTGTGAGTGGCTGAGAAGCAACCCCATGTCACATGAATGGTCTCAGGGTGTTTTACTGTTGGCATGACACAGGACTGATGGTAGCACTGCTCACCTTTTCTTTTTTCCGGATGCCCCAAACAACTGGAAAGGGGATTCATCCAAGAAAATGACTTTCCACCAGCAGTCCAATCCCAGAATATCAGTCCATCCCTGATGGCTTATTTGCTGCCCTTCTTGACACCCACCAGGCCAGCCTCCAAAAGTCTCTGCCTCACTCACACCTGCCTGCTGCCATTCCTGAGCAAGCTCTGCCCTGGTGGTGCCCGCAGCTGAATCAACTTTAGGAGACGGGCCTAGCGCTTGCTGGACTTTCTTGCGCGCCCTGAAGCCTCCTTGACCTCTCTATTCTAACTCAATCATCATGACATTGTGATCTCAGGCCTTGTCCTCGTCGACACTCTCACCCGTGTTAATGAGAGGATCACTGAAAGGACGTCAGCAGGTTCTTTTGTGGCAGGGCTGACAAGCAGTGGTTTTTGGGGATGAAGTAAATTTTCATGGGACTTTGTGATTAATTGCAATTCATCTATTCACTTGTCAGAACATTCTGGAGTAGATGCGCATTGCCATTATAAAAACTGAGGCAGCAAACATTGTGAAAATTCATATTTATGTCGTTCTCAAAACATTTGGCCACAACTGTAGACCGGGGTGGGCAAGGTCGGTCCTGGAGAGCCGCAGTGGCTCCAGGTTTTCATTCCAACCCAACTGCTTAATCAGAAACCAATCCTTACCAATCTCGGACCTTATTTAATTTTATGGCTTGTTAGTCTGCAATGGAAGGTTCTTACATCGTAGATTTTTTCCTTTCCATGGATGCCATCCAAATATGGTTTAGACCTTAAGGTAATCATTTTCAGTCTGTCAAATTTTTCTATTAAGTTTATTAAAATCAAACAGTGCATGATGCACACACACAGATTTAAATGGAAACAAGCAAGATGGAGACCAGCTGGCTGCTTTGTCATTTACACCTTTTTACTAAATAAGGAGCCATTAAAACAATGAATGCAGCAATTTAGGATTGAAATAAGCAATTAAGGGAGGGGAACCTTAACAAGCGAGACCACTAAAATGTCGCTTAAACAATAAGTGCTTCATCAGCAATAACTGACTTCTCATTAAGAAAATGGGTTGGAACAAAAACGTGCAGCCACTTGGGCTCTCCAGGACCGACACTGCCCACCCCTGCTGTAGGCAGTATATGCAGTGCCTTGAGGAGGGCAGATAATTAGCAAGAGAGGACAGAGCCGACTATACTTCCTTAGAAGGCTGGCGTCCTTCAACATCTGCAATAAGATTCTGCAGATGTTCTATCAGACGGTTGTGGCAAGCTCCCTCTTCTACGCGGTGGTGTGCTGGGGAGGCAGCATAAAGATGAAGGACAAACTGGTGATGAAGGCAGGCTCTATTGTAGGCACGGAGCTGCACAGTTTGACATCCGTGGCAGAGCGACGGGCGCGGAGCAGACTCCTGTCAATCATGGAGAATCCACTAAACAGGATCATCTCCAGACAGAGGAGCAGCTTCAGCGACAGACTGTCACCATCCTGCTTCACTGACAGACTGAGGAGACCCCCACACTATGCGCCTCTTCAATTCCACCCTTTGGGTAAATGTTAACATTATATAAAATTGTCTGTTTTACCTGCATTTTTAATCACTCTTTAATTTAATATTGTGTTTTAATCAGTATGCTGCTGCTGCTGGAGTACGTCAGTTTCCCCTTGGGATTAATAAAGTATCTATCTAATTCTTTGTAAATCCACAGGCATCTCAATGAGCGATGGTATCATACGTCGATGTTTTGAAATGACGACAAACTTTTAAGACATCGCACAGCACTGCTGTCAGCTATTCTATGTATTCTGTGTCTGTAGAAATTGTTACTTGTCAATAGCAGCTATCAGAAGGCCCTCCTCAAGTGGATGGGCTTGTGTGCAGTTAATATACAAACAAGAATAGGAGAGACACTTTATTTTAATATTGTAAAAGAGCAGCTCTTGTAACAAAAATAGTTTCCGCAACGTTCATTTGAACTGCTCAATGCAAAATTACATTAGAACAAAAAAGGTCTACACAGACCACTTTAAAAGATAATACTGTAGTATTTACCCTAAGAAATCACCCAAAAATACTGAAAGCACACAAATGGCATTTTTTATGTTTTAGGTATGAAGATAATGTAAAATTCTGTTTTCTTGCTCTATTTAATGTTAAACAGAACGTTCATAAAATATGCTGTACTTCTGATGGAACATTACAGATAGACAGAGCAGGAGTTTGAAGAAAAAAAAAAAAAGGTACAGAAGCCTACAGTCTGACTGTGAACATAAATAGAACAGAACTGTACAGAAATGGCAATTAATGTAACTAAAATTTGAGCTTTTAACAGAATCATCATAAGCAATAAAGCTTTTTAAATTTGTCAACATTTGAAAATGGAAACACTTAACTAATCCAAGATTCTACAGTGTATAATAGATAATGAAAGAAATCCTTCAGTAAAAAAAGAATTTTGAAAACATTGAAAAGCATGGCTAAAACCGCATCTGACAGCAAAACAACTTTCTCTGCATGATCTGCTTAATTGAAATTAAGAGGACTAAAAAGAATATGCAATTCCAGTTACATGAGACATCACTTGATGCACATGCTTTGGACACCTCGGCGAAGAAACGTGTTTTGGGTCTTTCAAACTATCGCACACCGTCATTCAGATGACCCAACTGGTTGGTCAGACCTCAGCCCGTGCCCAAGTGGCTTACTGCAGGCCTTTGGTTCTCCTCTCTTAAACCAGAGCCATTGGGAGGCTTTCTCTGCAGCCTCCATGTTATTCCTGATGGCTCACGTCCTGCTTGCTGTGATGATGCTAAGGATTGCCCTGTGAACCCCCTGCAGCTCATCTCTACAGGCAAGCACCTTGTTCTCCACCCTCGCTGCTGACAGCCCACAACCAGTTCTGTGTATTTTTGCCTTCTTCCTCGCTCTGGCCTCCTCCATCCTCTCCTCCCATGGAAACTGTAAGCTCTACCAGGATGAGCAGTTTTGGGGCCTCCAAACTGATAAAGATGTCAGGTCTTGCTATATGCAAGATGGTGTTCCGAGTCGCTTTTCCAAGTCAGCTGACATCACCCAGTCCTGTGCCGTGTAAAGCAGACAAGCCTGACTGTGCTTTAGTGGCTGCCTTGGCCGCTCTCCCTCCGTGACAAATGCCACCACTTTGGTTGACACGTGGACACTTCTACTGGTTTCTATCCCCCAAGTAGAAGCAAAGCTATAAACAGGAATATCACCAAAAACACCAACACCACCACACCATATACAACAGAAAAAGTGCACCAAATTCAAAGTACAGGTAGTCCCCAGGTTACGGACATATGACCTACGACATATGAATGGGGCCGCAGCTGCGACGCATGCGCCTCAGTAACTGCCGCTCCGTCATCTTCGGCCTGGGGACGCTGCAAGTGGTGGCTGGAGGGGGGCAATTTCGCTGTTCGCACAGTGTAGTGTCCCTCAGGCATCTCCCGGCGGCAAGCGATTTAACTGCCTGCCCACCACACACGGCTGCCCCATTCATTATCGGTGGGTGGCTGGTGATGCTGCAAGCGGTGACCCAGTTGTGGGGGAAATTTCGCTGTTTGCGCAGTGTAGTGTCCCTCATGTGGCTACTGACAGCAAGCGAATTCACGGTCTGCCCACCATACACGGCTGCCTAATTCAATCTCGTTGGGCGGCTGGTGATGCTGCAAGCGGTGACCCAGTTGTGGCTGAACGGAGGCCATTGAAGGTGAACGGAGCGGCAGGGGCAGCATTGTTGTGTGCCTCAGATGGCTGCCTGTTGAATTGGGGTTGGGCAATTCACTACCCGCAGCATACTGTAGTGGAGGTGACTGTGAGGTGGGCTGGTGATGAACTGCCCCTCGCCACCCCCATTCATTCTCAATAGCAAGCCTGCTTGTACTGTTACGTACATAGCAGGAAGTGGTCTCTCGTCAGTACATCAGAAGTGTTGACGACAGGTGCCTTCCTGCTGTGATAGCGTGGACAGTACTGTGCAGAAGAGCTCATCTTAATCTTTTGTCTTCACCCTTCAACAATGTCTCTGAAACACAAATCTGATGCAAGTGCTGGCGATACAGTAAAGAAGAGAAAAACCATCACCATTAAAAATAAAGTAGAAATAATAAAAAGGTCAGAGAGGTGAAACTCCATCATTCATTGGCAGAGCACTTGGTTACAGTCGGTCAACAATAGCATTCATTAAAAATTTATGTACCTTTTCCGACTTACATACAAACTTAACTTAAGTACAAACCTACAGTCCCTATACGTAACCCAGGGACTGCCTGTATACGATTGTGTTTAGAGATGAATAGATACGTCAGAATAACTGAAGTCACATTGTATGATTTATGACGTACAGCCTCGTGATGGGAATGAGGTTTGCAAGACAGGCATCCCGGAGCAAGTTCAGAACTGCCTCAGTGGTTTCAGCGCCTCAGCACACTACATCATTTGTTTGGTCACTTTAGTTATTTTACTAGACAAAAATCTAAAACGGTATATAATAATATTGACTAAATCACTTGCATGCTTACAAAGACTGAGAAAGAAGAGCACAGCTGCGGTTAGGTCATTTGGTCACCCCTGTTTCATTAGGGTGTGTCTTCTATTTTAAGAACCCTTGGGTTTGTAATACGCATGTGTAACAAGGGTCTTAAAAATAAGCAAATAAACTGGAAGTTCCATTGAAAATTTAGTACGGATATCCCAGGAAGATGTTCCCTTTGGGATTAATAAACTTTAAATCTAATCCAGTCATGTAGACCAATTCTGTTTAAAATGTAGTAGTAAAAAAGAAAAAAAAAAAAAAAAAAAAGATTTTAAATAAAAGCAGAGTCAGGAGCGATAAAATGTTGAAAATGCAGAAACAGAGACTGTTAGAATTAGGTAAGTGACAGATCCTTTAAAAGTACTCCGCAGTCTTTAAATAAACTACATGAAAGTGCACTTACCTTTGTGCAAACTACTAGAATGGGAACTCCAAGATTGTGCTTAAGTGCATTTTCTCCAAGAGGCAACACAACGCTGTCATCTTCATCTTCCGCCACTGAGGTATTCCTTCGTTGAGGAGAAGCAGTTATATCTTCACCTGGTTCAACATATTCCTGAAACTGTTTCATTACTGGGAGAAAAAAAAAAAAAAATCATAAAAGACATTTCAATATATTACTTATGCATGGTATTTATATGTCTGCTACACTGTAGACCAGGGGTCGGCAATCTACGGCACGTGGGCCAAGCGTGGCACGCGGAATGATTTTCAATGTCACTCTGATTGAATTGCTTCACTCGCCAATCCCCGGACAGGCGCTACATGTTAGCAACTTCACAGATCTGCCACTCCCGTATGGGGAAGCGGGTGTACAATTTAAACAGATTATTCTTTTCATGGGAATTTCACATTACAGTGAGTAATTAACCATATTAAAAAATAGTAAAGGTAATAAAATTGAAAGTAAATTATGTTTCATACTGCGTTAGAAGTATTCGTTACATTATACGTTTTCGTTGTTTTGGGTTTTGAAATTGGCACACAAATACTTTTTAAACTTACACTTTTACTGTAAAACTTCTGTAAAAACTGTTTTGAATTAACTTTTTCCATCAATATCGCTTTGAATTTTGATTCCGTGTTTGAACTTTCATCGTGACAAAGCAAGGTATAACAGCCCATAAGTGAATATTGTTTCTTTGTCTTTAATAAATAATAATTAAAAAAAAAAAAAAAAAAGGTCTTTCGTACGTTTGTCCCTATGATTTTTTAATTAGAATAGCTTTTGCTATGACAACGGGAAACTGAAAACTTTTTAATACGAATGGCATATCAAGATCTCCTTTGGTGTCTAATGTCATCCGTGGAAGATGTACTACATTACCTTTGTCGCCTGTTAAAAAAAAAATTTTACACCCCATTAACGTGTAACCGATCGACAATTTTCGCATTAATTAGTTTGATTTCACCGTTTTTCAGTGCTAGGATTGCCCGTCTACTCATTCCTTCTGTTGATAACCCTTCAGGATGAAATTCTTCAATAAGATTTGGACATAAGTCTTCTTTTATTGGGAACTTAAAGTGAGGAAAACGTAAAAATGTATAAGAGTGTAGGAACTGTGTCTGACAAAACCATTCACACGAATGAGAGGTGAGTGGACCGTGGTCTTGTTTGAAAAGGAGAGGGAGGGTGCGACTTGGAAAAGAAAAAAAATAAAAATCTCGTCTCAGGATTTTTTTTTATATATATTTTATATATAATAGAGAGATGGTGCATGCGCTCACGCTCCACGTCCCCATCTACGTTTTGTGCAAGAGTACGTTTCTATGCAAGAGTAGGTTTCTTGTTCTCTGCCAAGTTTAAACTCAATACCCATTCTCCAAAACGCCATACGACACCCAGAACATCCATCCCAAGAAAATATGCCATAAATATGGGCCTTTAAAAGCGAATGATGTATGTTAGTCCTTGCAATTGACTTAAGGACACACTGCTGTAATAATACCCTCCTAGGGAAGCAAGATGACATGACCCACACTGTTTGATGCCAGGAAAGGCTATGGAAGCTAACAAGAGAAAGAGCTTCTTTTAAAAACAAAAAAAAAAAAAAAAAAAAAAAAACACACACACCACATTTTTAATATGACGATTAGTTTGTAAATAAAACATACAATAAGCAGACATGTAGGATTAAACAGTAAGGCTTCTTCACAAATTCCTGTTTTCCTCAGAGTACTCTAGTAGAGCGGTGTCCAACTGCAGTCCGGGTTGGCTGCCATGGCTGTGGGTTTTCATTCTTTTTCCCTTCATTTTAATAGGCCATTTTTAAGGATTCCGTCCTCTGAATTGATTTGTTTGTTTATTAAATGGGAGCCAAATGAGATGTGAAACGAGCAAACACGTGACCAACTAAATTGGAAAAACAAAACTCCAGCCAGTATAATGAGAAGCCAATTTCTCATTGTTAATTACGTCCGTTAGTTAATTTCACAGCTTGTTGCTGCTCTCATTCCGCCACAGCAGACAATTTCCAAAACTGTTGGTTTTTCTGTTTTTTTTTCCCCCCTTAAGAGCATGTTTTGATGAGCTGAGAGATCAACCTTACCGAGACCTTCACCTTTCTTTACTTTTAGATATAGTGTGATGGGCACTGGTGAGCTGGTCATGTGGCGGCTTGTTTCGTGTCTCATTATTATTTGGCTGCTAATTTAAAAAAAAAAAAAAAAAAAAAGAGAGAAACTAAGGGATCTATACTACCGGTCAAAAGTTTAACACCACCTCAGTGTGATGCCGAGGTGTCACCTGCTGCACTCTGGTCCCAGTCCAAGCGGTTCGTTGTGTGGTGGGTTTTGGCAACATGTGATCAGCAGTTTAATGTCAAATGTATCATGAAATCATGGTATAGAATAATGGCAAATAAAACAAAATAAGTCAAGGAATCATAAAATGTACAAAATGTTATTGAAATATTTGCGTCATCCAAGTAGCCTGCTCCCTTTGCCGATATAACAGCCAAACTGGGGTAACCCTTTTGCTTCAGAATGCCAGTCTATGCAAGTCACCAACTCTGCCTCCAGCAAAAGCAGCACAGGACCATCACACTTTCTCCTCCATATTTGGCAATTGGTGCCACACACTGAAAAGCCATCCTGTCACTAACCTGACGGCGCACACAAAGACCCTGCATTAGGAACCGAACATTTCAAATTTGGATTCATCACTCCATTAAGACTTCCTTCCAATCTGCAGTAGTCCACAGCCAGTCTTTCAAGACCCTAGTTTGTCCTTTAAGGAATGGCTTTCTTATTGCCACTCATCCTGTCACACCTGCAGCAAAAAGTCTTGTGCACAGTACAAACGGACACAATTTTGTCGACCTGCATTGTTAAGGTGTGCTTGATGCAGTGGAGGTGTACGATGCCTGTGATCACGTAAGCTGGTGACCAGAGGTGGGTAGAGTAGCCAAAAATTGTACTCAAGCAAGAGTAGCGTTACTTCAAAATAATATTACTCAAGTAGAAGTAAAAAGTAGTCATCCAAAAAATGACTCAAGTAAGAGTACAAAAAGTATTTGGTGAAAAGACTACTCAAGTACAGTGGACCCTTGACTTACGAACTCACTTCGTTTGCGAGGGCTGGTTGTAACTCCAGTTGGTTGTAAGTCAAGACTATTTTTCCCATAAGAAATAATGGAAATACCCATAAGGCGTTCCGAACCTCCCACAGCAACACTTGCTTAACCTTTTCATAATAAAAAAGGGTTGTATAAATGTGCATAATTTACCAAAACACCAATCATTTTTCTAATGTACTAACCAAAAAGTTATAAAAAGTGCGTAGCCAACCAGAAACAACAATTTCATACTGTACTCACCATTTAATTTAACATCTTTGAGCTGCAGGAAGGGAGGAGGAGGAGGAGGAGAATGAAACAGAAGGTGGTTATTGTTTAGAAGGAGCCTCCTTATGCAAATCTTTTCTTTGTAAAATTGTCGAGATGGTGGATTTCGACATGCTGCACATATTAGCGAGATCGGTCACATGAACACCACTCTCATATTTCCGCACAATTTCCTTCTTAGTTTCGATTGTGATCGCTTTCTTTACCTTCTCTTTCTTCCTTAGCAATTATGCATCTTGTTTGCCATGGTCTTAGTGAATTATAATTTATCTCTAGATAGATAGATAGACTGCATTGACCGAAATTAAGTCCACAAACACATGTATCAGGGTTCCGACTGACGCTTACGAATGCTCTCAGCTGTTTGTTTATAATCGCACAAGCGGATACACGTGACCGCATTTGGGTCGCAACGCAAGACGGTGGTCGTAAATCAAGTTGTTCGCATGTCAGGCCGGTCATATATCAAGGGTCGACTGTACTGAGTAACTGTTTGATAATAAACGGATTTTTTTTTTTTTTTTTTAGAAATGTTGTAACAAGACAGACTAAAACATAAAATTTGCAAATTCTGCTAGTTCCAAATAAAATGAAAAATGAGTAAAAATAATCATCATTACAAAATAAAAGATGCACAAATAACACCAAAGTTCCAAATCTCAGTTTTCACAACAAAGCTTTTGAAGCCGATACCTACAGTAGGTAACGTATGTCTGAACAGTGCAAACTACTTACAGTGACAAGATATCCTGTACACCGACAGTAGGATACTGCATATTCACTTGCCCTCTAAATCGCACAGCTAATAGAAAACAACATTAGAACAAGGCAGCTTGTGCACATACAAAAAGTCTAACCTTTACCTCGACTGTCCGTGTCCGTGCATGTTGGGTTAAAACGTACTTGTTCTTCACTCGGTGACGTGATGGTTAAGCTTCAGCAGGAGTTGGCTTTCATTTTTCATGTACAGTGGAACCTTGGTTTGCGAGTAACTTGGTTTGCGAGTGTTTTGCAAGACGAGCTAAAATTTTGAATAAATTTTAACTTGATAAACGAGTGAGGTCAAGCAATAAGAGTAGCCTGTATACGCTTTGTCTGCCGAGTGTCACATGACAACAACTAAAGCTGATGGTTCTTCTCTCTCTCGCTGCAGGATTGTAGGCAATTTTCAGTCGGCGTGCCTCACTCATATAGTCAACATCCGTACAAGCATATACGGTTTACTACAGCATTGTGACCACGTGTGTGTGTGCTGTGACGTGCGAGTCCCCGTCTTGCACCCCAAAACACGAAGCTGAGTCTCAATACTTTCACGACACCATCTTTATTCAGCTTGAAACAGGAACAGCGCGGTTATTTAAGACAGTTCTTCACGTCGTCAATTCGCACACTTCTCGATGGTCCGGGATTTTTCAGGTGATTTTCTATGTAATAAACTTAAGTTATAGCATAATGAAAATTGCATAATTACATCTGGACCACCCTATAGTATACACAGACATGAATGACGAGGATGTCGCTTCCACCTGCCTGCCTTAAATACAAGACATCTTCCTCTGTAACTTCAGTTCTATTTTGGACTCAACTCTGCACACATCGGTGCAACTTATTTTGCCTTTTTGCAGCCAGGCTTCAAGTATACGGTTGGCTGCCTTTCCTTCCTGTGTGTTGAGGCTATTTATTTCACAGTGTGTATGTTAACACAATGACTCGAGTATGCTTTCATTTAGCTCAACCAAATTTTGCATCCAAGTATTAGGTACAAAATGTAGAGATCTAGCAACTTTTGAGCTATTGCCACCAACCGGAAGTAGTACTTTACTTTATGAGAAGGATTTAGGCATCATAGTGGAATCAATCAGAAGCCATTGAGAAGGTGAACAGAATGTCAGGTTATATAGCGCCTTGATGTGTGGAGCACAAGTCACAGGAGGTTCTGCTCAAGCTTTATAACACACGGGTGAGGCCTCATCTGGAGTCCTGGGTGCAGTTTGGGTCTCCAGGCTACAAAAAAAGACATAACAGCACAAGAAAAGGTCCAGAGAATAGTGACGAGGTGGATTCAGGGCTACAGGAGATGAGGGATGAGGAAAAATTTAAAAGAGCTGAGCCTTCACTTTAAGCAAAATAAGATAAAAAGGTGACCTGACTGAACTGTTTCAAATTATGAAGGGAATTAGTCCAGTGGATCAAGACCATGACTTTAAAATGAGTTCACCAAGAACATGTGGACACAGCTGGAAATTTCACACAAACATTAGTGAAAAGTCAAGCAAAATGACACCTTCTATTGGCTAACTAAAAAGATTACAATATGCAAACTTTCGAGGCAACTCAGGCCCCTTCTTCAGTTAAGATCTAATTGATTGATTACATCTCGCCTGAAGGGGCCCGAGTTGCCTCAAAAGCTTGCATATTGTAATCTTTTTAGTTAGCCAATAGAAGGTGTCATTTTGCTTGACTTTCACTACCTTCATAATGGCCAACATGGATCAACACCCTAGTACTACACACAAACATTAGGAAGTTTTTCTTTACACAAAGTAGGCTAGACACTTGGAATAAGCGGCCAAGTAGTGTGGTAGACAGTAAGACTTTCAAAACTTGACTTTTTTTTTTTTTGAAAGAAATCAGTAGACAGGACTGGCGAGCTTTGTTGGGCTGAATGGCCTGTTCTCATCTAGTTTTCTAATGTTTACCATTTATTCATGCAGCTGCAGAGTCAGATTTATTCAACTTTACTTTCATAATAATTGTTTGCGGGTTGGAAAACGACTGACTGACATTATTAGATTTGACTTGTTCTTGATGGTTCATTTACAGAATATAAAAATATAAATCATTGTCTTGCGGTCTACTACTCAAATATCTATCCATTTCTATATCTGAGTATGAGAGAAAGTCGAGGGGAGACCTCTACCAATTATTTCCCCAGTTTCTGCTAACCTAAACTTTAAAATGAAACCTCGGACAGTTTACTGTTTAAACTTTTCACCATTTTAGGTTATTCGTTTAGGTCTTCAGATTAAAATTTGAAGAAAAAGTGCGGTGTTCTAAAACTTTTGCCTGGCAGTGCACACAGACACCATGCAAAATATGATGCAGTGGCACTAGCTAATGTGCCACCATTCCAGTTATGCCCAACATTAATAAAGACTACATTTTCTGTAAAAGTTAATAATTTACACTGTTAAGCATTGGGATTTAAATGCACATTAGCCTATTTCAATGTTTAGTGTTTTATAATGATACAGACTCGCATGTTAATATTTGACTTGCAGTCTAATTTATGCAACCCACATCTCTTAACAGGAACACTTAAAACATTTAGACATGGTCAGCACTTTGACGTGCTTCAGAAATAAATAACTGCTGAAAGGCATTTTCTGCATCGTTGTCAATTAGCTTTTTTCTTATGTTACTCATTAAAAACTGGCCCAAAAAAGTTTCACTGAAAATGTATAAAATCTGGTCCTTCAGGAAACACATCCAGACATTCTCACCTTGTTGGGGTTTTACCTTACTGCTTTTGTGCGCAGGTCTTAGTCGGAGGCTCTCGGCCTAAATTCATTTGTGCCAATTCAGCTTCCATCCATCGATTATCCAACCTGCTATATCTTAACACAGGGTCATGGGACTCTGCAGCAGCTAATCCCAGCCAGCACTGGGCGCAAGGCTGGAAAAAATCCCGGGCAGGGCACCAGCCCACTGCAGGCATACACACACACACCTCCCAAGTACACACCAAGGACAATTTAGGATCACCAATGTACCTAACCTGCATGTCTTTAGATTGTGAGAGGAAACTGGAGCACCCGAAGGAAACCCACGCAGACACGGTGGAGAACATGCAAACTCCATGCAGGGAGGACCCGGGAAGCGAACCCAGGTCTCTTAAATGTGAGGCAGAAGCGCTACCCACTGCGCCACCGTGCTGCCCCAATTTAGCTTTAATCCATAAATTGTACACAAAACACATGCAAAATTATTGAGCAGAACTACCAACTACCTGGTGGGGAAAAACGACATTTGCTTTTTGATTCTGTACGGGTCTCACCTCAAAAGGATGCCAAGGGCAGTGGAGAAAGTCTGGTGACAATCAGCAAACACAGGCAAACTTGAAAAACAGGCACTTAAAGAGGATGATGATGATGGTACTAACACTACAGCACCACAAAAACTACAGAAGATAAGGATGCTATAAATCTTTGCATGTATAAAACAAATACCAATTTCTGATTTTTGTTAAAAGTACATTTTCAGTTATTTAGGTGGTCGACATCAGGGGAATGCAAATCATTAACAAGTATATACACTTCAGCCTGAGGCAGTGGACTGCTAGGAGTTTTAACCCAACTCTCTCCATCTCCTTGCAACTTTGATTTATACTTCCTTTCAGTTGGGTTTTAGTCCATTTCTTTCTCAGCTCTAGGTCTCGGGGTCACTTTTGCTCTACTGTACATTTTTTTCCTCAGTTAATACTGGACCACCTCAAGGAACTGCCTGGTCTCCCTTTCCTGTTGCCCGCCTACTCAATAGACTTCCAGCACATTACCAGCGCTGGCCATCTACAGAAATGTTTAGGTGAATCGTCCTTCAAAATAATGAAGAGGATTCAAATGTTGTGTAGGCCTCTGCCTTATGGCGCAAGGACAACAACCTGCAACACAAAAAAAAAAAAAGAAAAAAAAAAGGCAGGTGGTGGACTTCCAGTGTGCCAAGTAGCCTCTTACACCAGTGGCCATTCAGAGGGATGATGTGGAAAGGGGTACAGTGCAGAGCTACAAGTACTTACGGGTTCACATGAACGACAAACTCGACTAGTCAGACAACAAACTGGCAACTGGACATGAAGGACTGGAGCAAACTGGACTTGCTAAGGAGACTCGGATTTTTTGAAGTGTGCAGCAAGCTGCTGGAAATGTTCTACCATTCCATAGTAACCAGTGTGGTGTTCTACACAGAGGTCTCCTGGGGAAGCTACCGGAGCTCAAAAGAAGCACAACGCCTGAAGAAACTTATGGGGAAAGCCAATGCCATTATAGGGCAAACCATGGACCAAAAAAAGGATTGCGACATCATGAAAAATTTATTCACAGGTTCATTCCACTTACATATTTTACATATCCAAAATGACTTGTAACATTTATGATAACCACCACAATGTAGCAGGGCCAGATAAGTGTTGTTTGCACCCAGTCGCGTCATGTCACAGCACCCCGTTTAAACTAATATGTGCCAGTTTAAATGTCACCCCCGTAATGAGAAACGGAGAAGGATGTTGCAGGGAGGCAGAGACCCCTGGAAACGTCAGGACCGGAGTTTTGCCAGTTACATCCGGCGTGTTATTATTTAAAAACAGTCAGGAGGGACAGAAGAGAGAGAGAGATTTCAACTAACAACAACCGATCATCATTTGTCTGCCTTTATTTACATTGCACCTTTTTCCCAGTTTGCTTCTCATACAGCCAGAATCGCCAGAAACCATGGGGTTGAGCATTTTCTGCCATAACCGAGGAAGCACGGCAAGATTGATTCTCCCAAATAAAAACGGAACAAACACAATCATTTTGAGCAGCAATCAGTAATTTGGACAGTTATTTACCCGGACTCATTTTCACGTTCATTAACATTTCAGTAATCATCCATTGGCATTATTTGTATTGTGTGTTTGTTATACGTGTGCAGGGGCAAGAGAGGTTTTGTTATTGTATATGTGCCGTTTTCACTTTGCTGGTATGGTGAAGGGATAGATGGAGAGATATTACGTCGGGCATTCGTCTTATTGCATCCAATTGTGTTTTACATATCTGATTTTGTTTACTTGTGTTTAACCGTCGACTGGGGGGATATTTGTCAGAGGTACAGCCTGGAATAAGTAGGTTCTCCTCAGCAAGCCATTAAAACAGTGAACTCAGCGGTTTAAGACTGAAATAAGCAATTAAGGGTGGGGAACCTTAACAAGAGAGAGACCACTAAAACGAAGTATCAGAATGTCACTTGAGCAATAAGAGCTTCATCAGCAGTAATGGAGTTCTCATTAAGAAACCTGGGTTGGAACAAAAATCTGCATGCACTGTGGTCCTCCAGGATCGACATTGCCCACCACTGATATTCTAACCCACGGGTGTCGAGTTCCAGTCCTGCCATCTTCTTAATTAGTGACCGTTTTTTGCTGCCGATTATTTCCTTTAATTGACTTGACTCAGGCCCCTTAGTGGTTTCTTTTTCTTTAATTAGCAGCCAAACAATAATGAGACACAAAACAAGATGCCACATGACCGGCTCATATATTCCCATCACATATCTGAAAATAAAGAAAGGTGAAGGTCTCAGTAAGGCTGATCTCTCAGGTGGCGTTTTTAGAAAAGAAAAAAACAGAAAAACAGTTTTGGAAGTGTTACGGCTCTCATTCTGCCACAGCGGACAAGCCATGGGATTAAAGAACGAGTTTAATTTACAGCAAAACTCGGTTTCTAATTAAGAAACTGGTTGGAGTGAAAGTGGTTGGAGTTTGAAGCCCCAATTTAGCTGGCCATCTATTGGCTCGTTTCACATCTCATTTTTGTTTGGCTATCATTTAATGAAGAAAGGAATCAATTCAGAGGGCTGAACTCTTCTAACTGGGCTATTAAAGTGATGGGGAAAAAGTTAAATTAGCAGTGAAAACTGGTCACCGATTAGGAAAAGGGTGAGAATGAAAACCTGCAGCCACTGCGGCCCTCCAGGCCTGGAGTTTGACACCCCTGTTCTAACCTAATCTCCTTTTGTCCAGTTGAGGGTCTCGATCATAACAGATTTTACTTTGGTCATCTGGCAGTGTCTAATTCAATAGTTTTCATCATGCTAACTTCCCAATCCTTATTGCTTGTTTTAAGACAAAAACACTTTAATGGGTCATCTGTCTTTTGTGATAATTGTTCTTATTTTTCATTCGCATTCAGAGCCATAAAGCAAGTGGTGAGACATTACTGGATCTCGATAAATTGCCTCAATACCGATGTCATTTACTGCAATTCTGAGTCAGCGTCCCCTCAAACACCTATGATAAACAGACTCACCTAGATGTTCTAAAATGTTTACATATGTAAATACTTCATTACAAGAACAACAACATCAGGTGCTAGGAATTTGCCTGCCTTAAGGACATGCAAATAAAACTTCAATACAAGTCTACAATCCCATGCCTGTAATTTGAAAATTCAACAGTCTTGGTAAGGCTGCATTAATTTTTTTTAAGTGTCAGACCACAATGACAGCACATTTTACCTTTTTACACCCGAGTGCAATTTAGGGGGAAAATATTGAAATACCATTTTAAAATCATTTTAAGTTTCCAAAGCAAATCATAGAAGCTTTGTGAAATAAATACACACACACACACACACAAATGTGACAAAATTATTTCACCACCTCTGAGCTACAATGGGTATAGAAAAGAACCCCCCCCCCCTTCGAAATGTTCCCATTTTTTTTTGCTTTACAGCCTTAAACACATACACCAATATTTTTTTCCAGCTTTACTTACTCAATGCAATCTACAACATCCAAGTGAAAGATATCACCGCTACAGTTCAGATGGGGGGAGAAAAAAAAAAAAATACCCCAAACACAAGGAATACTGAGATGAATAAAGGATCCTCCCCCCCATACTCACTCTGGTGTCAGTGCCCACCATTTCCATTGCGGTTACTGGCTTCCTTCCACCTGTGATCAGTTGTAATGAGTGTGATTAGTGAAGCTGTTCCTGGAGCCTTCATTCCCTTTCTTGGTACTGCAACTGACAGCAAACTAATGACTATGGGTGGCAGGCCACTTTCAAAAGATCTCAGGGACAGAGTTGTGGTCAGACATAAGGCAGGAGATGGAGACAAAAACCATCTCAAAGGCTTTATCAATCCCAAGGAGCTCAGTAAAGTCCATAATAAAAAAAAAAAAAAAAAAAGTGGCGAGTGTTTGGTACTACTAGGACCCTCCCTGGATTCAGACGGACGTCACTTCAAACTGGATGGAAGAGCAAGGAGGCAACTGGTAAGAGAGGCTACCGAGACGCCAAAGGCCACTTTGAAGGAGTTACAGGATTTGATGGCAAAGAGTGGTCATTAATGGTGTGCATGTGGCAACAATTTCACAAGCGCTCCACAATTGTGGTTTGTTCAGGAGGGTCGCAAGGAAAAAGCCACTTCTCAAGAAAGGCCACATTAAGGCTCGTTTGAGATTTGCCAGAATGCACCTTCAAGATTCTGATGCCAAGTGGAAAAACGTCTTATGGTCAGATGAGACCAAAATCAAATTTGGCCTCAATACCAAATGGTACGCCAATACAGCTCACCATCCACAACACACCATACCTACAGTAAAGCATGGAGGTGGCAGCATCCTGTTGCGGAGGGCCTGGGGCTCTTGTTAGGGTAGAAGGAAAAATGGATGGGGCAAAATACTGACAAAAATGCTTGAGGAAAACCTGCTACCCTCTGCCAGAAAGTTGAAGATGGGCAGAATGTTCACCTTTCAACCTGACAACGAGCCGAAGCACACAGCAAAATTGACCACACGGTGGCTGAAGGAGAAAAAAGTGAATGTCCTTGTGTGGCCAGTCAGAGCCCAGACCTAAATCACATGGAAAATCTGTGGAAAGATCTGAAGATAGCAGACGACCAACACCATCCAATGAGAGAGAGGCGCGCGCGCGCGCGAACTAGCGAGAGAGAGAGAGAGAGACGCGCACAAGAGAGAAGAACCATCAGCTCAGTTATGATCACATGACGTTCAGCAGACAAAGTGTATCCATACTACTCGTATTGCAAGACATTGCTCGTTTTATCAAGTCAAAATTAATTAAAAAAAATTTAGCTCGTCTTGCAAAACACTCGTAAACCAAGTTACTTGCAAACCGAGGTTCCACTTGTGTATATTATTTATCAGTGTTATTTGTTAGGAAAATTGATTTTTATGTTGATATTTTTGGGGGTGCGGAACAGATTAACTGGATTTCCATTATTTTCAATGGGGAAGTTTGTTCTAGATATGAGAAATTCGCTATACGAGCTCAGTGCTGGAACGAATTAAACTCTTATCTCGAGGTTCCACTGTATTAGGCACAAAATGTAGATTTCTATCAACTTTTGAGCTCTTTCCATTAATGGGAAGTGGTACTGTACCTTTTATTCATGGAGCTGCAGAGTTGGAAACTTGTTAAGGGTAAATTTCACACAAACATAAGGAAGTTTTTCTTTACACGAAGAACGATAGACACTTAGAATAAGTGACCAAGTAGTGTGGTGGACAGTAAGACTTTAGGGACTTTCAAAACTCAACATGAAGTTTAATTGGAAGAAATAAGTGGACAGGACTGGCGCGCTTTGGTGGGCTGAATGGCCTGTTCTCGTCTAGAGTGTTCTAATGGTCTAAGGTTTACCGTTTATTTATGCAGCTACAGAGTTTGAACTCCTCTTTTAAAATAACTGTTCAATATATTATTAATTTGATGGTTCTTTAATGTACATAATATATAAATACGGTTTACTCCAATATCCATCCCCATATTTGAGTATATGAGAAAGTCGAGAGAGACCACTCCCGATTCCCCCCCCACCCCCAAACCCATTACTTACACACAAGGGTAGAGCGTCAATGCACGATTGGCTCGCTCAACAAGCTCCTTGCGTTAAGGCCAGCAAGGTTTCCACATTTTCCCCATGAAAGACCCTAACAGCTGCTACATTGTAAACCATGTTCAGGCACAATAAAATTTATAACAAAGGCAAGTTTCTTGAAATGCATTTACAACGATAAGTGTGCCAAGCTTAACTAAAAGCAATTCCTTTTTGATTTATGTTCAGAGAGTCAATCTTGACAACCCAAATATGTTGAGAGGTGCCTACAAAAAGATAAATCTGTTATAAAACTTGAAGTAATAATTCGGACACGGTCATAATACCTTCCCTATGTACACAAGTATATGAAGTATGATGGATGGCTGGGTTCCATGCCTGGCCGGGAAGCCCCTGCTAAATATGTTCCGGGGGAGCAACATTGGACAGCTCAATATCTCCCCCGGGACGCTTGGTGGCAGCCTCCCAGGCCGACGAGGATTCCCCAGCCTCCCACCTGGCTCCATGGGAGATGGAGTCTTCCACAGCCTGGTTGGGAGCTGGGATGGCCGGTAGGGGGTGCTGCAGAGTCTCAAGAACCCGGCTGGACGAGTCATCAGCCCCACCCGGAAGTGCAATTAGGACCAGGTGGTCAAACACCTGGAACACTTCCAAGTGGGCTATAAAATGGGCCAGCCTCCACCACTCAAAGGCCTGAATTGGGAGGAAGAGCACGAGGTTGCCTGGGAGGAGTGGTGGTGCAAGGTGAAGAGCTGTTGCTATTGTGTGTAAAGTGCTTTGGGACTGTGTTGGGCCTGTGGGACACGGGGAAGACGTGGCCCACGGCTGAAAAGAAAATAAAAGCTTGTGTTATTTTACACATGCCTCTGCGTCAGTCTGTGCCGGGTCGGGCGCCACATAGCGCCTTTATCACAGAAGTAATGGACACAGAAGGGATCACTAGTGAAGGCCAACTTTTTCCATAATACAATCACTGAGGCCAACAGCCACTCTGACCCTTATTTGTGTTTCTTTGTACACTAACTGAGGGTTTACACGTACATCCTGGGGTCAGAGTATGGTTACGATTTCTTTGCTCCACAAAAGGGAAACACACAAAAAAAAAAAGAGTTTGCCGTTTCACCTGGCTTTAAAAGACACTGCCACAGTTCATCCACATAGGTTTAGTAGGAAGCCATCAAATTGAGACAAACCTCAAACAAAAAAAAATACTGTAAGGAAAAACAAAAAAAAAAAAAAAAAAAATCTGTCCAAGTCTCAGGAATTAGACAGGAGCAGACGGAAATCTAAAATATACAATAAAGCTTTACTTTTCAATTTGAATACAGCAGCATTCACCACATTTACAGAAATACTCACATTTCATCTCCATCTCCTTCATTTCCTCCGGAGCAATTTTGAGTTTATCGATATATTCTCCGATTACGTTGGCCCATTTCTGTAAAGAATCTAAAGCAGTCCATGGTCTTGACATGTCAACAACCAACATTACTAAAGTGTCTGGTAAGGTGCTGCATGGTATTGCAAATTTCTGGAGTCCTTTGTGGTAGAGATCACCGTCCAATATCCAAGCGTTACAACGAGTATGATCTACGGAGACAGAACCATTACTATAGTGTGCAACACAGGGGAGGGGAAAAAGACAAGATAGAGATAGATAGAGATAGCTAGATAGAGAGATAAAAGTTATGGTTCAGATTTCAACCCCTGTAGCTACATAACAAAAGTATCATGTTTTGTGGCCACTTACCATCTCTGTCCTCATCATGTACAGTAAAGTACATATACTCCAGTCCTCTTCCTTTCATGTATTCATCAATGCCTTGCAATCTTGCCATCAAAGTGGTTTTGCCAGCACCATCTTCCCCTAGTGGTAAACATGTCATATTTCAATGGTTTAGGTAAACTTAACACATGAAATTACAATAATTTTATAAAATTCTACAGTGTTACATAAAGGGGAAAAAATTGGCCAATTGTTAAAGATAAGTGGATCTTTACAGCCGATTATTCCCGTTGCAAAAAACATTTCCCATAATGCTTCAGCAAAGTAACGGCATGTGCACACTTCAGCGTTTGTGCAAATCACTAAAGTAATGACAACCAATAGCAAACTGTGTACTGGTGTTAGATCCAGACAATATATTTTCGAATGGTTTAATGGCTGGCATATTTATTATAGTGCATGGATTTCAGGTTATGGTGAAATGTTCACTTCCATTGGGGACATGCTGTAAGGAAAAAGCAGTCATTTACTACAAAGTGTGGCATGCGGCTGGGGGTGGTACCCAGCCAGGAAGCCCGAGAGGACCACAGGAGAGCTTATGCCTCCTCCAGACCACGAGGGGGCGACCGCCCTGGTTGCGTTGGGGGACCATGGGTGCAGGGTTTGGAAGCTCAACCCTGTAGAGGCCCCGTGGTCACCGCCGGGGGCGCCCTGGTGCCTGGAGAGCCCTGGACCTCAGCACTTCTGCCACACCCATAAGTGTCGGGGGTGGGGGGCATGGGCTGGGGATGAATACGACCGGGGACACCCGGAGTGCTTCTGGGTGTTCAGCCAGCACTTCCGCCACACAGGGGAGTGTCGGGAAGCACCTGGAGCCCATCCGGACATGTATAAAAGGGGCCGCCTCCTTCCATAAGATGACAGGAGTCAGGCGGAAGGGGACAAGAGTCTTGCTGGAGAGGAGTGGAGGCGGCCTGAGGAACAGAGGCACTGAGGAGAGAGGCCTGGACTGGGGGACTGGTGCTGGAGCACTGGGTTGTGCACCTGAACTGTAAATATTATTGTATATAAATGTGTGTGTTGGGTGACCAAACATTGTCCGTCTGTCTGTGTCCGGGGCTTGTTCCACAAAAGTTATACTATTATTTTTTTAATTCATTATTTTTTAATTTATTTTTTTAAAAAACAGTAAAATTCTGGTAACCCCAGCTGCCAGTTATTTACCGTAAATTTAACAGTTTTTTTTTTTTAAATTGTGTATGGTTAAAGAATAAAGAGCAAGGCCATGAATACAAAAAGGACAAAAACCATGGAGACTCTCCGCTACAGTTTGAGCAGCCTGAAAGTCTAGGAATGACCTCCACAATAGAGCCACTAATCCTTTAGATCAAGACAAGCCAGTTGAGATAGCTTGGCAAATCAACGGGGAATGTCATTTGGGCATCTTAGACACTGCCCACTAGAACAAAACCCAGTGTCAGAAACCAGATATGCCACAGAAATCACCTCTTCTAGTCTGCCTCTGAAACCTCCCAGAAAGACCTGCTCTGGTCTGACAAGACACATCCAATTTGAAAATGAAATGACATGAAAAACAGCCTATGCAAAATGTACAATTTATGCAACCGATAAAACTCAGCCCAAATATTATGTATCACACAAAGCAAATTCACAACAGCATTGGTTTCCTTTATGTGCCACTGGAGAATTTCAGAATGGAATAGACTGGAATATGAACACGGCACAGTTCTGCACACCAGCTTACAACTGCCCTGTCTGCACAAGTCATTTTTTTGATCAAAGAGCTCTCCCTTTCTGTTTACGCAGCACTCTGAAAGAAATTCTGCACAAATCTGAGGCGCAAAACATAAAGACAGCGGTGAATGGAACCCCAGCACAACCTAATGAAGCTACAAAAAAGAAATTAAAAATTCTTAATTTAGTATTCTTTTTGAAAACTCAACACTCCATCAGTAGCTCTGCCCTTGTTTGCTGTAAATTCAAGAGCGTAATTAAGGAAGCTCATGAAATAGCATCAGTCTCAAAGGTAAAAGTATGAATTACAACAGGAAGATAGTCATCTGTAATTTAAACTTATAGTCACGAATATAAACGTATACTCCTTAGAGGTGGAGATCTGCTCTGGAGAGAAGAGGAATGAAGGTCAGTAGGACCACCAAGACACAATACAGATATGTGAATGAGAGGGAGGTCAGTGGAGTGGTGAGGATGCAGGGAGCACAGTTGGCGAAGGTGGAGGAGTTTAAATACTTGGGATCAACAGTACAGAGTAATGGCGAGTGTGGAAGAGAAGTAAAGAAGAGAGTGCAGGTAGGACGGAGAAGAGTGTGAGGAGTGATTTGTGACAGACGGGTACCAGCAAGAGTGAACACGGGGACACTGTTGGAAACTTGTGAAGGGTAATTATTTAAGTTTTTCCTTACATTGAGAACCAGAGACGCATGGAGTAAGTGACCAAGTAGTGTGGTGGACAGGAGGACTTTAGGGACTTTCAAAACTCGATGTTTTTTGGAAGAAATAAGTGGATAGGACTGGCAAGCTTTGTTGGGCTGAATGGCCTGATCTTGTCTAAATCTTTCGAATGTTCTAATAAATCCCAACAGTGTTAAGAAGCCATTAAAGAAGGCTTCCAGACTGTCAGGTTATGTAGCACCTTTATGTGTGGAGCGCAAGTCCATATGATTGATAACTTTATCAATTATCATCATTGATTGTGAAGCTGGTTGGAACAAATCTAACAACCTATAGCCACAGTGAGTCCCCAGGATCAAGTTTGGGACCCACTGCCTACACCATTGTTGAAAATGAGAGCGTTTGACAAACGATATAAGCTTTGGAATGGTGGTATGCTATAGTACCCAGAAAGCAAAGGAGTGAAGTTATTGTACTGAGGCTTTATGAAGGTCTTGAGCAAAGCATCGCCATGTTTCTCAGTTATATGGAAAGAGAAGCTGGACATCAAGGGCAGCAGCAGATTCCCCCGCGACACATGTCACTACATTAAAAGCGACTGGGCACCTGTGGTGGATGGGTTGCAGACAACAGCACTGAATGCCAGTCTTCATTATCTATATGCAGAGCTGCCGAGATGGCAGGCTGTCGTTTCATAAAACCTTTCAAGCATGTGCAATGTACCGTTCCATTGTGTGACCGCATCAATCACAAATTTGTGTGTTGCCAAGTCCAATAAAACGTTGCTTCTCTTTAAGCCTGTGGCTAATTGTACTGCTGCGGTGGAAAAAGTTAACAGTGCGCCACACCCAGCCAAGCAAGCAGGCGACAGTATGAATTTTCAGGGAAGCCTGAGACAGCAAGATGACCCGACATGAAGTACCGCCATAAGCTGTACCGCATGGATCATATATTAGTGGTGCCGTCAGTCACAATGTCTTGTTCTTTGTCTTTTACCTTCCATTCATCTCACACTGCTGTCAACAACCATCAGCTCTAGACCTTAGATTTTAAAATGCTTCCTTTTGACCGAGAAGAAACTGCGAGGACACCTTTTTTTAAACCACTGATTAACATGTCTTCAGTTGCTCACGTATAGCAGTCATGTTTAACATGTAGAATTACAGAAAGACACACAGTGGGAAGAGTTATCTTTGAACTTAAACTAATTCAAGATTTTAAAATGTCCAGTAGTGGAAAGCAATGCGGCTAACAGGTTAGTTGAAGTGTGTCTGCATGGAGAATCATAACACAAAAGGTTACTGAAAAGCATTCTCTCCTTAAGAAGCAATATTCGATTAACACTCACAAGAGGATATAAATGTTTAATAAAGTAGATGTCAATGTATTGCATTAAAACAAGGGCCCCCATAATATGCATGGACTCTGATGTGGCAACACATACAGCAGGGAAAAGTAGTATTGAACATGTCAACGTTTTTCTCAGTAAATATATTTCTAATGAGGTTATTGACGTGAAAATTTTCACCAGATGTTGTTAACAAGCCAAGTAATTCACACATACAAAGAGATAGATACAAGTGCATAAATTAAAGTGGTGTAATAAAATGGAATGACACAGGGAAATCAGTGTTGAACACAATAACTGAAATGTATTTAATACTTAATAGGAAAGCCTTTGTCGGGAATGACAACTTCAAGACGCCCCATGTGTGGAGAAACGAGTCATATGCATTGCTCAGGTGGGATTTTGGCCCCTTCTTCCACACAAACGGTCTTCAAATCTTGAAGGTTCTGGGGACTTCTTCTATGAACTTGGTTCTTCGGTTCTTTCCATAGAGTTTCAATGTGACTAAAGTCAAGTGATTGACTCGGCCATTCCAGCAGCTTTAATCATCATCTTTATTCTCTGAAACAAATTGAGCGTTTCCTTGGCCGAGTGTTTGGGATCCTTGCGTCTTGCTGAAATGTCCAGCATCCTGGTAGATGGCAGCAGATTTGTATCAAGAATGTCCTGCTACATTTCTCCATTCATCCTTCCTTCAATTATATGAAGTCTGTTCAGTGTTGGTGTGATGTGCAGCACCATTTCTCCTCCAATGACATCCAAAGAGTTCCATTTGGCGCTCATCCAACCAGACTCATTCTCCCAGGATTACATTGGCTTGTCCAAATGTTGTGAAGCAAACTTTAAAACGAGCTTCAACCTGCTTTTTCTTCAGCAGTGGAGTCTTGCATGTTGAGCAGTGTACATAGAGGCCACGGTGGTGTAGTGCATGACTTACTGGACTGGTCTTTGTGAAGCTCTTGTCGAGTGGTCCTTGGCTCTTGGATAACTGTTCCGATTATACTTTGGACTCCTCTGTCAAAAATCTTGCAAGGAGTACCTGGTGACATGATGTACTTCCCACTGCTCACTGGAACATTCAGAAGTTTAGAAATATGTCTGTCACTAATGCCAATGTGGTTTTGCAACACTAAGGTTGTGAAGGTCTTGAGACAGCTCTTTGCTTTTACCCATCATGAGATGCTTCTTCTGCGACATCTTGGGAATGAGAAACCTTTTTATAGGCAATCATTTAGGACTTAACCAGCTGATATTCATTTGCACCGATAGGGGGCTATCAGGAATGACAGATGTCAGCATGCGTTCTTGGCTTTCCAAGCCTTTTTTGCACTTCCTTTTCTTCATGCGTTCAATATTTACTCCCTGTGTCATTCCACATACTGTACATGTATGGACTTATTTGGTTTGATTTTTTTTTTTTTTTGCATGTGTGGATTACTTGAGTTGTTACCACTATCTTGTAAAAATTTCATGTCAGTAGCCCCATTAGAAATATATTTACCAAGACAAACATGGATACGTTCAATACTTAGTTTTCCCGCTGTATATTTGATAAATTATGGTGATTTTACAATGAGTGCAGTGCTAAGATTTTATTATTATTAAAAGAGCAATAGTATTTTGTTTAAAATCTTGCAAATACTGAGGTTAGCTGTTCATTACTAATCAAGTATTGCTTCTTAAATAACATATCCATGGAATGACATGTTATGTTATGAAGTCACTATGTAGACACCCTTCAAATAAATAGTTACTGAAATTTTTCGTATTTATGTTCTCTATGCATGATTAGGTAATCGCTAAAAAAAAAAAAAAAAAAAAAAAAAAAAAAAGAAGAGCCAGCGCTTAAAATATTCAATCAAGATAAAATCGTTATTGAATAGAATCTGGACATCAGTGCTAATCCCCAGCCCTCCCGAGACTCCGCTGCAGCTCTCTGCACCGGCATTCAGTGAAAAACACAATAAACCACCAAACTGTTTTGCATGGATACCGATTTTGCAAATTGCCTTGTGATATGTATTACATCAAGATCTACATAAAATAAAGGACTGACTAATTGCAGGCTTCACACCAACCACTTTATGGTGGTTTTAATCTTAAGGAGAATGGTTTTTAAAAGTGCATGAAGGAAAAACAAGAATATGATAAAGCAGCCAGAAGAAAAAAGAGAGGTGGCAGGCTGAAGACAAGCTGGTGGGCAATCGTTAAGCCCCCTTCCCCTTTAAGCATTAAGTACTACACAAACGTTTCAATTAAGACAGTAAGACGGGATTAAACCGTGCAGCCCCGCATTTTGCGCAGAACATATGTGCAGGTCAATCGAGTGCGTGATGGAAGTCGCTGCGAGCGTCCATCCCTAACGAAACTGCTTATACGTAATAGAAAAGGAACACCAGTTTAAATATCTCGTCTTGGTTGTCTGATGCGACAGGTTTGCTGAACCAGACAGACAGACAGACAGTGCGTGCACCGCAGCAGTGCGCTATAATCACATCACAGACCGGGCTGTACCACCAAAACCGTCACATAGCATTACTCACCCAGAATTAAGACGTTCTTCCCGGAAGGCAGCTTGGAGCGCGAGTGCGTGGTGACCTCACTCAAGATAGAAGACCTGCATATCAAGAATCATAAGTCAACAATTATTTATGGTAAATGCATATCATAACGGGAACTGTCATTCATTGAGCTGCTCCAACGGTGACACACGGCGGAACCCAAAAGTGAACTTCTCTTAAAGAAATGAAAAGCACAGTAACAAAAGGACGTGCATACCATAAGTTCTGTCCCTCATCATCACCACCACCTTCTGTCACTTCCAAGGCGCTGTTATTATTTATATTAGAAGTGGAAGACGCCGAGCCAGTTCTTCCGAAGGCGGCCATCTTTACTGGCGGTCTAATGTTGCGGCTGAAGCGGGCGGCGGTTTATTGACCAATCAATAGTATGGATCCGCCTCAAGCGACACAGCCTTGTCCAATCAGCAATTACACAGCAAAACCAAAAGGAGGCGTTGCCTTCTGATCACGACTTTGACTAAACTGCCAATGGCTGTGTCTGTTAAAATCATCTGACAGCTGTTTGTTTATGTCTCAGTCCAGAGGTAATTCGATTGGCTGAAAAATCCTCCCTTTCATTAATGATTGGTTAAAATCGTTGTCATTCACCACTCCACGTTGGTTGATGATAGGGGAGGATTAATAAGGACGTCAATATTACCACGTAAAACATATGCAGTTTATTTAAATACGTTCAGCTATTTGTAGGCGTTTTGTCGCAGACACCCGTAGGTCACGAGGGCGTCAGTTAATACAAAAATCAGTTTCTTTTCCGAACTGTTACACTTTTGACGAGTCAGAGCGAGAGACTTGCTGAAGGAGGACCCGGATATTTATTTGCATACCACCTGTTATCTGAGTGTGGCATACGGACTCCACCTGTCAGCGCTTTATTTCAGCAGACCAGACTAGCAGGCGACTCTGTTAACAATGTCAATACATGTACAAAGTATTTTTTTTGTGAGGAGCGTGAATTTAACACAGCTAGTTTACGAAGTTTTTTTTTTCTTTCGTAATTATTTAGTGTTTGACGGGCCATGTCGTGTCTTCAAAATCCGGAGTATTGATTAGATGGGATCAGGATGCTTTTCTTGCTTTTGTGGTTTCCCTTTCATATCACAAAGACCAATGTGCTAGAAAAATTATAGACGCATAATTCATGGCATTTATTACAAATAACGTTTCAATTAACCGTTTAAACGGGATATTAACATTAGGGACCTATAGGTAACTATGCTACCCCCTCACTAACTTTAAGGTTAGTATTTGTGGTTGGAGTAGGCGAGTCTAATAATTTAAGACAGTGGGGGCATCACGATAATAGAAAAGTAGCCAAATAATATTAAAGCACAATCATTTAAAATTGTTCTTAAGTTTTATCACGTTAAATAAGCATTTTCTATGTTTATACAGTATATCAATAAGGATGATGAGAGTTTGTTTTGTAGGGATGAAGGGCAACATATGGTGCATCTTTTTGTTCCCAAAGTTACTTTAAACAGATTTGCAAGCGTTTCAAGATGTATTTTAAGGATTCTGACTTTTTGTTGTATAGTCTTAGAGAAAAAATGGAAACAATATTTATAACAAACTAGTCACATTACCTGTCAAAGAACAGTAATAGAATACATTTATGTTTTTTTCAGGGTGTTGCCGGTGTCCTGATCTGTGATCACTTGCTACCCTACCAGCGACCGGAGCAGTCTGGTTTTACGCCTAAGACGTCCACCATCGACCACATCCTGGCACTGAGGGTTCTCATGGAGCACAAATGTGAATATCGGTATAGTTCCTTTTCAATGTTTGTTGATTTTCATAAAGCATTCAACTCAGTTGATCGAGCTGCCTGTGGGACATCCTGAGACTTTGCAGGATCCCCCTCAATGCTGCTGGATATCATGGCCGGCCTGTACACTGGTACTCTGACTACTGTCTTTTTTCTCTTTCTTCATCATGTAAAGCACTTTGAGCTACATTGTTTGTATGAAAATCCATCCATTTTCCAACCCGCTGAATCCGAACACAGGGTCATTGGGGTCTGCTGGAGCCAAACCCAGCCAACACAGGGCACAAGGCAGGAACCAATCCCGGGCAGGGTGCCAACCCACCGCAGGGCACACACACACATACACCAAGCACACAATAGGGAAAATTTAGAATCACCAATGCACCTAACTGGCATGTCTTTGGACTGTGGGAGGAAACACATGCAAACTCCACACAGGGAGGACCCAGGAAACGAACCCAGGTCTCCTAACTGCGAGTCAGCAGCGCCACCCACTGCGGCACTGTGCCGCCCTTGTATGAAAATCCATCCATTATCCAACCTGCTATATCCGAACTACAGGGTCTGCTGGAGCCAATCCCAGCCAACACAGGGCGCAAGGCAGGAAACAAACCCCGGGCAGGGTGCCAGCCCACCGCAGGGCACGCACACACACACCAAGCACACACTAGGGACAATTTAGAATCGTCAATGCACCTAACCTGCATGTCTTTGGACTGTGAGAGGAAACCCATGCAGACACGGAGAGAACATGCAAGCTCCACGCAGGGAGGATCCTGGAAACAAACCCAGGTGACCTAACTGCGAGGCAGCAGTGCTACCCACTGCGCCACCGTGCCGCCCTTGTATGAAAATGTGCTATATAAATAAATGTTGTTGTTGTTGTGCAGAGTGGATGCAGGACCTCTGCGTTTTTCCCAGTTGATTCTGGGGTCCGTCAGCAGTGCGTTCTGCTATTTCTCTGTTCAGTGCTTGCATGGATTGGGTGTTTGGTAAGGTCATGGGGTCCGCTGGCTGTGGGGCATTGTGACGATGTGGGTTCGGCTCCACGCTCCCATCACTGTTTCGGAAGCCCTTGAACCCACCATCGACGGTAATATCACCGATGAGCTAGACAGTTGAGGCAATAAACAATTGAGCAAGGGGATGGTATAAATGTGCAAAGTGCTTTTATTAAAAAGACAATCAAAAAACAAAGTGTTCAAATAAAGTGCAGTGCTTTCAAAACTGTTCAAATAAATAATCCAATAAAGAAACACGTGGAGGTAAAAACAGAAAAAACACAATCCTTTAAAATCGAGGTTAAAACGTTCCTACAGGAAGCAGTCTTTAAAACAACAAACCCAGTGCTCTTCTATGCTGGCGTCTCACCTGCTTCTCCCATACGGGCCCATGCAACAGATGAGATGACGCTCCCTGCAGCTGCCCTTCTCCACTCACACACAGGTCTGGAGACCTCCCGATCCTGGCTTCGGTCTGGCACTCATCCCAGGCCTGAGACTTGGACTCCTTAGTCTCCAGGACGCCCACACCAAGGACTGTAACACCAAGCCTCGCGACTCCCGCTGCCTTTCCGGCCTTCTGCGGCAAGTCGCCTTTCCCTGGTCACTCCCGCTACCTGCTCGCTCAGCAGCAGCGCCTTCCAACTCCAACACCTGGGTGTCGGCCTAACACCCAGCTTCCTCGCAGCTGCCGACGAGCGCTCGTTCGCTCGCTCACCACACACTCCGTGTGTCTCTCTCGCACCAACCTGCTTCCTCTCTCGCTCCCTGTAACCTCCGTCCTTTTCGTTTCATTTTTCCTCCCTTCCAGCCGACTCGCGCTTCTTTTATATTACGAGGGGCCATAGCAGCTGCAGCACATTAGCCACAGGAACAATCATGGATGTGGGCAGTTCCTCACCTGTGCACTCGGTGAGAAACGCCCACACAGCGCAGATCGCCCCGTGGCTTGCTACGATTACTACGCCCCCTCACGAAGCCATGAGCGCGGTGATTATTTATTTAAATGGCCTTTGCTCACCGAGCTGTGGACCCATAACACCACAGACGTCTGTTGGTGAAGAGAGATTCACTGATGCTGACTTTGCCCACGATGCTGTGACGTTCGCAGAGTCAATGGAAGCTCTGATCGGGGCTCTTAAGAGACAGAGTGAGGGGTCTGAGTGTCTGGGCTTGCGAGGGTCCTGATAAAAACCAACAGCCAGGCCTTTAATGACCACTCAGGCGCAGCCATCAGCAGCGTGTCTGTCTGCGGTGAGAGTGTCGACCTCGTCGAGAGGTTTACTTATCTCGGCAGTGACATTCATGTCACTGGTGACTCTTCCTGTTGAGTTATTAGAGAGATTGGGAGAGCATGGGGGGTCATGAGGTCACTGGAAAGGGGTTTGTGGTGGTCCTGATATCTCTACAAAAGGATGACGGTTCAAGTCGTTATAGTCCTGGTGTTTCTTGTCTTGCTATATAGTTGCCAGACATGGCTGCTATCCAGTGACCTGAGGTGAAGACTGGACTCCTTCAGTACTGTGTCTCTTCGGAGAATCCATGGGTCCCACAGGTTTGACTTTGTGTTGCTCACGGAGTCCCAAATGAGGCACATGACCTGCATTGCGAGAGAGCGTCAGTTATGGCACTACAGCCATGTGGTGTGATTCCCCAAGAGGACCCTCATTATTGATGACCCGAGCGGATGCCCACGTAACACCTGGCTGTGACAGATGGTCATTTCCGTGGGGTGGGACTAGACCATGTGTCTGCCTCGTTTGGTTGCCAACAGGGATCCCAAGCTGTTTCCTTGTGTGGTAGGTGCAACAACGCGCTGTACCAGTGCATACCCCCCCAACTTGACTTGACCTATTGCTGGTGGGAGGAGATTCAAATTTATATATGATTATGCCTTTTTAATTTGCTATCCTCTTCCAATTTTTTTTAAATCAAATAAATAAATCAAATAAAAAAATCATCAAAAAAAAAAGTCGATATCTCTTACCCAACATGTCTTTCCTCAGGACCCTCGTGTGTCTGAGCCTCTCTTGCCTGGCGCTCCCATCATCCAGCACATTCTTGTGAAGCCTGCTTCTTGGACTTTGTCATTTCAAGGCCCTCTTGCTCACCTCCTGTGCACTTGTATACTTCCTGTCCTTGAAGGTACGATCGTGACAGGAATGACAATCAACCCAGGTGAGATGTTGGGGGCGGGCACCAACTTGGGTGTCCCTGTTAATTTCAAAGTTTTAAAGTATACCAACAAACACAAAGACTACTCGATGGTGTGATTAATAGTTAAAAAACAAAGGTTGCCTCTCATGGGCTCTCCAGTTCGTCTCTCCTTTTTGGCTCTCGGCCTGTCTAAGGAGCTTCATCTCACGGACTGTCCGGTCAGCAACAGACATCTCCTTCCAGGTGGCTTGGAATTTATGGGCCTGTGACAAAAAGTGGTGGAGCCAGCTGCCCTCACTTGGTGTCTTCTTGCCATTGTGGATGGATAGGGAAAGGATATGCTTAGCACCAGCGCCCTCTCTCAGACTGGAGGTGTATTACGTACCTCAGATGAGCCCTTAAGGTAATCTGATGCTCATACATGTCAAAGCTGACTCTCAGCATGCCTCCTACGCCTTTACTCCTCCTTGTGTGTCTCACCCTCGCATATCACAGCAAAGCCAAACTTACCAACCCTATTGCTCAGAGGAACTGCACACAAAAAAGAGACCTTAGCATTTTATTATACAGTATAGTGGATATATGAATTATTTTGGGCTAATTTCATATTCATGAATCAAAATGGTCTGAGAACACTCCTTTCAGAACCTTGGAGAGGGGAATTGAAATTCCAAGTATATCAAAAATGAGAAAAATGCTAAATCTAGTAAACATTTGAAATATGTAAAAAATATATAGGTAAATTACTTTTTTTATGGAAGTTAATAAGTCTCTCTCTATATATATATATATATACATACATATACACACACACACACACACAGTGGTGTGAAAAACTATTTGCCCCCTTCCTGATTTCTTATTCTTTTGCATGTTTGTCACACAAAATGTTTCTGATCATCAAACACATTTAACCATTAGTCAAATATAACACAAGTAAACACAAAATGCAGTTTTAAATGATGCTTTTTATTATTTAGGGAGAAAAAATCCAAACCTACATGGCCCTGTGTGAAAAGTAATTGCCCCCTTGTTCAAAAATAACCTAACTGTGGTGTATCCCACCGGAGTTCAATTTCCGTAGCAACCCCCAGGCCTGATTACTGCCACACCTGTTTCAATCAAGAAATCACTTAAATAGGAGCTGCCTGACACAGAGAAGTAGACCAAAAGCACCTCAAAAGCTAGACATCATGCCAAGATCCAAAGAAATTCAGGAACAAATGAGAACAGAAGTAATTGAGATCTATCAGTCTGGTAAAGGTTAGAAAGCCATTTCTAAAGCTTTGGGACTCCAGCGAACCACAGTGAGAGCCATTATCCACAAATGGCAAAAACAGGGAACAGTTGTGAACCTTCCCAGGAGTGGCTGACCAAAATTACCCCAAGAGCGCAGAGACGACTCATCCGAGAGGTCACAAAAGACCCCAGGACAACGTCTAAAGAACTGCAGGCCTCACTTGCCTCAATTAAGGTCAGTGTTCATGACTCCACCATAAGAAAGAGACTGGGCAAAAATGGCCTGCATGGCAGATTTCCAAGACGCAAACCACTGTTAAGCAAAAGAACATTAGGGCTCGTCTCAATTTTGCTAAGAAACATCTCAATGATTGCCAAGACTTTTGGGAAAATACCTTGTGGACTGATGAGACAAAAGTTGAACTTTTTGGAAGGCAAATGTCCCGTTACATCTGGCGTAAAAGGAACACAGCATTTCAGACAAAGAACATCATACCAACAGTAAAATATGGTGGTGGTAGTGTGATGGTCTGGGGTTGTTTTGCTGCTTCAGGACCTGGAAGGCTTGCTGTGATAGATGGAACCATGAATTCTACTGTCTACCAAAAATCCTGAAGGAGAATGTCCAGCCATCAGTTCGTCAACTCAAGCTGAAGCGATCTTGGGTGCTGCAACAGGACAATGACCCAAAACACACCAGCAAATCCACCTCTGAATGGCGGAAGAAAACAAAATGAAGACTTTGGAGTGGCCTAGTCAAAGTCCTGACCTGAATCCAATTGAGATGCTATGGGATGACCTTAAAAAGGCGGTTCATGCTAGAAAACCCTCAAATAAAGCTGAATTACACAATTCTGCAAAGATGAGTGGGCCAAAATTCCTCCAGAGCTGTAAAAGACTCATTGCAAGTTATCGCAAACGCTTGATTGCAGTTATTGCTGCTAAGGGTGGCCCAACCAGTTATTAGGTTCAGGGGACAATTACTTTTCACACAGGGCCATGTAGGTTTGGATTTTTTTTTTCTCCCTAAATAATAAAAACCATCATTTAAAAACTGCACTTTGTGTTTACTTGTGTTATATTCGACTAATGGTTAAATGTGTTTGATGATCAGAAACATTTTGTGTGACAAACATACAAAAGAATAAGAAATCAGGAAGGGGGCAAATAGTTTTCCACACCACTGTATATATATATATATATATATATATATATATATATATATATATATATATATAGTGAACGATAGGGGGCGCCCTCGCTCCCTTGAACCCCTGTCCACGACTCCAGACACCAGGTAAAAGTCCTCAAGTTGACTTTATTTTCTTGCCACAGTGTACAAAGCACACTCTCCTCCACAATACTCATTAACAACAATAATAATAACCAATAAACCAATCCTCCAGCTCCCAGACGCGTTGCCACCCTTCCACCCAGCTCAGCTCGTTGTCTGGGAGTTCCCACAGTCCTTTTATACCTCCTGACCCGGAAGTGTTTCTGCCCAATAGTCCACAAGTCCTTTTCCCTTCCGGGTCAGGGTAAATAGTCCCTTTCTTCAACCCGGAAGTCCGTCGCTCTTCCTGTGACGAACCTCCGGGTCACAGGGCACGAAGAAGCCCTCGATCCTCCCTGCAGCTCCCTCCTGTGGCCCCACGGCATCCAGCAGGGCTTTGCATAAAACTCCAATGTCCATGATGCCCTGCTGGTCTTCTGGGGACCTCCTCGCTGCAAGGAGGGCTCCACCTGGCGGCTTGGGGTATTGGCGGGATAAATGGCCGCCATCCATTACAATATATATATATATATATATATATATATATATATATATATATATATATATATACTGCTCAAAAGAATTAAAGGAACACTTTTTAATCAGAGTATAGCATAAAGTCAATGAAACTTATGGGATATTAATCTGGTCAGTTAAGTAGCAGAGGGGTTGTTAATCAGTTTCAGCTGCTGTGGTGTTAATGAAATTAACAACAGATGCACTAGAGGGGCAACAATGAGATGACCCCAAAACAGGAATGGTTTAACAGGTGGAGGCCACTGACATTTTTCCCTCCTCATCTTTTCTGACTGTTTCTTCACTAGTTTTGCATTTGGCTACAGTCAGTGTCACTACTGGTAGCATGAGGCGATACCTGGACCCTACAGAGGTTGCACAGGTAGTCCAACTTCTCCAGGATGGCACATCAATACGTGTCATTGCCAGAAGGTTTGCTGTGTCTCCCTGCACAGTCTCAAGGGCATGGAGGAGATTCTAGGAGACAAGCAGTTACTCTAGGAGAGCTGGAGAGGGCCATAGAAGGTCCATAACCCATCAGCAGGACCAGTATCTGCTCCTTTGGGCAAGGAGGAACAGGATGAGCACTGCCAGAGCCCTACAAAATGACCTCCAGCAGGCCACTGGTGTGAATGTCTCTGACCAAACAACCAGAAAGACTTCATGAGGGTGACCCAAGGGCCCCATGTCCTCTAATGGGCCCTGAGCTCACTGCCCAGCAGCATGCAGCTCGATTGGCATTCGCCATAGAATACCAGAATTGGCAGATGCACCACTGGTGCCCTGTGTTTTTTACAGATGAGAGCAGGTTCACCCTGAGCACGCGACAGAAGTGAAAGGGTCTGGAGAAGCCATGGAGAACATTATGCTGCCTGTAACATCATTCAGCATGAGCAGTTTGGTGGTGGGTTAATGATTGTCTGGGGAGGCATATCCATGGAGGGTCACACAGACCGCTACAGGCTTGACAAAGGCACCTTGGCTGCCATTAGGTATCAGGATGAAATCCTTGGACCCATTGTCAGACCCTATGCTGGTACAGTGGCTCCTGGTGCACAACAATTCCTGGCCTCATGTGGTGAGAGTATGCAGGCAGTTCCTGGAGGATGAAGGAATTGATACCATTGACTGGCCACCACACTTTCCTGACCTAAATCCAATAGAACACCTCTGGGACATTATGTTTTGGTCCATCCAATGCCACCAGGTTGCACCTCAGACTGTCCAGGAGCTCAGTGATGCCCTGGTCCAGATCTGGGAGGAGATCCCCCACAACACCATCTGTCATCTCATTAGAAGCATGCACCGATGTTGTCAGGCATGTATACAAGAACACAGGGGCCATACAAAGTGCTGCGCACAATTTTGAGTTGCTGCAATTAAATTTTGGCAAAATGGACTAGCCTGCCACATAATTTTTTCACTCTGATTTTTGGGGCGTCTTTGAATTCAGGGCTCTGTAGGTTGATCATTTTCATTTCCATCAAACGATGTGGCATCCTTTCGTTCCTAACACATTACCCAGTCTATATCAGTATAGATATCCAGGAGGATTTCTTTTTCCCATTGAGATCTGATGTGTTTTCAAAGTGTTCCTTTAATTTTTTTGAGCAGTTTATATATATATACATAAGTTTAGGGCAGATTTCAAAATCCTCCTTTTAACATATAAAGCATTAAATGGCCGAGGTCCGGCTTACTTGTCTGAACTTATCATGACTTACAGACCTGAGCGCACATTAAGATCTCAAGATGCCGGTGTGTTTAGGATTCCAAGGATTAATTAAATAACAGCAGGTGGTCGAGCTTTTAGTTACAGGGCCCCTAAACTGTGGAGTGGTCTGCCTGCTACTATAAGAGATGCCCCTTCGGTCTCAGCTTTTAAATCCTCACAACTTCAGTTTAGCACACCCTGAGTAGAGCTGCTGATTAACTGTGCAGACTGCATCTCTGTTGTTAGTCATTAGCACTAAAACAGTAGTAATATGATAGTTAGAATTTGTTACTAACCCTCACCTATGCTGTTTCTCTTCTCTGTACTCAAATGTGGCACTTGGTGCCACGGTCCACCTGCCAAGTTGTTTTGCCTGCCTAAGGTAAAGGCATCTCTGATGGAGGATCGCAGGAATCGTCAGGTACAGGAGTCCTCTCATCAGATTGGCTGGCCCAGCACTGACTCATCTGTGGAATGACCAATAGGGGGAGGCAGCTTGATGGCTGAGGTCTCCTGGACTATAAACAAATCCAAATCATATTATGTGATATCATCTACTGTTAAATTCTGCTCCGTACTTTAATATTTTTATTTTTACACTGTATTGAGGATTTGTTCTGTTTTGTGCATTGTATTGTATTGTATTGACCCCCTTCCTTTTGACACCCACTGCATGCCCAACCTACCGGGAAAGGGGTCTCTCTCTGAATTGCCTTTCCTGAGGTTTCTTCCATTTTTTTTCCCTACAAGGGTTTTTCCTTGTCTTCTTAAAGAGTCAAGGCTGGGGGGCTGTCAAGAAGCAGGGCATGTTAAAGTCCATTGTGGCACTTCTTGATTTTGGGCTCTACAAAAAAAAAAAAATTGTATTGTATTCAGGGTGTTAATTGAGTCAGTTGTTGTTTAGAACACATCCCAGTAATCAGGACTTGAAAGACCCATTTTCAACTTAGAAATGGGGTAGGCATACAGTTTTCTGACCGTCATTTTGAAATAGTTCAGAAACGTTTTTTGAAGTGATTTGTATTGATTTGAAATGTAACAAGATTTAAGCTTTGAACAGAACTTTTCTTAACAAGAATTTTTCTCTTTTTTTACTATTTTAATTTTCTGTTTTTTGTGTGAACTGTTTTGCTTTGAATTTTAACAAATCTTTTAAAAAGGAAGATATTTTGTTTGTGCGATCATTTCAGGGCATCAGGCTTTTGTTGAATCCCATTTTATTATTATTATTAGATAGATAGACAGATAGATGTGAAAGGCACTATATAAGAGACAGATAGATAGAAAAGGCGCTATATGATAGATAGATAGATGTAAAAGGCACTATATGATAGATAGATGTGAAAGGCACTATATAAGAGACAGATAGATAGAAAAGGCGCTATATGATAGATAGATAGATGTGAAAGGCACTATATAATAGATAAACAAAGGTGCTATATGATAGATAGATAAATAGATAGATAGATAGATAGATAGATAGATAGATAGATAGATAGATAGATGTGAAAGGCACTATATAATAGATAGATAGATGGATGTGAAAGGCACTATATGATAGATAGATAGATAGATAGAAAAGGCACTATGTGATAGATAGATAGATGTGAAAGGCACTATATAATAGATAAACAGATAGATAGATAGATAGATAGATGTGAAAGGCACTATATGATAGATAGATAGATAGATAGATAGATAGATAGATAGATAGATAGATAGATACTTTATTAATCCCCAAGGGGAAATTCACAAATTGTTTTATTACCATGCTTTATATTAACCTCACCTGTTTGTTGTCTGGTACAAATCTTGTAATCGATATTGAACCCACTTCCTATTGTCCAAATGACTTGAAATTTTGCGAACTTACTCACTTCCGATGAAAATACACAAATCAATAATCAGTTTCACTAATTGATCAATTAATCCATGTTAATTAGGAAATTAAATTTTAATATACAATAATACAATACAATACAGTTTATTTTTGTATAGCCCAAAATCACAAAGGAAGTGTTAAAATATTGATTACAAACTTATACTAAAACAAACCCAATACTAAAAAGTTGAAAATAATATATATATATAAAAATACTTTTTAAAAACCACTCTTATATTATGTTAAAAAGTGTACTAAAAAGTAAAAAATTAAATCTCTCATACATCACTTGTAAAATAAACGTGTAGGTGCTTTTCATCAATCAACATTCAAAAAACACTTTTTAAAATCTTAGCAAAAGCACCCAGGATCTGAAGGGATTTCGGACTTCTGATTGACCCGGAAGTACTTCCACAGGGCTATGCCCTAGCAGCTAAAATACACCGGGTCTGGCATAAAGGAAGCCATTCAACCTCATCCAGGTGAGTCAGAGCTGGGAGTGGAGGATGAACAAATCTTAACTGGGAGGTGTGGAGGTGGAGAAATACAGAAAGAGAGGAAGAGTTGTGCTGCACTTGTGCCACTACCTTTGTAACGTATTTGCTTAGCAAACTTTGCATTTGCACCTGGGGATTGTGTCGTTGGGGTCTGGGGTTGCACCAACGCCCCCATGTGGCCACAACAGTAACATTTTAAAGAGTTTCCAATGAGACACAGGAAGCCAATGAAGCTGAATTGTCATGTCTTGATTCAAATTCACGTTTACATCTCTTTTGTTTATTTTGGATTTTTTTGATTTATGTTGTTTATGTGTAACATTCAGAACCTTTGTCTTTTTCTGTGTATAAAAGCTGCATTTGCTTTGTTCCACGTGTTTTCTTGGTGGTCCCCAAAAGGACTGGGGCTACCTGCCAATCATTGTCCTCCACCCTATAAATCTGGAGGGTCTTCCACAGTTCCTCGCGTTTCATTGTGAATATGCTAGGGAGTTGATGAGTGTGATTTCTGTGAACTATTAGATCTCTGTTTTGGTTTGTTTTGACTTTCTGCTTTGTTTTATTGACCTCATTTCTGGATTATTGCATTGGGAGTGTGTTTGCTTTGGACTGCCTTATTGTTTTTCTGTAATTCTTTTGTTTTTTTGTGCTTCACTGAGCCTCATTGTTTTTGAAGAGCATTTTTTTTTGAGAATTAACTCTTTTTTTTTTTTTTAATTTATTTATTTAAAGATTCTGCGCTTATTTTTCTTGCTAGCTAGAGTTTGAGGGCATTGTTGCCCTCTGGTGTTCATTTTTGGAAGTGCTCTTGAAAAGTGATTTGGACTTTATATGCTTTGGGACTCCTAATAAGTACAAAAGTGAACCGGAAGATTTCCAAATTTAATATTTTAATGTTTTACATAATCCAACAACTCCAGTTAAGAGAAATCCGGGACTGGCTCAGCCAGACATGTTTTCCGGCATTGGCTTGCACAGGTAGGGATTTCACCCTTATGGTACATTTTTTTATAGTCCCCTTCCCCGTCCCCTATACTAATCTTAAATTCCGTATTTATGGGGCCCTAAGGTTATAAATTCAACCTGGGGCCCTAATATTAACCCTGTACCTTACCCTATAAAAAGCCACGTACAACTGACCGTGGCTGAAGACTGGTTGTTAGAATTATTGTGAAGAGTAAACAGCATGTGGGCATGAGGAAGGCCGCGCTTCTGAAATTCGATTACGTAAATATAATCAATAACAACCCCAAAAAGATGTTGTTGTAGAACGTCTCTAAGTAATTCCTGCAGCTTGATCCAAAAGACTCGTACTACAATATCAGGTCTGTGCTCTGGTCTTTGGGTATCGGACAGTGCATGTTGAATTTCCGGCCAAGCAGGATGACATGTGAAAGTGATAAATAAATGAGGCTGTCCGAATTTGCGTACTATGGCTTTGGCATCCTGATAGTTTTGATGCACATATCTTGGACTTCCTGGAAATGTGGACGATAAAATGATCATTTTTGCCTACACGTATGTTGTTATTTTCAGTGTTTGCTCGCAGTGCATCTGATAGTCCTTTGTATTGTTCCACGTGCAGATCTTGTTGATGTAATCTGAGATAGTTGAGACGCGCGCTCTCTGTTTTAACATACATATCTATGACATACTGTTGGAATAGTTTGCCACTGGAGTGCAAAATACTAAATGTATTCCTTATTGCTAATATGTACGCGTAAAATTGGCATTGAGTAAGCCTTATTCGCTTGGCGGTTCTTTTATTGGTAACATGTTGTAAATCTTTGTGCCAGCCATTGTCTCTCTAAGGGAATAAAAGTGGGTAAACCATAGGATCGCCATTCATATTGAGTGTGGAAATCTGTTTACAGGAGTTGCCTCTGGGACAGATACAAATGTCCCTTTCGGCAGGGAGTTCGCCGTCTTCTCCGACGAAAATCGCTGCAACATCGGTGTGACATTTCGGGGCATTGTATCGTTGTAAATCCTGCCCAGGGTTTTCCTTGAAAACCTTTCGTACAGATGCTGTTGGATTGGACTGAGCGATTTCATGCATGTGTTCATATGATTTAGCAAAAGGGTTGATGGTTCTGAGCATGAAATCTAGCTGGAGAAGTACATTTTCACTGCATGCAAAGTTTACTTTATTTTGTAAGCGTACGAGGTGTGGCAGAAAAGTAATGAGACTGGCAACACTGCACGCGATCTGGCAACGCTGCACTGTTGTCCTTGATAGAGCACGTGTATCAGTACCCTCCCATAGCTCAGTGCGAGTTTCAACTCCTTCCGTTAACTACGTGATTTTTGTGACTGCTATTAGCGAAGTTGTGTTTTTGGTTGTGTGTCACGCAAAATGGAACAGCGGAATTTGGAGCAACGTTGTGCCATTAAATGGCAAGTGTAACATTTGAAAAGTTAAAACAGGCCTATGGGGAACATTCTTTATCCCGAGCTCCAGTTTTTCGCTGGCACAAATCATTTTTGGATGGCAGAAAACACGTTGAAGATGAACACCGTTCAGGGAGGCCTTCAACTTCGAAAACCAATGAAAACATCGAACGTGTGAACACTCTTGTGAGATCAGACCGTCGTTTAACATTAAGAACGTTGAGTGAACAATTCAATTTGAACAGATTTACCGTTCATCAAATTTTGACTGAACATTTGCACATGTGAAAGGTCTGTGCCAAGATGGTGCCCAAAAACTACCCTCTCCATAACAGAATTTTTTTACCTCAAAAGGCATTCCTGTGGTTCCCCAGCCCCCTTATTCACCTGACCTCAGTCCGTGTGACCTAAACTGAAAAATGTCCTCAAAGGACGTCATTTCGGGACTTTAGAAAACATCCAAAAGAGTGTAACGGACATGCTGAAGACCATACCGTTGAAGACTTCCAGCGCTGCTACCAACAGTGGGAACAACGTCTCCATCGGTGTGTAGCTGCCCAAGGGAACTACTTTGAAGGGGATAACATTGATGTTTGAAAAAAAGAAAAACTTTGGTAAATAAGAAATCAGTCTCATTACTTTTCTGCCACACCTCGTACTTCAGTAGCTTGGCGAGAAATGCCGTGTCGGCTGTGTGTGGGCGGGACCGGTTTTGAGGTGGAAGCAGGACGAACCAGAAGAGAAATATATATAAGAGATGATGAAGTGAATTAGTACAGTGGATCAAGACGGTTATTTTAAAATGAGTTCATCAAGAACACAGGGACACAGTTGGAAACTTGTGAAGGGTAAGTTTCGCACAAACATTAGGAAGTTTTTCTTTACACAAAGAATGACAGACACTTGGAATAAGCGACCAAGTTGTGTGTTGGACAGTAGGAATTTAGGGACTTTCAAAACTCGACTTAATGTTTTTTTGGAAGAAATAAGTGGATAGGACTGGCGAGCTTTGTTGGGCTGAATGGCCTGTTCTGGTCTGGAATGTTCTAATGTTCTAATACTATTATTATTATTAATTTTAAATATTTTTCTCAGCACTTTTTAAGAATTTTTTTACTGTATGGTATATTTATTTAGATTTGTAGTTGTGTTATTTATTTGTTAAACCCAATATAATATTTTCTTATATGTAGATTTATGTGCCCATGCATTTGCTCCTCAGCATCCTCCTCTACCCTAACCTAATAAGTACTGGTTAGTTGTTGGTTCAGTGAACTTAGAACAGTAATAATCTGGGGCCTCATGCATAACGCTGTGTGTAGAATTCTCACTAAAACATGGCATACAGACAAAAGCAGGAATGTGCGTACGTACAAAAAAATCCAGATGCATAAATCTGTGTGTATGCCAACTTCCACGTTCTTCCGCTACATAAATCCCAGTCAGCGTGAAAAGTAACACACGCGCACGCACCTGCTGTCCCGCCCCAACTCCTCCCAGAATTACGCCTCTTTGAATATGCAAATCAATATAAATAGCCCTTAAACTGAGCCTTTTGTGGAGAGACAATGGGAAAAGCACGGGGGGAATATAGAAGAATTTCAGCGAATACCAAGTGGAGGCAAAGGAAAAACGTTCTATTTGTTGGTTTAAACAGTGGGATAATCAACAAAAGGAAGTTGATCGAGTGACATAGCGTGTCGGAGAAACTCGAAAGCTCACATTCACAAAGTCGCACAGTACCTAAAATAAAAAAGAAGTTGTCAGATATCAAAGTCGCCGTGAAAAGCCGAATCGTGCCCACCAACTGAGTGTTATGTGAAAGCTTATTAGGGCACAGAGAAAAAAAATAGGGACACAGTGAGAAAAAAGCTCGAAATGTCAACTTTAATCTTCAGATTTCCACTTTAAACACGTAGTTTATTTTGTCATTAAAGTAGAACATCATAAACTTCATTTTAAAATGATTTTATTTACTAGTTTCTCAGATCCCTTCGTAACTAAAAGTAGCACATTAAATGCTCTGTTTTGTATTTGATCTTCTATGTGCTCTGTGTGTGAATCACTACGTGCTTCTTAAACCGGCTTTCTCTTCCTCCGACAGGACACAGAATCCATTACATTCGTGATATTACAGCTCTCTGAATAATTAAAATACTGAGATGTATACGTGATATCATTTTCATGACGATAGGAGTTAAAGCACGTTATTAAACATGGGAACAAGATGGCGCAGTGACTGTTCATGTCTCAAGCAAGATGCTTGCTGCGCCAGGTGTGATCTTCGGTGAAATAATTTATTGTAGGAGTACTGTCTCTGTAAGCCACCTGTAAGCTTAGAATGCCAATTCTTCAAAACTTTTAAGGAACATTGAAATATCTTCATAGTACGTGTTTAATTATTCTATCCATCTATCCTTCCAGTGTCACGTCAGCACCAGCAAGAATACAGCGGGAGGCTGGAATAATCCGTGAACGGAGCACCAGATCCTAGCTGGCGCTGCAGCACCGTGTCTTGGCTTGTTTAATTATTAACAACATAGATTATTTAAATGAAGTTAAAGTTTTATCTGTATAATATAATAAACATATTTTGCTGCATTTCATCTTAAAAATGATATCGTCATCATATGTAAATACGCGCTTTATAAAGTGGCTCAGGTTGTGCAACTGTATCATAAGTACAATTACCTCACTGTAAACTCGCAAGTACCAACAGTTCTACAAGGAGCACTTGATGGACTGATTGAGTGCGTTTAGAGTTCTTGGGATGAAACTGTTTGTGAACCGCGAGGTCCGCACAGTAAAGGCTCTGAAGCGTTTGTCGTATGAGAGCAGTTCAAATAGACAGCATGGCTGAGGCAGCGTGTCCTTGATGCTGTATACTGATAATTCTCTTTCTGATCAACTGCACTAGAGCTGTGATCCACACTCAGATACAGTGATATAAATACTCTGAGTGGTGCAGTGAGAGTAATATGGAAAAAGATGATCCGCTGTGTCAACGCCTAACGGGAGCAGCTGACAGAAGAAGAAGAAGGTGCAGTGAGAGTAACAACGGTAAAGCAGTTATGGTATTTGGAATAGTTTGGCCGGACCATTATATTGTTACTGGTTAATTACAATCAGATGCATTAAACTAATAAACAATATGAGGTTAATTTCAGTGTAGTTATAAAGCCACGTCAGGGATGTGAATCTAAAAAAGAAAGGGTAACCACACAGGAATAGTAGCACTGCTTTGACGCTGGATGCCGCCAGTCTGCAAAGCTGAGCGCAGAACTTGCATATGCCAGGGTATGAGCTATCGTGGAAATGTGCATGGCTTTACGGCAAGTTTAGGTTTTATACATCGCGATTTGAGCGTGGAAATGTTCATACGCAACATTTTTGTGCGTACGCACCATTTATACATGAGCCCCCTGGGCTGTAGAGTCGAAAAAGAAGTTTATTGGCAAAGCCAGACAAAATTGCATTGCAGTGGCCAATGCAAGATGTAACCAAGGCATTGAGTAGAAGGTCTGTCTTGCGCTGCGTTCACGCAGGGTGTAGTCTGGAGGTCTTTTACAAGTGGAAAATGGCACTCTGGGTAGCATTACTTACAGTATTTGTACCTTGTGGACATTGTACAGAGGAGCAGGTGCCCTGCTTTGGCTGCATTTCCCAACTTTATCGAGCGTGTCGTCACTTCCCAGTTTCTCTAAAATATCACGTCTGCCTGGATCGGAGTTGCTGTAAATATATGCATGTTTCCCCAATCAAATTTTCTTTTATAAATCCAATATTTGCATGGGAAGCTACGTTTGCGCATCTCGAGCCTCTTTTTGTGCGTAGACACGTTTTAGGAATGAGGCCCCTGGATTGTGCATTGGGGCTTGTTTTTCCGTGGATTGTCTTTCAGCTAACTCCTTTGTTGGATCCTTTGAGCATTTTCTTGTATTTTGCTTTTTTATATTGCTAAATAAATCCTTCATTTACAAAGAGTCTTTGTTGCCCTTCAGTCTATAAGATGGGGGTTTGTGGTAATCCCCTCTCTTGATTGCTTGATATATTCCTTTATATTTTGAACTATTAAAGCAGTTTTCCCCTCTTTGAGCTTAGCCTGCAGTTGAAGTTCTGGGCCGACCTGGTCTGGAGTGCATCTCTTCTTGCCTGATCAGTGAAGATCCTGGTCTGCTTTATGGATTACGATTCATAAATTGTACACATCTCTTCATATTTCTAGCATCCCAGCCAGTGCATGAAGCAGAGATCCTACACCCTATTACCTGCATTAATTTGCTATCCCAGGATGGGTGTCTTGTTGATGATTAATCATCAAAAATCCTACAAACCCCTGTGCACAATAAACTTCTATTTCTACCCCTAAAAAGTATGCATCTGATTTTCCCCTTGGGATTAATAAAATCTATCTAATCTAATGTAATCCAATCTGATCTAAATTACTAACACCTTTTCTAATTAAAAGGCATCATTCTTTGTGTGGTGAGTGCAGCAGCGCGCTATCAGCACATACTTCCAAACTCATGCCTCCTTTTGAAGGAAGCCCATTCTTCTGAGTTCTTAATCCCACACACATTTAAGACAGGGGTGTGTGGTAATCCTCTCCCTTGATTATTTGAGCTGTTTCTTTATCTTTTGAACTGTTAAGGCAGTTTTTGGACTTCAGACTTAACCTGCAGTTGGATTTCTAGGCCTACCTGGTCTGGGGTGCATCTCTTCTTGGCTAATCAGTGAAGATCCTGGTCTGCTTTAGTACGGATCTTGTCATATTTCTAGCATCCCAGCCAGAGCCATTGCCTGCATTAATTTGTCGTCTCAGAATGGGTGTCTTGTTGATTATTATTATTATTATTATTATTATGCCCTTAGTGGTTAGGCAAGCCGCTTCAGTCGCCACATTCAAATCTCGCCTAAAAACGCACTTCTTCACATTGGCTTTTAATTCTTAACCTGTTTCATTTTCCACTTGTCTTTTGCTATTTTCTCTATTTTATTTGGTCCCTTGACCTGTTTTTAGTATCTCTGTTTTAATTCTCTCTTAATGTTTATTTTTAATATTTTGCTTTTAGTCCTGCTTGTTGTAACTGTACAGCGCTTTGGTCAGTTGTAATGCTGTGTTTTTAAGCGCTCAACAAATAAATATGGTATGGTATGGTATTATTAATTCACAAATCTTAAAAAAACAATGTCCACAGTGTCCTTCTATTTCTACCCCTGTAAATTATGCCTTTGAATTTCCCCTTGGGATTAATAAAATTCATCTAATCTAATCTAAACAAATTAACACCTTTTCTAATTAAAAGGCATCATGCTTCCTGTTGAAGAAAACCCAGTCGCCTGGGGTGTGTGGTAATCCCCTCTCTTGATTATTTGAGCTGTTTCTTTATCTTTTGAACTGTTAAGGCAGTTGTTGGACTTTAGACCTAACCTGCAGTTAGATTTCTAGGCCTACCTGGTATGGAATGAGTCTCTTCTTGGCTGACCATTGAAGATCCTGGTCTGCTTTATGGCTTATGATTCATGAATTGTACAGATCTCTTCTTATTTTTAGTGTCCCAGCCGGAGCGCGAAAAAGAGATCCTACACTCCATTACCTGCATGAATTTGTCATGTGGGGATTGGTGTCTTATTGATATTCATCAAAAATCCTACAAACCCCAGTCCACAATGGGTTTAATAAAATTCATCTAATATAATCTAATCTGAATATTTTAACACCTTTTCTAATTAAAAGGCATCATGCCTCCTGTTGAACAAAGTCCAGTCTTTAGACTTCTTAATCCCAGCACATATTCAAGCAAGGCGTGTGTGGTAATCCTCTCCCTTGATTATTTGAGCTGTTTCTTTATCTTTTGAACTGTTAAGGCAGTTTTTGGACTTCAGACTTAACCTGCAGTTGGATTTCTGGGCCTACCTGGTCTGGGGTGCATCTCTTCTTGGCTGATCAGTGAAGATGCTGGTTTGCTTTATGGTTTATGATTCATTAATCGTACAGATCTCTTCATATTTCTAAAGTCTCAGCTGGAATGTGGAACAGAGATTTTACTCATCATTACCTGCATTAATTTGCCGTCCCTGGTTGGGTGTCTTATTGATTATTAATCATTAAAAAACCCCTACAAACTCCTGTCCACTATGTCCTTCCATTTCTACCCCTGTAAATCATGCCTCTGAATTTCCCCTTGGAATTAAGGTCTTCTACCGTGTACCCTTGGGATTAATAAAGTTAATCTAATCTAATCTAAATAATTTAACACCTTTACTAATTAAAGGCTGAACACTACCTCCCCCGGCATGGGTTGCAGTGGTGCCTCGGACTCCTGCAGGGCTTATGGGAGATGGAGCCTTGTTGGGATCCGGGGGTTGCTGCCATGGGGTGCTTCTTCTGACTTATATAAGGGACCAGCAAAGAATACTCAGTGAGCCAGAGTTGGGAGGAAGGAGACAAAGCTTGCCAAGGAAGAGTGGAGGAGTAAAAAAAGAAGAAGACAAAGAAGAAGAAGAAGAAGAAGAATCACTATTGTGTGGTATTGTGCATGTGGGATTGTGTTGTGCCCGAGGTGAGGTGAAGAAAAATGAAACATTTTTATCAGTGTGCCTCTAGTGTCTGTCTTTGTTGAGTTAAGCGCTGGTATAGCGCCATTTATTATCACAGGTCTGTTCATTTTTTACTTTTTAAGATGTCTCACTTAAAGGTTTTCCAGGGTTGTTATTTGTCCTGCTGCCTCTATAAACACAGGGAACTCCAGTCTCTGTATGACGTCTCGCCTGAAGAAGGCGCCTGAGTAGCCTCAAAAGATGGCATATTGTAATCTTTCTAGTTAGCCAATAATTTTGCTTAACTTCTCACCAAACTTCTCACTTTGTCATTTTGGGTTACTCAGTGTGGATTGAGGAGTTAAAGTGTCCAGTCTAACCCCCTTGAAATGACATCTACAAGACAGTCAAGCGAAGGGGTCTGAAGACGCTCAGAGTCCACGGTATGCGGTTCCTTACTAACTAGTGTGCCACACAGATGACCTGAGGGTTGCTTACCTTTTGAATTTGGAGATGGAGTCCAGGATTTCATGGACACCTAAGATCAAATAGGGAGGGGGAGGGATTGTCCCAGAAGATTGACTTCAGGGCTCCCAAGGCCATTTAACACCTGTGGCACATGGCTGGGGGTGCTACCCAGCCGGGACACCCAAGAGGACCGGAGGAGGGCTTACGCCTCCTCAACTCCAGACCACGAGGGGGCGACCACCCTGGTGGCTTTGGGGAGAAGCTTGGAAGCTCAACCCTATAGGGGCCTGAGGTCACCGCCGGGGGGGGCGCCCCGATGCCTGGAGAGCCCTGGGCCTCAGCACTTCCATCACACCCGGAAGTGCTGGGGGGAAGACGACCAGGGACACCTGGAATGCTTCCAGGTGCACTGCTGGTACTTCCGCCACACTTGGGAGTGCCGGTGGAAGCTAATCAGGAGGCACCTGGAGCACATCCGGGTGTGTATAAAAGGGGCCGCCTCCCTCCATTCGATGGCTGGAGTCGGGAGTGGAGAAAGACGAAGTCTTGGAGGAGAGGAATGGAGGCAGACCTGAAGAGGAAGGCATTAGAGAAAGTTGTGTGCACCTGCGTAAATAAGTATATTGTAAATAAACGTGTGTTGGGTGATTAAAATCATGTCTACCTGTCTGTGTCTGGGCCACCTACCACACACCCCAGAGGTTGACTCCGGAATTTCTCCAGTTATGTCCATGGAAGTTCTTCTTCAATAAAAACACAGGGACACGGTTGGAAACTTTTTAAGTGCAGACTTCCCACAAATGTTAGAAAGTTCCTCTTCGTGCAGACACATGGAATACATGACCTTCAGATCTCAGCTTTTTGGCCGGACTGGCCTGTTTCTCCTCAACATCTTTTTTAATGTTCTAAAATGAAGCTCAAAGATGTTGTTTAAGTGACAGATTCCTCAGCAGCCAGAATTGGGTCAATGCAGCCCCCCCCCAGAACTAAACCTGAGGACCCCCGTGCCCATAGCACATGCAGGCGACATTCATCCAGGAAATTTAGCAGGCTGCAAAGATTTTATTTTACCCACTAGAGGGCAGCAAAATGCAAAAAATAAACTGCTCACATCTGATGAAGAAGCTGCACGGTGCCATCTTCAGGGGGTATCGCGTCGAGGGCTGACTGTCTGCAGATGGATCCACTGTAAGAATTCAACTGCAGTCCTGCCTGAAAGTTTATGAGCCCTTCAAGGTGCTGTGACCTGTAGGGGATGTAATCGAGAAAAAAAAAAAAAAAAACAGAAAGAACCACACAGGCAAAAGTCCCGGGTTCAAAAAAGGCTTATTTTTTATATCAAGCTCAATATCTTTACAATGAAGAGTTCTCTTCTTCCTCCTTTCTCTTATTCTCTCTTTTTTCTTCCACTCCTGCTAAGTGAGCTCCATTTTGGACTTTGACTCGCCTGGAGAAGGTAAAGTGCTGGATCTGCGGCCTAATTGACAGGACAGCCTGACTCCCAAAGCAGTAGCAGCACCCATGGACCCCAATAGAAAAACAAATAACGACTGCATTGAGTTGGGACACCGGATAGTGAACCCGTATAACTGGCCTCACATTGTGGCCAAACAAAGACACGATAATTGCAACATGGTCATTATTGCGGCAGAGTAACATCTTCCTCAGCCGCAAGCCTACATCTGACTGACGGTTGTGGTGTCCTTTTAGGTGGTTCTGGAAGGAACCGTAGACCGTAGTCAGAAGCAGGAGTGACGTCAAAGCTCCTCATTCTGAGGGCAAGGAAGACAAGACGACAAACACGATAGCGCCACCTTCTGGACTCGGAGTGTGATTTCCACTAATAAATAGGCCCTGAAGATGTCTCAGCTTCAGAGACAGACTTTTGTCACCGTCCTGCTCCACTGACAGACTGAGGAGACCCCACACTATGAGACTCTTCAATTCCACCCGGGGGGTAAACGTTAACATTATCCAAAGTTATTGTCTGTTATACCTGCATTGTTATCACTCTTTAATTTAATATTGTTCTTTATCAGTATGCTGCTGCTAGAGTATGAGAATTTATAAAGTATCTATCTATCTATCTATCTATCTATCTATCTATCTATCATATAGTGCCTTTCATATCTATCTATTATATAGTACCTTTTATTATCTATCTATCTATCTATCTATCTATCTATCATATAGTGCCTCCTATCAGAAGCGCTAAATATTTTTTCGCAAAAACTCCTTGGATGGAAACCTGGTTAATGAAGTCAAACGAATTAACGTGAAAATTGACAATCGGTTACACGGCAAATCAGTTAAATGCGTATCAATAGACTCTGCTGAAACAGTTGGTGGTGATGGTGCGGAATATGGAAACATCAACTTACAATATCACGAAGAATATCTACAACCGTTAACACCGTATGGTCTTCCACCATACGAATTACTGTTGAAAGAAGGACATATCCAAGTAAGGTAATGTAGTCCATCTTCAGGAGATAACATTACACATCAAAGGACATCTTGATATGCCATTCGTATTAAAACGTTCACAGTTTCCCGTTAGAAGAGCTTTTGCTATGACAATTAACAAATCACAGAGACAAACATGAGAAAAGTCATTTTTTTTTATTAGAGAGAAAGAAACGAAATTCACTCACAGGCAGTTATACGTTGCATTGTCACGATGAAAGTCCAAACACAGAATCAAAATTCAGTGCCACATTGATGGAAATTTTATTCAAAAAATAGTTTTTACTGAAGTGTTGCAGTATCAGGAGCAGAATTGGCTCAGACAAAGGAAGCAGAGGGTGATGGTGTGAAGAACCTCATCAGGATTGGTCGATATTAAGAGTGGTGACCAGCAGGGGGCAGTGCTGGGGCCGCTGCTATCTTTATATATAATACGCTATACCGTTTGTCTGTCCAGGATTTAAAATCACCAGTAGCTCGCAAACCGTTTGACATATTGACTTGAAATTTGGAACGCATATACTACGTGACGTCTACTATCCGCTTTCGGGGTGATGATTGACCTCCAAGGTTATTCCGCTTTCTATTTTATTTTATTGTAGAATCAGCTCTCTGCAGCAGCCAGCAGCGTGGCAGTGTGGCGCATGCATACGGGTGCCGTTCTCATCCCTTCGCCATCACTTCCGCTCCCCCTTCATATCTTAAATCATTCTTGAGGCAGGTTGAAGACTTAAGTGCCACCTTAAATGAAAAATTAAAGAAAATGTACTAATTGCAACACAAACACTGACTTAATCAGTTTTAACGCGAAGAGATGCCGACAAACGAAGAGAAGAAGCAGGCCGCTAGTGTGGAGAAAAGGAGCTTCTCAGGAAACCGAAAGCACATCGACCTCCGAGCAAACGAACGATAAACGTACAGAGAAAGAGGATTAGAACTAGGAATGCTCAAGTCAAGTGTATTCACTGCATGTTATCGTACAATGTGCCATTACTGGTTTTTAATAAATAGAAATGATTTAGATAGGAATATAAGTAACAAGCTGGTTAGGTTTGCAGATGATACCAAGATAGGTGGATTAGCAGATAATTTGTAATCCATTATATCATCACAGAAGGACTTGGACAGCAGACAGGGTTGGGCAGATTTGTGGCAGATGAAATTTAATGTTAGTAAATGTAAAATATTACACATAGGAAGGAAAAATGTGAGGTTTGAATACACAATGGGCGGTCGTAAAATCAAGAGTACGCCTTATGAGAAGGATTTAGGAGTCGTAGTGGACTCTAAGCTATCAACTTCCCAACAGTGTTCAGAAGTCATTAAGAAGGCTCACAGAATGTCAGGTTATATAGCGCCTTGATGTGTGGAGTACAAGTCACAGGAGGTTCTGCTCAGGCTTTATAACACACTGATGAGGCCTCATCTGGAGTCCTGGGTGCAGTTTGGGTCTCCAGGCTACAAAAAGGACATAACAGAGCTAGAAAAAGTCCAGAGAAGAGCGACTAGGCTGATTCAGGGCTACAGGGGATGAGTTATGAGAAAAGATTAAAAGAGCTGAGCCTTTACAGTTTAAGCAAAAGAAGATTGAAGTGTTTAAAATTATGAAGTGGATCAGTCCAGTGGATCGAGATGGTGACTTTAAAATGAGTTCATCAAGAACACGGGGTCACAATTGGAAACTTGTGAAGGGGAAATTTCACACAAACATTAGGAAGTTTTTCTTTACACAAAGAATGATAGACACTTGGAATAAGCGACCAAGTACTGTGGTGGACAGTAAGACTTTAGGGACTTTCAAAACTCGACTTGATGTTTTTTTGGAAGAAATAAGTGGTCAGGACTGGCGAGCTCGTCCAGATTGTTCTAATTCTTATCATTTAAGCCATTATTCTTCCTCATCTGACTCCTAGCATTTCCACTGCTCTAGTCCTGCCTCTTAATTAAGTCCATCAATAATTCTGAGTTGAGGGGGGTTCAAACCCCGCTTTGTCCATCTGATCTGTTTGACAAGGGACCCCTACTATCTCAGCACTTTCCACCTTAATTTACAACCAAAGAGTTCACATTCCCTTTTCTCCGTGAGGGGCCCATTCTTTGGCTGTCTAGCACGTCTGACTTTTGGCTTATGAAACACTGGTTTTCTAGCTCATACAAAATAATCAAGAATATGTAGACATGATTCTTTTATTCCTAACATTCACATGTTTAATGCTTAGTATAAAACAATGCTTACTTTTCATTGTGCTTGTACTTTTCTAGTACGTGTATATTACCAATTTTAAGAATATAATTTTCTAGAGTGGCTGCACAGGACTTTAATCAGATGGTGGTGGTGGCACAGAACATCGCCACAGGAGAACAGGTAAAAAAAAAAACAAAAATTAAGAGTGTAAAGAGTTTAATTTAAACCCAGGGAAGATGGAGGCCGATGAGGGCTGTGTGATATTGACAACAGAATATTTTGACAATATTTTGTTGATAATGATAGGTGACAGAGTACCTGCCAAATAATACAAGACGCGTGTTTTTTCCCTTATTGGGGGCTCATCAGGTGTATGTACCTTTGCTTCCCCTTACAGGGATCAAACCTCGGACATCAGTGCCTGAGGTGAAGCCTCTGATGTTGCACCGCGGCGGCTGGTTCACTTATTTGACAGGGTGAAGTTTGGAGTTTTATATTCATAGTTCTGAATTGCAATCTGATTATTTGGATGGTGACCTACCAGGTAACGCTTGTGGTTTTACAGATCGGTTATGCAGATTGTAACACAAACTCCGACTACTTCAGATTTGAACAAGGTCCTTGACAAGGGTGCCCACTATCACCATCACTTTTTGCGATCATTGCTCTAAAAAACCTTTTTGAGAAGCTAAATATTATTTTACGTTATTCCGCAGTTTCATTTTGTTTTATCGTGGGTGCTGCCATTTTCTGTTACTACCTTAATATGTTGCTACGTCAGACATACCCAGAAGTCTCTGGAAATAGAGCACACGTGATGTCACTAGAGTGGCCACATGGAGGCTAACGCCTCTCTTCTCAGATCATCCAAGAACTGTGTAAAAATATTTAATGTGTGTGTGTGTGTGCCTTGCTCTTTGTTTTTTTCTTTTCTTTTCTTGACTGCATTTTTAACTACATTGTGTTTGTGAAGCACTAGAAGAGAGAAAGTGGAGAGGAAGTTGGAAGAATGGAGAAGAGCATAGGAAGATAGAGGACTGAAGATAAATAGGAAGAAGATGACAGAATATCTGAGGTTTAATGGAGAGCAGGATTCAGAAGTTTGCCTGCAGGGAAGAGTGGATAAGTTTAAATGTCTACGATCAGTGATAGCCCAAGATGGAGAATTAGATGCAGAGATAATCCATGGAGTGCAGTGTGAATAGAACAATTGAAAGAAGGTGTCAGGAGTGTTGTGTGATTGAAGAATTACGGCGAAGAGTAAATGTAAGACAAACCAGCAATGATGTTTGGAGCGGATATATGAGCGGTAAAAGGGGCACAGCAGGAGAAGAAGTTGGATGTGGCAGAAATGAGAATGTAGAAATGGATGCGTGGAGTTAGAGAACGGGGCAAAATAAGAAAGGAGACAATCAGAGGTACAACAACAGTGGGAGAGACATCTGAGAAAGGACAGAAAAGGAGGCCAAAGTGGTGTGGACATGTGATGAGGAGAGACAGTGAAGATTTGGGCAGAAGAATGATGGGATTAGAAGTCCAGGGGAAGAGAAAGCTTGGTAGGCCAAAACAGAGGTAGAAGGATAAAGTTAAAGAAGATCTGAAGGAAAAGAGTTTGATTGAGGAGGAGTTGGTGCTGGACTGAGCTGTATGGAGAAGGTTAATCAAGCACATTGGCATCACATACAAGTGGGAGAGGATTAAGTAGAGGAAGACGACTACATCCTTTGTTTTCTAATTTTGGCTTTGGCAAAAGATTGGACTGACTTTTGTGATATATTTGGTTAAGGTCCCATCTCAGCTAGGGTGCACCCCTGTCTGGGGTTGCAATTCTTGTTTTGTTCATTTTTGATTCTTTTGTTTATGCTGATTATGTACACAATTCTTAATTTTTCAGGTTTTGACTGTTGTGACAAGCTCTAGGGGCGTACCAGCCACCCAACCCGACACAGACGGACGCAGGAGTCACACTTATAAAAGCACAGGCTTTTATTTTCTTTCTTCACCTCACTTCCTCGTTTCCCACAGGCACAACATCGTCTCAAGCAAAGCACACAATATTCAGTCCTTTACTTTTCCTTCTCTTTCTCCTCCACTCTTCCTCCCAACTCCGGCTCCCTGAGTGGTGTCTGTTGGCTCCTTTTATACGTTACCCAGAAGTGCTCCAGGTGCTTGATGACCTACTTCCGGCAGCACTTCCGAATGTGATTAAAGAATTGCCCATACGGGTTTAGGAGCAGCTGTAACACCCCCTGGCGGTGCCAACAGATCCCAACAAGGTTGCACCAAACTTCAACTCCCATGATGCCCTGCGGGAGGCCTAGGCATCACTGCAACCCAGGGGGTGCTGCCATCTAGTGCTCCGGGATTGGTAACGCTCTGACCACACTTGCTCCCCCGGTCCTTCCAGCTTGGAGAGGTGTCCATGACACTATGTATATATTAGTTGGGTGACATTATGGTTGATGTCACGTAACTCAGCATAAGCTCTCGAGCAAGAACAAGATGATGCTTCCAAGACCCAGGGGTTTGTGAGCTTTTGCATGACAGACCATCCTTAGCATTTATGCATACAGTTAGTCAGTTTGTAACCCGCGTAGTCCTGAACAGGGTTGTGGGAGTCTGCTAGGGCCTATCTCAGCAGGCATAGGGCATAAGGCAGGACCATCGCAGTGCCACACACACACACAGCAACCACCCACTAGGGTTAGTTTTGGACCACCAATGCACCTGCATATCCCATACAAACATTGGGAGAGCATGAAAACTCCACGCAGTGAGGACCCGGTACACAAACCTGTGTCTCCTTACTGTGCGGCAGCAGTGTTACCACTCCGCCACCATGCTGCCCATTCAGGTCTACAGACAGATAAAAAAAAAACAAATCTGACAGGTAAATAAAGAGTTCACCCCGTCCTGGGCATGACATTAATCTGCATCCAGCCCTGCATGTAGGCCCTTCAACCTGTAGGGAAAACCCTGGGGGTTGGTGGCAGAATTGGCACTCTGGCCACCATTAAAAACCTCATATTGGTTCCATTCCATCTGAACTAGTGTGGTATTGAGGTGTCACCCGTTATATGGCTGCACTCGGGTCCTAATGTGGGATCCTGAGTTGGTTTGTCATGTGGTGGCTGCGGCAATGCGCCCTATCAGTGCCCGCTCCTAACCTCTCTCTCTCTCTCTCGCTCTCTCTTACGTCTTTCAAGGCAGAAGCATAATGGGAATCTGAAACGTGTCACTGCAACACTGGGTGCAAGGCAGCAATGACCCCTAGGCGGGATGCCAGTCTATTATGGGGCATTCTTGTGCACAGCAGGCCAAGGCCAACTAATAATCATAATGTGCCAAACCTGCTTTGAGTTCAAAGTCTTCGCTATCTGCTGACGAACCAATGAAGTCAGCCAATGTCTTCTGGCTGGGATTTGTACTGTAAATTGTAGTGTCTTAGAGGAAAAACAGTTTATTCAGACGTGCAACATTTTAATTAGCTTTTTATTTTCTGGTGGCAATCCATACGCTGCGTCAGCAGAATTTTTTAATTCTGTATGGCTGTGACTAGTGGTGCTGCTTTGAGAGACAATTCATTTGAGTATTGTCTAGAAATGTAAAAGGAAGGTTGGCAATTAATTAATGTGGAAAATAAAGAGTAGGAAATAAGAAACAAAATGTCTTGATTTGTTCAACCTTCATCAGGGGGTCTGGCTGAGGCTGAGTAAGGAGGTGATGGTGGGGGGTGCTGCAGACAACGCCAGGGGAGAGTAAAGGGGCACAGAGTTTGGCAGCCAGTCTAGAAGGTAAAGTTGTAAAAGAAAGAAAACCAACAAACTTTGTTTCCAGGGGAAATTTGGCTTTTTATAGAACTGCTGTAAATCAATGGATAGATAGCGTGTGTTTATACGAGGGACGTTCAAAATTTTTCCACCCTTTTTTTTAATGCTATTTATTTAGAATTTCAAAAATAAATGACATCACTTTTCTACATAGCGTAATAAAAAAGCAGACACAAGTACAGTATAAAGGTTTGGTGTTTTTAGGCCCCGTATACTGTAGAGCACAAAGGTCAAAACGTCAGTGTTTTCTCCTTAGTACGACAGACAACAAAATAAGGCAGGTCGGACAATTTATAACGGAGGACAGGAAGTGACAAAATGATGGGGAAAGTCGTGATGGTTGATGGGAAAGCGATGTCATCATTGAGGGACCAGAGGTTAGAAAGGACCCTGGAAGTGGGTGGAACCAAAAGACATCCGGGACCGTTTATGGCGGCGGTGCTTCAGTCTTTCACAAAAAATAAGAAAAGAGAGGTTGGTACCCCGCCATTGTCCCCCGGCACGGCTTGTTGCGGTGCCCGTCGGGTCCTTAAGCCGCTCCCCATGTGCTTGTGCGTGACAATAGTCACCTTTGTTTGCGATGCGTTGTACCAACTTTTTAATGCCCAATTACTTCTCTTCCCACCTTCACCGTTTCCAATGAAAATCTAAAATTGCGTAAGCATTTTGAACGTCCCACGTATCTATGTTCGAAACACACACTACAAGGACTAAAAAGGAAGAAAATTTACAAAGAAAGAAAAGCTCTGACTTGGCAGTCCCAGTCCCAGTGTGGCACTACACAGGCATATTACTGTTGGTATAAAGGACTCCCCATCTCATTTCTTGATATACTTCTCCTGAATAATTCGTTGGCTGAAAGTCCTCAGTGTTGGTGTGTCACAGAGAGGATGTGTAGCATTGTTCATAATGGCACTCAGTTTTGACTTCATACAGCCACCAGGGGGTGTCATAACTGAGCCTGCCCTTTTAATTAGCTTGTTGATGCGGTGGTCCTCTCTTGAAGTGATGTTAACAGCACAGCACTGACCATCAGAAGAGTTGTAGAAGATGTGAAGGATGTCACTTTATACATTAAAGGTACACAATCTCCTAAGATAAAAAGAACCTGCTCTGGCCTTTCTTATGTAGTTCCTCCATTTTACGAGCCCAGTCCAGCCTGTCATTAATGTGGACCCTCAAGTATTTGTAGGAGTTGACCACCTCTACAGTATATCCACTTCTTGATTTATGTTCATTTATAGGGACTCTTTGTGGCGGAAGTCAATAAGCAGTTCTAGTTTTGTTGATGTTGTTAAGTTGCAGACAATTCTTTCTGGTCCAAGAAACAAAGTTCTCTCCATGACTCCTCACCTTTGTCTCATCCCCCTTTCTAATACACCTGATAAGTGCAGAATCACCTGACCTGCTGTTATATTTAGAGTTTGAGGTGTAGAGAGTGAAGAGAGGAGGACTGGTCCTTGTGTTATTATTTTTTATTCATATTCATCAATGCTACTTTCTGCTTTCCAACTCCTCCTCGTTGTTTGATCCTCTGTTTTCATTTGTGCTCTTACGTTTGTTGAACTCGGCTGTTTTAGAGGTCCAGAAAAATATTTTGTGTCCTTTTGCAATGCCATTTTGGCTTTCCCAAGTATTCAACAAGTGTGTTTTACGTGCTCTTTGCTGACCAGGTTATGCACAGAAAGGCAGTTTCAAAAATGCCACCTGTTTTGTCTTCATAGAGTAATATTGTACTCTACTTTCCCCTTTTGTATTATTAATGTGTAGTCTTTGTCAGAACGCCTCAAATCTCCCAGACTAACCACTGTCTATAAGGTGTGGAGCCGACCCGAACACAGACAGGCGGACATGTTGTTCATCACCACCACACGTTTATTTTACACAGACTATTTACAATAATGGTCACTCAGACCCAGTCAAATGTGCACAAACCCCAACACTCACAGTCCTGGCCACAATGCCTTCTTCTCGGGCCGCCTCCACTCTCCTTTCTTGCTTTGTCCTTCCTCCTCCCGACTCCAGCCCCGAATGAATGGAGACGGCCCCTTTTATATGGTTCCCGGATGAGCCCCAGGTGTTCCCGGCGTTCCTCCTCTGGCCACGCCCCAGCATGGCGGAAGTGCCGGCTGTCCTCCCGGCTGCTCTCCGGGCGCCGTCCTAAATCTTCCCCCCAGCACTTCCTGGTGTGGCGGAAGTGCTGAGTTAACAGGTCCCCAAGGCATTGGGGCGCCTCCTGGCGGTAACCACGGACCCCTACAGGGTGGAGCTTCCATGTCCTGTACCTGTGGCCCCCAGAGCAAACAGGAAGGCGACCCCCACATGATCCAGGGTGGGCACAGACCCACATCCGGTCCCTCATGGTGTCCCGGCCGGGTCATGGCCCCTGGCATCCCTGACAAAGGTATTGTACTCTATAACTTCTCTCCACCTTCCCATCAGGAGATAAGGTGTAGTAAAAAACAAGCAGGCGTTAATTTACAATTTAAATTACTGATAATATTCATAAATAATACCAATAAGCAACGTACATTTGAATATCGGCAACCATACAACCTGATAAATGTTGATGTGTAGTTTCAGGCGGCACACAGACTTGTTAGTCACTTTAAATGTCTCTAATTAAGTCATCATTTGTGGTCAGCTTTCTTCAGAACAGGCCGCATGCCTGTCTCAATATGGCTACCAAGCTGTGCTCGTCATTAATAATAATAACTCTTTGCATTTATATAGTGCTTTTCTCGCTACTCAAAGCACTCAGCAATTGCAGGTTAAGGGTCTTGCTCAAGGGCCCAACAGAGCAGAGTCCCTATTGGCATATATGGGATTTGAACCGGCAACCTTCCGATTACCAGTGCAAGATCCCTAGCCTCAGAGCCACCACTCCATCATTGTGTTGTCTTCTTCCGTTCATGGTGTGTGAGATAGTCATTCATCAGTTTAGCAAGAAAGAGAGAGAGAGGGAGATAAAGCAAGCAAATTTACAGGTTTTCTGTCCAACCCCTACAGCCAGTAGGACGTCATGGCACTTGAATTGCGTCCCCATCTAAAAAAGGCAGAATTAGATCCTGGAGTTTTGGCCAATTTTCGCCCGATTTCCCAAATGCCATTTCTGGCAAAATTTTTAGAAAGAATTATTTATAATCAATTGGTTGATCACCTTAACTCCAATAATTTATTTGAGATCTACCAATCTGGCTTTAGGCGTTATCGTGGTGTTGAGACGGCCCTCCTTAAATTATTCAGTGACATCTCTGTTATTACTGACTCAGGCGGCACTGCAGTCCTTGTCCTCCTGGACCTTTGACACTACTGACCATGAGATATTGTTGTTGCAGCTTGAACATCTTGTTGGGCTTAAAGGGGCTGCTCTTAACTGGTTCAGGTCATATCTAACTGGTAGACACTTTTCTGTGACTTTAAATTCCTCTATTTCGTCTACTACTCCTCTTTTTTTTTCTCTGAATTATCTGTCGTAATCTTCTTTATTTATTTATTTGGTTTGTATAATGCTATATACTGTATACCCTGACGTTCTTTCTTATATTCTGTAAGTGCCTTGAGCATGGGAAAGGCGCTATATAAATAAAATGTATTATTATTATCATTATTATTAAATGTGGTGTTCCTCAGGGATTCATTTTGGGTCCTATTTTATTCCCTATATACCTTCACAACTATTGGAGCTCTTTTTAGGAGATTTCACATTTCTTTTCACTGCTATGCTGATGATACTCAGGTTTATATTCCCGTTGGCAACTCTGCAATGAATCAACTGCACAACTGTCTTTCTGAACTAAGATCCTGGATGGCTAATCATTTTCTTGATCTGAATCAAAATAAAACGGAGGTGCTTATAGTGGGTCCATCAGCTAAAGCCCAAATTGGCCTTGGACTTCTCGGCTCTTGCTCTGTTTTTTGCGAACCTCAAGTCCGCAATCGTGGTGTTATTTTTGACAGAAACCTCTCTTTTGAGAAACAGATTAATCCTGTAGTCAAGAGTTGCTTTTAACAGCTTCGTCTATTAGGTAAGATTGAGCCTTTTTTATCTTCTAGGGATCTTGAGAAAGCTACTCATGCTTTTATCTTTTCTCACCTCGATTACTGCAACTCGCTGTATTCTGGGATTAGCAGATCTCTGATACGCAGGTTAAAGTTGGTCCAGAATGCTGCCGCTGGTTGGGGCAAGAAAATCTGATTCTGTTTCTCCAATATTAGCTTCTTTACACTGGCTGCTGCCTGTCAGTTTTCAAACTGATTTTAAAATCTTGTTGCTGGGTTTAATATCTTTACATGGGCTCGCTCCTGCCTATTTATCTGAATTGTGTGTTTTACACCAGCCATCCAGAGTGCTTAGATCTTCTGGTCAGTTGTCTCTTGTTGTCCCTCGTACCGAGTGTCAAACTAAGGTGGACAGACAGGACTTTGTCAGCCTCGCCTGTGGAGCTCTTTACCTCGTCACATAAAGGAGTCGTCGACAATTCAAAACGACATTAAAGACTCGTTTCTATTCACTTGCTTTCCGTGACCTTCAGTAATCCTGATGGTTTCTTCATTGTGATTATGTAACATTACTTCTATTTATTATTTATTTTATTTATGTTCATATATTTTATTTCTATTTATATTAATTGTGTGTTTTTCTTGTGTTGTATTATTTTAAAGCACTTTGGCCGCAGCATTCCAATGTTGTTTTAAATGTGCTATACACAGTAAATAAATTAACATTGACATTGAAGGCTTCTGATACAAGCCAATTCCAAACAGCCATACTTCAGACCAATGGGGATACAGAATACTGTCACTCCTGCCACCCTCCAAACCAGGTGTTAAGGTAAAGCTTGGCAGTAAGGCAGCCTGGCTTTCCTGTGGGGGTTGACTGGGAGTCCTGCAGAGAAATATTAGCCAAACTGGTTTGAGGCACTTCACCCAACTCTGTAGTAAAATTACAAAGAGACTCAGTCCTAAAAGAGGGGAAGGGGTTCTTAAACCATTGCTGTTATTATCAATAATGTAACACTAATATTACATTGCTTTGTCTAAGTTACAAATTAAGACATACAAAACATTTATCAACTTGTATGCAAAATTTCTCATCACAACACCATTTATCCCCTTATTCCAGTTAGAGAAAGCCAGGATATTGTTTAATGAGAAACTGGGCTACCACTGGTAGATTTCTCTGTGAGTAACCTGGCTATGTGGCCATGTAAACCCTTAACCAGGTTACAGGTAAGGATCTTTGTAGTCGGCACACGTCTTTGCTTCACACACACATCCAGCACCATCAGGTAGAAACTGGTGGAGACATCCACAAAGATAAATTTCCTAAGGTGAATGCCTGGTTGAAATAATCTGTTTCAATAGTTCAGAAATCGCAAAACATTTATTTTGAAGAGCTGATCGTTCAATGCTAAGCCCAGCAGCACAATCTTGAGAGACACAGACTATGCTACAGTTCATCAGAGATTTCGTTAAGTATATCCAATCAGGCTGGGGTGCAGGGATGACAGCTCAAGACAGAGGAGATGATTTTGGGGTGTCAACCGGGACATCGCTTTTATTTGCCTGAAGACGAAAAACCAAAGAAAGGAAGAACAAACATGGCACTCGAAGGTGTGTAGCCCTTCAGCAGGGAGTTGTAATCGCACTAGGTGTAGGGTTGTCGGGTCTTTAGTGAAGCTACATCTCATGGGTTGTTCTGGCTAAAATGTGCCGCCTCTTTCCGGGATGCCCGTGATATTATTGCGGTGGAACTGGAAGGGGCGGGGCTAAATGCTATTACTGGGTGGTTTCTTGGCACTGTATGGAGAAGAAGGAGAAAACAGTGTTAGCAGCAGGGCCCCCTCTCTTCTCGGCGGGTTATCCCATACCTCATGTGAGCTTGCGAGGACGTCCATTGAAACACATATATAACACCACCGATATACGTTTTTATAACATCATTTTCCATGATGTCAGAAACACGACCGAATAGGTCATGTGACTCTTTGCTGTGTCGCATAAATGATGAAAAATGGATGTAAAGTAATGAACATTTACTATTCACGTTGAAATAAAAAAGTGCACATAAAAATAAAATTCTCAACGTGCGAAAACCCTCTTCAAAGTAAAATTTCACACGTAATAAACCAAATAACACTGCAGACATTTTGTGCCAGTTCATTCTAGCGGTTAGTGGGGTGGTTTTGGAGTTTTGGACTTAAAGGCGGTGGTGGAGACTCCTGAATTTTCAGAGTTTGTGGATAATTTCTGAAGTGAATGTGCAAGTATCACCGTACAGTTGTATAGAACAAAATCAATATACTAATCTTACATAAAATGCTGAAGATAAATGTGCCGCCTTTAACTTGACGCTTTCTGCTGTTCAGTTCATCTTCTGCTAACTCAGCCATTCACAGTAGCAGACATTTTAACCAAAGGGGGCCCAAACTTTGCATACCACTGTACTTGACGGCACACAAGGTTATGGGTTTGTCTAAGAAAGTTTGGTTGTGATTTTGGTGTAGTTCAACTCTTTGAGGCCTGAATATTTTTTGTGTGACGGTTTCACACAGAAATCAACATAAAACGTCTGCCGCTGCGCGCTCTGGCTGCTGATGCCGCATGTTTGACATTTCTGACGTGGGGGGCGGCTGAATGGCTGGCTGCCTGGCAGGTGGGCAGTGGCAGCAGTAGCAATGTGACGCAATCTAGTTTGTTCCTCCTGTCATCGTAAATGTCGGTCCTGGCGAACGTTGCCGTTGGTGTATCAGCTACAAGAATGTGTTCAGCACTAAGATCCACTGGGGACTGATCCGCTGATGCCAGTACCTCACTTTTGATTTTGAGCTCAATGTCCAGATCACTTGCATTAAAACTGGAGTCCAGTGAGTCGGTAATAATCCGCAAAATGTCGTCCACGGAGTATTTTGCTTTACGCCTTCGTTTTGGTCTTTCACCAGATGGCGATGCCATTTTAGAGGTTATTTACTCTTTGCTGCTGACGCATGTGTAAAGAAATCTCAGTCAGGTAATTTCCTCCTAGCAAAGAAAGTCAGACTAAAATGTAATGGTGAGTTTTGTGGCCAGATAGATAGATAGATAGATAGATAGATAGATAGATAGATAGATAGATAGATAGATAGATAGATAGATAAGAAAGGCACTATATGATAGATAGATAGATAGATAGATAGATAGATAGATAGATAGATAGATAGATAGATAGATAGATAGATGAAAGGCACTATATAATAGATAGATAGATAGATAGATAGATAGATAGATAGATAGATAGATAGATGAAAGGCACTATAGATAGATAGATAGATAGATAGATAGATAGATAGATAGATAGATAGATAGATGAAAGGCACTATATAATAGATAGATAGATAGATAGATAGATAGATGAAAGGCACTATAGATAGATAGATAGATAGATAGATAGATGAAAGGCACTATATAATAGATAGATAGATAGATAGATAGATAGATAGATAGATAGATAGATAGATAGATAGATAGATAGATAGATAGATGAAAGGCACTATATAATAGATAGATAGATAGATAGATAGATAGATAGATAGATAGATAGATAGATAGATGAAAGGCACTATAGATAGATAGATAGATAGATAGATAGATAGATAGATAGATAGATAGATAGATAGATAGATAGATAGATAGATAGATGAAAGGCACTATATAATAGATAGATAGATAGATAGATAGATAGATAGATAGATAGATAGATAGATAGATAGATAGATTGATGAAGGGTACTATATAATAGAAGGATGATAGTATATGATAGATAGATAGATAGATAGATAGATAGATAGATAGATAGATAGATAGATGAAAGGCACTATATAATAGATAGATAGATAGATAGATAGATAGATAGATAGATAGATAGATAGATAGATAGATAGATAGATGAAAGGCACTATATAATAGATAGATAGATAGATAGATAGATAGATAGATAGATAGATAGATAGATAGATAGATGAAAGGCACTATAGATAGATAGATAGATAGATAGATAGATAGATATAATAGATAGATAGATAGATAGATAGATAGATAGATAGATAGATAGATAGATAGATAGATGAAAGGCACTATAGATAGATAGATAGATAGATAGATAGATAGATAGAGATAGATAGATAGATAGATGAAAGGCACTATATAATAGATATGAAAGGCAGTATATGATAGATAGATAGATAGATAGATAGATGAAAGGCACTAGATAGATAGATAGATAGATAGATAGATAGATGAAAGGCACTATAGATAGATAGATAGATAGATAGATAGATAGATAGATAGATGAAAGGCACTATATAATAGATAGATAGATAGATAGATAGATAGATAGATGAAAGGCACTATAGATAGATAGATAGATAGATAGATAGATAGATAGATAGATAGATAGATGAAAGGCACTATAGATAGATAGATAGATAGATAGATAGATAGAGATAGATAGATAGATAGATAGATAGATAGATAGATAGATAGATGAAAGATAGATAGATAGATAGATAGATAGATAGATAGATAGATAGATAGATAGATAGATAGATAGATGAAAGGCACTATAGATAGATAGATAGATAGATAGATAGATAGATAGATAGATAGATAGATAGAAAGGCACTATATGATAGATAGATAGATAGATAGATAGATAGATAGATAGATAGATAGATAGATAGATAGATAGATAGATAGATAGATAGATAGATAGATAGATAGATAGATAGATAGATGAAAGGCACTATAGATAGATAGATAGATAGATAGATAGATAGATAGATAGATAGATAGATAGATGAAAGGCACTATAGATAGATAGATAGATAGATAGATAGATAGATAGATAGATAGATAGATAGATAGATGAAAGGCACTATATAATAGATAGATAGATAGATAGATAGATAGATAGATAGATAGATAGATAGATAGATGAAAGGCACTATATAGATAGATAGATAGATAGATAGATAGATAGATAGATAGATAGATAGATAGATAGATAGATAGATAGATAGATGAAAGGCACTATAGATAGATAGATAGATAGATAGATAGATAGATAGATAGATAGATAGATAGATAGATAGATAGATAGATGAAAGGCACTATATAATAGATAGATAGATAGATAGATAGATAGATAGATATTTTATTTTTAAAAGCAAACTTTATTAAATAAACACAGGAATAAATACAAAAAAAAAAACACAGTAAAAACTCAAAATCTTAAGTCTTACAAAAAAACACGTACACACTTTCCTAATGATGAATATTCATTTTAAACCATTACATATTCATATTGTTCTTGGAGTATATATTTATCTAATCCCCCCCATTGTTTCCACCCTCCAATCCCACTTATTCTCAATTTATCCACCCAATTTATAAAGGAATGAAACACCAAAGTCAAAGCACAAATTGCAAATTATCTTCATCACATACACAAAGCACATTATTCACGCACCACATTTCCTTAAACTTTGCTAAATTATTTGTGGACTTATAAAAATTAAAATCCACTAATATCCTACTTTCACATACTTTTCTAAAAAATACAACAACATTTTCATTTCCACTCCCAGTAATCTTGTTTTTACGGGTCTTCCATATTGACAGTTTTGCTTGCCCGATAATAAAATTAATTAAGTTCATATTTTCTCTGGTGTGTTTTGTAATTCTAACCCCAAACACAAACACCGTGCCATTATACGGACCCCAGCCCTTCTACTATTCTTTCAATTTCACTAAAAAAGGTCTGGAGCCTCTCACAATACATAAATGCATGAAAGACACTTTCCCTCAGACCACAAAAAGGGCAGCAATCTGAGACCCCCGGACATATAATCGATAAGAAGGAGTTCACCGCTAGTATCCCATGTACCAACCTCCACTGCAGGTCTCCCACCCTACTGGCCAATGGCGGCTTGTACAACGACCTCCATGCGGGGTTCAGTCCTTGAGGGGCTCCAAGCTTGTCTCTCCATGGTGTGTCGTGTCTTCGTGTCCTCAGCTGCTCCAGGTTGTTCACCTTCACACAAATCCTGTACAGCTGTTTCCCCGGCACTGTAGGTAGAGATAACGCCTCTAGAGAACTTAAGGCTAAAACATTAGTCTCACCATCCCTCAGTTCAACAGCCGGAGACACAGTAAGCGTTGGAAAAGGTGTTTCGTCAGTTGGCTTCAATTGTGATGAGAAAATTCCGTGCAGGAGTGTCATGGATTCCCTGTCCATTGATGATTGTACCTGCCACAGAAACTTCTCCATTAGCGGACTGAGTGTACCCCTGTCTCCACTGCTACCACTTGTGCACTTTTCCAAGTGTAATTTTCCCAGTCAATTATGTCCTTTATTGTGGTTATTCCATGTATTATGAAATGATTAATACAATTTTCAGAAAGTCCTGTAGCAGTGCCAACAGCAGGATTGTAGAACAGTGGTTCATGAAGGACCCAAAATGTGGAGAGGTCATCACAGTCCTTTTTTATCAACAGCAGTTGCCACGCTGCTAGAAGGCTTTTATAAAACCTGGCACCTGTAAAGTCTTGATCTTATCTAAGTGGCACAGCAGTAAACTTTTCCCAAGTCCCATATGCCTGGCTTGTTTAAAGAAGAGTACGGCTAAGTTCATCCACTGGCTCTGCTCGACAGGATACAACAGATTTGAATGGTCTGAAGGCGGAAAGCAGCAATCCTGCTGGTAATGTCAATAAGTCCTTGTCCGCCTTCATCCAATGGTAAAATAGAACGCCCTTCTGTATCCAATGGGTACCAGTCCAAAAAAAATCCATGATCGCCTTCTGTATCTGCTGAACAAGCAAAGGTGGAGGTTGTAGACAAATACACTTATGCCACAGGCTGGAGGTCACCAGGTTATTAATGACCAGCATCCGTCCTCTATAGGATAACTGAGGGAGTATCCACTTCCACTTGGCAAGCCGAGCTGTAACCTTGTCCAACAGACCCTCCCAGTTCTTTTGGATGTAGTGGTCATCTCCGAGATGGACTCCCAGGTACAGGAAGCCTCCAGTTGTCCACTGCAGACCCCTTCAGTCGAGGAGGACTACATCCTTTCCAGTTCCCAACCAACACTGCACTACTTTTGTTCCAATTCACTTTAGCGAAGATGCTTTGCTGTAATTCCTCAGACAATCATTTAATTTGTCCAAATCCTTCTGGCTTGTGATGACCACAGCAAGATCATCTGCATAAGCAGTGACTTTCACAGGGTCCATGTTGCAGTTGGGGATGGAGAGACCAGTCAGCACCTTCCTCAGGTGCACCAGGAAAGGCTCCAGCGCCAGAGCATATAACATGCCGGACAAAGAACATCCCTGTCTGACTCCTCTTCTGACACTGAAAGGTGCACACAAGCCACCATTGACCTTTATGATACCAGAAATGTCACTATAAAGTAAACGAATATGTTTAATAAAAGACCCCCCAAACCCAAACGCCTTCATGGCATTCCATAAAATGAGTGACTGACCCTGTCAAAAGCTTTTCCTGGTCAAGAAAAATAAGACCAGTCTGAAAACCAAACAGTTCTGCAGCAGCCAAAATGTCCCGAATTAAAAAAATGTTATTAAAGATGGACCTGCCAGCCACGCAGTAATTCTGATCAGGATGCACCACTCTCCCTAAAACTTGGACCATCCTGTTGGCTAAGGCTTTAGAGAGAACTTTATAATCAGCGCATAAGAGAGACACAGGCCGCCAGTTCTTAATGAGACACAAGTCTCCCTTCTTCGGCAGCAGCGTGATCACGGCTCTACGGCAGCTCTGCGGTAACAAGCCAGTTTTAAAACTCCATGGAACACTTCCAATAAGTCCAGGCCGATGACATCCCAGAACTCTTTATAAAACTCCACTGGTATTCCATCGATTCCGGGACCTTCCCTGTTTTCAGCTGTCCCAGGGCTGTGGTGAGTTCTGCAAAGGTCACCTCTCTATTTAGCTGTGCCACATCTGCATTGGGCAGCTGCGGTAAGTCCTGCAAAAAGGCCTGTTGGTCTTCACTGCCACCATCTCCATCTGCAGCAAACAGAAGTTCATAAAATTCGCGGACCACCTGCCTTATTTCACTGGGCTCTTGTGTCTCACTGCCATCGGGTGTTCTTATGCAATGTAAGATTTTACTCTGCGAGTTTTTCTCTAAACCAAAAATATTGAGTTGGTGCATCCATCTCAGTCAGTCGTTGAAACGGGCCCTCACTAAAGCCCCCTGAGCTCTGGTCTCAAGCAGGTGAGCCAACCCCAGTTTAGCAGAAGTCAGGCTCGCCTGAAGCTGCTCATTTGGACCCTTCTCTAGAAGCTGTTGAAATTCAGCTATTTTAATTTCTAAAGCTGCCATTTCTGACCGCAATACTTGGGTGACATTTCTGGTATACTCCTGACACAAGGCCCGGATGTGACTCTTCCCAACCTCCCACCACTGTTGTAAGCTGGTGAACTCCTTCTTCATAGCCTTCCAGCCTCCCCAGAAATGAACAAATAACTCTTTAAAGTTCTGATCTTTAAGGAGGAGTGTGTTAAAATGCCAGTATGGACTACGGGGTCTGTAAGTGTTACAAATAAGTGTACAACACACCAAACTGTGATCAGAGAATCCAGTAGGCACAATAGAGCACACCTTAAATAAACCTAACAGGTGCTTAAAACTATAACAATGATCGAGTCTCGCCATTGAGATCGTATTTCCACTCGTCCGCCCCAGGTGTATTGCCGACAGGCCCCATTTTAGCCCTCCATACATCTTCCAGCCCAATGTCCTTAATTATTTTACCTAAAGCTCGTGCTGAGCGAGGTGCGTTCCAGCCATTATTTCTGTCTATTCTGGTATCAAGTGTACAATTAAAATCCCCTCCTAACACCACCACTTCCTCAGGGTCACACTTGGATAAAAGATCTCCTAACTTGTTAAAGAAGTGGAGCCTCTCCTCACCCTCATTCGGTACACATTAATGAAAGTGACGACACTGCCTTGAAGTTTCACCGTCACTTTCAGGAGTCGCCCTTTCACCAGCTCATCAGTGCTGCAAACTTCTACTTGAAGTCCTCCAAGAAATAAAATGGCCACTCCAGCACTAACATTTGTCCCATTACTAAATAAAATGTCCCCCTTCCAATCTCTGCTCCACTCCCACTGATTTTGCTCATCAATGTGGGTTTCTTGTAGAAAGGTGACATTCAAGTCTTTTTGTCTGATAAAATCAAACAATGCGACCCTCTTATCTGGACTTCTCCCACCGTTAATATTTAGGGTTCCTATGTGTACACTTGCCATGGTAACAGAATAGATAGATGAACACACAATGAAACACAGGGACCACCACAAAGACTGTGGAGTAGATTTAACAGGGGGCTTAGCCATTAGGTGGTGTTTAGATTGGACTGTTTTCTCAGTTTACTTGTTAAATTCTTTAGCCTCACGAGCTCTTTAACATCAAACATTGCGGAGACTGCTTTGTCTCGTCGCAACCCGCGGACAGACGATAGAAAGAGGTCAATGTCAGGGAAAAATTCGGCCACATCCACCCCCTTTTTTCCGGCGGTATTCACCAAAAACTCTTTCACACTTTGAGCGCTGTAACCCCCCCTGGCTTTTAACTCTGGGGGCTCCGAGGCAGCAGACCCATCGGAGATATTACCGTCGTCGTTTTCTTCCCCGACACTCCCCGCATTTGAGACGTTATCGGCCGTCTCCGCGAAGACGGGAAAATCCTCCTGACAAGGACCATAGGCGGGATCCTCTCCAACGACCCCCGAGCCCTGACTTAAAACAATTTTCTTTCGTGCCCGATCTTCTCTTTCTCCTTGCCTTTTCTGAGCAGGACGTTTAAATTCACTTTTTTCCTCTGTCTCGTTGCTGCCTCCCTCATCCATATCAATTTCTCCCCACACACTTTCTGCTGCAGTCGCTGTTTGATCTACCGTTTCACTACCGCCTTCATTCGGCTCATCTCTGGGCGGCACTTGATTCTCCTGCCCTTCAGCTCTAGTAGCATTTTTATTCTTATCACCTTGCGCCTCTGCGCCATCAGCCACAATTTCGTGATCTTCCACTTTCTGCCCCTCTATTTCTGTATTTGTACGGCTAGTTTTCTTGTTCCCTTGCTGTCTCTCAGGACACTGTTTAATTAAATGAGCTTCACTCCCGCACCCAAAACATTTCATTTCGTTAGAAGTGACGAAAATCACATAATCGAAACCGTCCACTCTAAACTTCATTGCCACATTTAATTCGTCATCCATTCTATTTAAAACCATAAAAACTTGTCTCCTAAATGACAAGACATGTTTTAAATCAGGCGATTTACAACCTAAAGGAATGTGCCGAATTTTCGATACCAGACGCCCATGCCGCTCCAACTCTTTCGCTATAGTTTCATTTTTGAGAAAAGGCGGCGCATTTGAAATTGTTACTCTACGGGACGGACGGCTAAAGGGAAACCTGTACAAAGGAGCCATTAATAACCACCCCCTTCTCAACCACTGTCGGAACTAAATCCACAGAGCTCAAAAAAACCACGATATTCCCGCTCATTCGTGAAGCTGACTTAATATTGTCACATCCGACCACTTCGCCTACCGCCAAAACCCCGCCTCTAAAGGAACAAACTCCTCCGATATAAGTTTAATCCCATGGCGGCGGCTCAAACGCTCAAGATTAGCAGCCATTGCGGCTGCCGTGGCCTAAGCCACTCAGTACAAAAACAAGTGTAGCTGTTTTCACCAAAGAAAAGATAGAAATAAGAAACTAGAAAATTAGAAGAAAAAAGAATCACCACACTCACCTCAGCGTCCACCACCAGTTCCACTCGCTCACACTCAAGACAACCACCCAGCATGCACAGCGACAGCAAGAACAGGAAGGAGATAGATAGATAGATAGATAGATAGATAGATAGATAGATGAAAGGCACTATAGATAGATAGATAGATAGATAGATAGATAGATAGATAGATAGATAGATAGATAGATAGGCACTATAGATAGATAGATAGATAGATAGATATATAGATAGATAGATAGATAGATAGATGAAAGGCACTATAGATAGATAGATAGATAGATAGATAGATAGATAGATGATGAAGGTACTATATAATAGATATGAAACATATATAGATAGATGAAAGGCACTATATAATAGATAGATAGATAGATAGATAGATAGATAGATAGATAGATAGATAGATAGATAATGAAAGGCACTATATAATAGATAGATAGATAGATAGATATATAGATAGATAGATAGATAGATAGATGAAAGGCACTATATAATATATAGATAGATAGATAGATAGATAGATAGATAGATAGATAGATAGATAGATAGATAGATGAAAGGCACTATAGAATAGATAGATAGATAGATAGATAGATAGATAGATAGATAGATAGATAGATAGATAGATAGATAGATGAAAGGCACTATATAATAGATAGATAGATAGATAGATAGATAGATAGATAGATAGATAGATAGATAGATAGATAGATAGATGAAAGGCACTATATATAGATAGATAGATAGATAGATAGATAGATAGATAGATAGATAGATAGATAGATAGATAGATGAAAGACTATAGATAGATAGATAGATAGATAGATAGATAGGCACTATAGATAGATAGATAGATAGATAGATTGATAGATAGATAGATAGATAGATAGATAGATAGATAGATGATAGAAGGCAGATAGATAGATAGATAGATAGATAGATAGATGAAAGGCACTATAGATAGATAGATAGATAGATAGATAGATAGATAGATAGATAGATAGATAGATAGATAGATAGATAGATAGATGATAGATAGATAGATAGATAGATAGATAGATAGATAGATAGATAGATAGATAGATAGATAGATAGATAGATAGATATATAGGCACTATAGATAGATAGATAGATAGATAGATAGATAGATAGATAGATAGGATAGATAGATAGATAGATAGATAGATAGATAGATAGATAGATGAAAGGCACTATAGATAGATAGATGAGATAGATAGATAGATAGATAGATAGATAGATAGATAGATAGATAGATAGATAGATAGATAGATAGATAGATAGATAGATAGATAGATAGATAGATAGATAGATAGATAGATAGATAGATAGATAGATAGATAGATACTTTATTAATCCCAAGGGTAAATTCCCATACTCCAGCAGCAGCATACTGATAAGAACAATATTAAATTAAAAAGTGATAACAATGCAGGTATAACAGACAATAACTTTGTATAATGTTAACGTTTACCCCCCTGGTGGAATTGAAGAGTCTCATAGTGTGGGGTCTCCTCAGTCTGTCACTGAAGCTGCTCCTCTGTCTGGAGATGATCCTGTTCAGTGGATTCTCCATGATTGACAGGAGTCTGCTCAGCGCCCGTCGCTCTGCCACGGATGTCACTCCGTGCCTACAATAGACCCTGCCTTCCTCACCAATTTGTCCAGGTGTGAGGCGTCCCTCTTCTTTATGCTGCCTCCCCAGCACATGCCCTGGAAACATTTTGGAGAGTTTTAGTCGAGACAGATGTGCTCGATATATAATTTCTGAGTTGTATAATTGTATGCTTTGCGCATATGGAGCTCGAGTGAATTCTCTGCATTGCTACCTTCCACTCCTTTTCTGTTATATTAATTAAGAGATCTTTTTCCCAGTGTCCTCTTGGATCTTTGAAAGGGAGGGATTGTAAAATGATTTTATATATTGTAGAGATGGTGTCTAAGTCCTTGACATTGAGTAATATTTTTTCCAGCATGGATGAGGGTGCAAGATTAGGAAAATCTGGGAGGTTCAGTTTAACAAAGTTCCTGATATAAACTTAATTTAAACTTATGGTTTACACCGTGCTTTGTTTCCTCAGTAGCTGCACTTATGAATACGCTTGTATGCGTCACTCGCTTCATATTCTTTTGCTGCCTTCTCAATTGTGTAATGCGTTTTTTGAACAGGTTTCATTCATTGAAGTGTTCACTACCCAAATCAGTACTCGTGAATCTAAGATGTTTAACTGGCATTCCCGGTATTAATCTGTCGATTTGCCTGTGAATATTTAGCAGCAGCGTGTCTATGAATGTAATTTAAACTTAAGCTTTACACCTTACTTTCCTATTGATATGTCCTCAAAGGCTTGTTCAGATTCAGAGGGTTGTTCCTTCCTTACTACATCAATAAACAGCTCGTCTTCTTCTTTATCTGAGACATCACACACTGCATGCACAGGTTCACCTTTCCCAGTCCTGCAAAATCAGTTCACGTGAGCCGCTCGGAGTACAAGCATCGAAGGTTCTCAGCTGTGCTTGTGCTATCTCGCACGATCTTGCGATGTCCACGGCTCTATTTCATGTTAGCTCAGACCTGGCACTTAAAAGTTTCTCTCGCACTTTCACTGAGTTTGTGCCAAACACTAGTCTATCCCTGACCATCTCATCTTCGTTTGCATAAGCACAGTCCTTCGCCCGCAAATATTTAGCGGCAGCGTGTCTATTGGATTGCTGCTGATGGACGGCCTTATATGGGCAGGCACTCAATTATGTGGGAGGCGTGATGATGGGGGACGCAACTCCGCCTCACACGGCGACCGAGCTGCAGGCTATGGCTGTATATATGTACGTAAGTAGGATTCAGTTATGACCGTAGAATTTCGAAATGAAACCTGCCTAACTTTTATAAGTAAGCTGTAAGGAATGTGCCTGCCAAATTTCAGCCTTCTACCTACACGGGAAGTTGGAGAATTAGTGATGAGTCAGTCAGTGAGTCAGTGAGTGAGGGCTTTGCCTTTTATTAGTATAGATTTTCGCTATCGCATACAGAAAAGTAGTGGAAAAGGCGGCCATTCATTCAAGTGGATATGTTGCCGTAAATGCAGGTCGTGTCTGAAGAGCAGCATCTGCCTCTGGATGTCACTCTTTCACTCTCTACGTTTCCTTCCTGTTTACCACTCATTCTCAGGACATTATTTGATTGAGATATACTTTTTGTTTAAGTTTTAAAAAAGAAAAGAAAATTTGCATTGACATTGGAATGTCAGTAATTCAGTAAAAATTATCCTCAGGCATTTGATTTAATTTTCCTTTGAAAATATAACTGTTGTTGTGACTATCTGTGTATGTTCAAATTAATAAAGATATATCGATTTTTAGCATGTATTTGTTATACAGTCATTACTGTCCAGCGTTGCATTATGACTCATTTTTTTTTTGAGTACTGCAATTCAAATGAAAATCAGAGTAAAATAAAACCATTTTTGCCACTGCTTATTTTTAATCAAACTCATTTATTGTAGGTCTCTGAGAGACTGCTTTGGAACTACTGACTGGGATATCCTGCAGGGGTCACATAGCGAGAACATTGAGGAGGTTGTTGACTGCACTACTGATTACATCAACTTCTGTATGGACATTGTAGTTTCAGTAAGAACTGTATGCTGCTATGCTAACAACAAGTCGTGGATCACAAGTGACATCAAAGGCCTTTTGAACCAGAAGAAAAGGGCTTTTAAAGACAGTGATCAGCATGATCTCAAGCGCATGCAGAAGGAACTCTGAGTCCAGCTCAGGGCGGCGAAGGAACTGTACAGGAGAAAGCTGGAGCAGAAGCTGCAGAATAACAGCATGAAGGGAGTCTGGGACGGGATGAAGATCATCACTGGATGCAGCTCGAAGCGGGGTGCCACCATTGAGACAGACGTGTAGAGAGCAAACCAGATGAACTTCTTCAACAGGTTTGACCACCCTAACCCACTCTCCCCTCGGAGCACTGCACCCTCCACCCATCCTTCTGCTGATACCAGCATAGGTGAGACATCCCCACCCTCAATTACATCAGCCCATGTGAGCAGAGAGCTGAGAAGACTTCGTGCCAGCAAAGCAGCGGGTCCAGATGGAGTATCGCCACGACTGCTGAAGGCCTGTGTGTTGGAGCTGGGGAGTCCTCTACAGCACATCTTCAACCTGAGCGTGGAACAGGGGAGAGTACTGAGGCTTTGGAAAACATCTTCCATCACTCCAGTCCCAAAGATATCACGTCCTGGTGAGCTGAATGACTTCCGGCCTGTCGCTCTGACGTCACATGTGATGAAGACCACGGAGAGGCTGCTGCTTCACCACCTGAGGCCACAAGTGCGCCACGCCCTCGACCCTCTGCAGTTCGCATACCAGGAGAAGGTGGGAGCAGAGGATGCCATCATCTATATGCTACACCAATCCCTCTCCCACTTGGACAGAGGCAGTGGTGCCGTAAGAATTATGTTTTTGGAGTTCTCTAGCGCCTTCAGCACCATCCAACTCTGCTCCTCAAGGACAAGCTGACAGAGATGGGAGTAGATTCATACCTGGTGCCATGGATCATGGACTATCTTACAGACAGACCTCAGTATGTGCGTCTTGGGAACTGCAGGTCTGACATTGTGGTCAGCAGCACAGGAGCACCGCAGGGGACTGGACTTTCTCTAGTCCTGTTCAGCCAACATACATCAGACTTCCAATACAACTCGGAGTCCTGCCACGTGCAAAAGTTCACTGACGACACTGCTATGGTGGGCTGCATTAGGAGTGGGCAAGAGGAGGAGTATAGGAAACTAATCAAGGACTTTGTTAGATGGTGCGACTCAAACCACTTACACCTGAACACCAGCAAAACCAAGGAGCTGGTGGTGGATTTTAGGAGGACCAGGCCTCTCGTGGACCCCGTGATCATCAGAGGTGACTGCAGAGGGTAAGGACCTATAAATACCTGGGAGTGCAGCTGGAAGATAAATTGGACTGGACTGCCAATACTGATGCTCTGTGCAAAAGAGGACAGAGCCGACTATACTTCTTTAGAAGGCTGGCGTCCTTCAACATTTGTAATAAGATGCTGCAGATGTTTTATCAGACGGTTGTGGCGAGTGCCCTCTTCTACGTGGTGGTGTGCTGGAAAGGCAGCATAAAGAAGAGGGACGCCTCACGCCTGGACAAACTGGTGAGGAAGGCAGGCTCTATTGTAGGAATGGAGCTGGACAGTTTGACATCGGTGGCAGAGTGACGGGCGCTGAGCAGACTCCTGTCAATCATGGAGAATCCACTGCATCCACTGAACAGGATCATCTCCAGACAGAGGAGCAGCTTCAGCGACAGACTGTCACCATCCTGCTCCACTGACAGACTGAGGAGACCCCACACTATGCGACTCTTCAATTCCACCCAAGGGGGTAAACGTTAACATTATACAAAGTTATTGTCTGTTTTTACATCCATTTTTATTAGTCTTTAATTTAATATTGTTTTTTTGTATCAGTATACTGCTGCTGTTATGACCCGACATTTGCGCGATAGACATATGCGCCGACAAAATAGCAAAAGTTTCATTAAATATGAATTACTAGTTTAAAGCATATATAATATTGTTTATTTTAGAAGTCAATATTATGAGATGCGGCATGCAGATTGTCCTTAAGATCACGCCCTGCATATGTAGGAAGAATTGCAGCAAGACGTCTTGATAGTTGAGCGTATTTAGACTTGCTGGCTGCCTGACTGCTGGCAATTCCGCTTTGTATCCGACGCGTTATGCCAACCCTCGACTGAGTTATTTGTTCACGGCATGCCATCAGCAGTTATAACAGTTATAACCTAGCACATAATGTGTACATAATGCGCACGTACGCGTCCCACTCTCTTGGCTTCTCTCATGATTTTGTCATGGCGATTTTATCGGCGCGAATTTGTCGGAAACCAGTTAGCGGGTTTGTCGGCGCTCATTTGTCTATCTATCTATCTATCTATCTATCTATCTATCTATCTATCTATCTATCTATCTATCTATCTATCTATCTATCTATTTTATATAGTGCCTTTCATATCTATCTATCTATCTATTATATAATGCCTTTCATATCTATCTATCTATCTATCTAAATCTGAGTAAATTAATAAATTACATTTACTCAATAGTGCAGTATATTAAATCTACTCAAAAATATTGCTTGTAATATGTTGCCTTATTTTTTAAGTACTTTTAACGCATTATTTTTTTACATAATTTTTTTTTCCCTCATGCAAAATCAAAGACGTGTTGGAAATGCCTGAGGCAGAAGCACGACGAACGTCTAGGAGATGGCAAAATGGACGCCCTTACAGCTTGGATGTTATCAACTTTTACAAAGCTCGGCCCCCTTCTGTGAGGTTTGAAGGAAGTCGTTCATGGAGAGACCTCTGCCAGTCCTGCCACAGCATTTCGATAGGGTTGGCCTTTCCAGAACATGAACCTTCTTCTTCCTAAATCATTGGATTGTCATTTTACTTGAAGGTGTAGAATGATCGTCTCTTTGAGACTTTGTGCTCAGATTGAGGATTTGAACCGATGGTCTGATATTCTTCATGACTCTTCCTTATTATGTCCATAATTTCTCAAAGATATCACGTTACTCAGGTCCTGACTTAAGAACAAAATTGGGTATTTGTGTAAATTAATCTCAAGTATAATCAAGATTATCACTAAAAGAGAACAAAGGGGGCAGCACGGTGGCGCAGTGGGTAGTGCTGCTGCTTCGCAGTTAGGAGACCCGGGTTCGCTCCTTTGTGTGGAGTCTGCATGTTCTCCCGTGTCTGCTCTGGTTTCCTCCCACAGTCCAAAGACATGCAGGTTAGGTGCATTGGCGATCCTAAATTGTCTCTAGTGTGTGCTTGGTGTGTGTGTGTGTGTGTGTCCTGTGGTGGGCTGGCACCCTGCCCATGATTTGTTTCTGCCTTGCACCCTGTGTTGGCTGGGATTGGCTCCAGTAGACCACCGTGACCCTGTAGTTAGGATATAGCAGATTGGATAATGGATGGATGGAGAACAAACGAAAGCAAAGAAAAAAATAATCTCTGAGGATTAAACCCACAAAAACTGCCAAAGAACTCAAAGATCTTAAACAGGAGGGTCTTAATCAACACACCAAAATGAAATCCCAAAAACATAACACCAAGAAAAGAGAAAAAGGCAAAGCGAGAAAATAATTCGGCTCAAAACTCAAATCATTTCAAAATTCATTACTAGACTGCAATATTAATCCAATGGCGTGAGTGGCTGTAACATTTATCATGAAACAAATGAGACTCAAAACTAGGAAGTCAAAATTAAATAAATGAAAGTACGACAAATGCCCTAAGCCAGCAACTCAAAGTGATGGAGATCCAAAGTCAACATCACAGCAAAAAGCCGCAGTGAAGGCTGAGTCTTAAATCTTCCTCAGGCGTTGTGGAGACACCCAACCTGCCATTGGGATTAAAGTGAAGAAAGAGAAACAAGAGATAACAATAAAGAAAATGAGTGCAATACACCGTAAGGTTCGTATTTCATGGGCAGTCTGTAGCGGAGATGCTGAGGTCTCACGTTTTATGTTTTGTTTGTTTAGCACCAACTGTAGTCACCCGAGGGAGCTTTTCATTTCAGCGAGTTATTAGTGGATGTCTTTGTGGTGATTTTTGATTGTGTTCTTTTTGAGCTGTTTGGCACGTTCATGCAAATCACATAATTAAATAAGGCCATGAGCTCACAGTTTATGCCTCATAAGGTCGAGAAACCATGCGATAATACCATAATGAAATTCAATTGGAAAAATTAACAGACAAACCAATAAGACAACCTTCATTATTTTTCCAGATAACGAACGCTGCAGGCATGGCTGGACCAGCAAATATAACCCAATTACATGTCATTTTCCTTAAATGCAAAATTAAGCTAATGACAGGAGCAATTTAACCAGCGTTATATGGAGCAAGACGAATACGCAGAAATGGGAAATTCTGTACATTTGAGAAGTGCTTCTCTTACAGTCAAGTATACTGAACTGTATGAACTAAGGTTTACAGTACAGTGATTCTACGTGGCGGGGAGTTTGGAAAATGTTTATCGGTACAAAGTCTCAAGTGCAGGATTTGCTTTAAATTGATCTCCATTTAATACAACCTGGCATGTGGCAGAGGAGCTAACTGACACCACAAATGTTGTGCAATAAGAAAGACAAACCGCCATAGAATTAGACGAACGGCAGCTCTCAAAGGAAAGGGCAGGTACAGCAGACGGAGAAACGACTGGGAAAAGGGAATGGGAAAAATGTCACGAAGGGTGGCATCGAGTTCCGCTAACATGTAGATGGAACATTATTAAAATTAAACTTAGATAGATAGATAGATAGATAGATAGATAGATAGACAGATAGACAGATAGATAGATAGATAGATAGATAGATAGATAGATAGATATGAAAGGAACTATATCATAGATAGATAGATAGATAGATAGATAGATAGATATGAAAGGCACTATATAATAGATAGATAGATAGATAGATAGATAGATAGATAGATAGATAGATAGATAGATAGATAGATAGATAGATAGATAGATAATATTACACACATACATTTGGAAGACAACTTCAGGGCTTCTCGACCTATAATACCACCCCTTCCCAGGAGTTGGCACCATCACCTAATGCCTCTCCTCTCATTCTACATGCAGCTCCAGTTATTGAGAGTGGGCTGCTGAGTGACGTCACTTCCAGTTCTCACACACCTGGACCCGTCTATTCTGCGTCTCATACCTCATAACCTGAGCTGCCACCATCATGGAGTCAGTCTAGCTCAGGACTCGCATGAGAAGCTATACTACATTTAACCTGGCATGCCACGTCTGTTTTCATGTTTTATTTTACTTTTGTCTTAAGGATATTTCAGACATTCCTCAGGGATATTCAACACTTTATATGTCTGTTTTGAATTCTTTAACATTAGATAGATAGATAGATAGATAGATAGATAAGAAAGGGACTATAAAATAGATAGATGTGAAAGGAGCTATATGAAAGATAGATAGATAGATAGATCTTTTTTCTTCAGCCGTGGGGCACGTCTTCCCCATGTCCCACAGGCCCAACACAGTCCCCAAAAGCACAAAGCACAAACCTAAACAACTCTTTTTGTCACCACCACTCCTCCCAGGCAACCTCGTCCTCTTCCTCCCGATTCTGGCCACGAATGGAGGGAGGATGCCTGCTTTATAGCCCACCCTGAAGGGCACCAGGTGCCTGACCAGATGGTTTTAATTGCACCTCCGGTGGGGCTGGTAAGTTGTCCATTGTGGCGGCTGGCTCTCCGCAGCACCCCCTAGCAGCCACCCCATCTCCCAACCGGGCTCTGGTGGACTCCATGTTCCATGGAGCCACGGGGGAGACTGAGGAAGGACCCACTGCCAGGGAGGCTGCCCCCAGGCGGCCCAGGGAAGGCATTGCACTGTCCATGGTGGCTCCCCCGGGACGTATGCAGTAGAGGCGTCCCGGCCGGGCATGGGACCCTGCTGTCCGTCACAATAGATAGATAGATAGATAAGAAAGGCACTATAAAATGATAGATAGATAGATAGATAGATAGATAGATAGATAGATAGATAGATAGATAGATAGATAGATAGATAGATAGATAGATAGATATCCTGCTCTCTTGGCTCTTTTAAATTTTAATGTTTTCCTCACTTTAAGTTCCCAATAAAAGAAGACGTATTATGTCCAAACCTTATTGAAGAATTTCATCACAAAGGGTTATCAACAGAAGAAATGAGGACACAGGCAATTCCAGCACAGAGAAACAATGAAGTCAAACAAATTAACAGAAAAATTGTCGATCGGTTACACGGCAATTCTGTTAAATGCGTATCAATAGACTCTGCTGAAACAGTTGGTGGTGATGGTACGGAAGATGAAATCATCAACTTACAATATCACGAAGAATAATTACAACCGTTAACACCGTCCGGTCTTCCACCACATGAATTACTGTAGAAAGAAGGACGTACCCAAGAAAGGTAATGTCCATCTTCAGGTGATAGCATTACACACCAAAGGACATCTTGATATGCCATTCGTATTAAAACGTTCACAGTTTCCTGTTAGAAGAGCTTTTGCTATGACAATTAACAAATCACAGAGACAAACATGAGAAAAGTCATTTTTTTTTTTATTAGCAAGAAAGAAACGAAATTCACTCGCGGGCAGTTATACATTGCATTGTCACGATGAAAGTCCAAACACAGAATCAAAATTCAGTGCCACATTTCTTTACTCTTATGTAATTTTATATTTTATAAAAAATAAACTTAGATTTTAAATATCCCAAAAGATTTTGCTCTCCATAAAAATATATCCTGTCTAAATTATACAAATTCAAATATGAACATGCTGCATAACAACACCTGGAAATATAAATAAAATGTGTTCCTTTCAGCAATAACAAATCAAATCATTCAGTTGTCTTTGCTCTTATGTCATTTTAGAGCTGGACGCCTGGCATCTTTTTTTGGCCACAGGTTCGTTTCTGTTTGGTGTGAAGTTCTGTGTTGTGGAGATTCTCAGGATGGATTGCAGGTGCTCATCAGTGAGGCGACTCCTGTGTGCTGTTTTGTTAGTCTTTATCACTGAGAAGAGCTTCTCACACAGAGATGTGCTACCAAACATGCACAAGGTTCGAGCCGCATGTAGACGGACTTTTTTTGTTCTTCAAGTCACCAAAGCGCCGTGCAAACTCAGTGCGCTCAGTTTATCAGCAAAGTGCGTATTTGGGAACACCGTAGAGACGACTTGGTTCAACATTACTTGGCAACAGGGAAAGTGGGGCAAGGTGCACTGGTGCATTTGTGTCTCCCATAAAAGCAGCTTCACTTGAAATCACTTTGTGATTGTGCACGGGTTAAAACGTCCGCTGAAGTGTCAGATTCTTATTTAATTCTTCTGCTTTCTGTATCTTCTGCATTGCATTCAGGTTAACCTGATGTTTTGTCTCATAGTGCCGTCTTAGATTAAATTCTGTAATTACAGCCACATTAGCTCCACAAATGAGACACACGGGTTCAGTAAACATATACTCAGCCTCCCATCGGTTTTAAAGGCTCTATTTTCAGAATCAACTTTTCTCTTCAGCATCGTGTGAGCTAACTTCGCAATAACTTGCAGCATCATAAGGTAGACTTGATTAACGCGGTAAGTGTTCGGCAAGGCAGCTGAAGCGCTGCATTATGGGATCTGTAGTTTATTGTGTTACCAGCGCTTCATATCCCCAGGCCATTAATAACAATAATACAGTATATAAAATGATCTCGCGGGCCGGATATAATTACACGCCGGGCTGGATGTGGCCCTGCCCTTGAGTTTGACACATATGGACTAAATAGAACTTGAAAAGATATATTTTTAAATGTGATCGCGCAATTCAGATAGAGTTGACGCGCACTACAGCCTGCATGCCTCAATGAGTCATCCTCCCCTCCCTCTTACTTTTTACCGTTCATCTAATGAATACACTGAGTATGGCTTTACCAAAACAATCATTGATGGCGAATAAAGTATCCATTATTCGAGTATGTAGATCGGGATATATATATATACATATATATATACATATATATATATACCCGCGTATCGCAGCGGAGAAGTAGTGTGTTAAAAAAGCTAGAAAAAGAAAAGGGAACATTTTAAAAATAACGTAACATGACTGTCAATATACAGTATTTGTTTGTGAGTGTTACTGAGTGTTGCTGTCATCAAGGATTTGATTATCATTATTTCTTTCAATCAGGGTCGTATTTGTAGGATGTGTTGTGTTCAAGTTACATTCCGTGTTTGTCAATCGTTGTAAAGATGACAGGTTTCATTCATCGATTCGTTTCTTACTGCATCAATAAACAGCTCGTCTTCTTCTTTATCTGAGACCTGACACACTGCATGCACGGGTTTTTTTTTTTTTTAACACTGTCTTCCTTTAGCGGGACATTGACTTTTTCCACCGTGTGCTTTGTTTCCGCAGTAGCTGGATTTATGAATATGCTTATCAGACGCTTCATATTTTTTGCTGCCTTTTCAATTGTGTAATTAGGTTTTGTTCAGCTCTTTGGAACTGTTGCTTTTATCTGTGCACCGCGTCAGTTCACGTGAGCCGCTTCGGTGTACATGCATCGAAGGTTCCCAGCTGTGCTGGTGCCATCTCGTGCTATGTCCATGGCTGTATTTAATGTTACCTTAGTCCTGGCACTTAAAACTTTCTCTCGCAGTTTCGCTGAGTTTGTGTCAAACACCACTCTGACCATCTCATCTTCCTCTCCATAAGCACAGTCCTTCACCCGTGAATATTTAGTGGCAGTTTGCTATTGGATTGCCGCGGACGGACGACCTTATATGGGCAGGCACTAAATTACAAACGCCAGCGGCAGCCTGTCTATGAACTTAATTTAAAGTGTAGGTTTACATCGTGCTTTGTTTCCGAAGTAGCAGAACTCATGAATATGGTTGTATATGTCACTCGCTCGCTTCTTATTGTTTCGCTGCCTTCTCAATTATATAATGCATGTTTTCTTCAGCGCTTTTTTGAGGTCTTCCTGGTTTTCTACGTACTGCGTGATTACGTGAAGGCGTGATGATGTCACACGAAACTCCGCCCCCACGGCGTTGAAGCTCATCTCCATTACAGTAAATGGAGAAAAACTGCTTCCAGTTATGACCATTACGCATAGAATTTCGATATGAAACCTGCCCAACTTTTGTAAGGAAGCTGTAAGGAATGAACCTGCCAAATTTCAGCCTTCCACCCACACGGGAAGTTGGAGAATTAGTGATGAGTGAGTGAGTGAGTGAGGGCTTTGCCTTTTATTAGTATAGATTACTCGCTGTAATATAAAATAGTTAGTTCTATTATGGATATATAACATCCATCCATCCATCCATTTTCTAACCCGCTGAATCTGAACACAGGGTCACGGGGGTCTGCTGGAGCCAATCCCAGCCAACACAGGGCACAAGGCAGGAACCAATCCTGGGCAGGGTGCCAACCCACCGCAGGACACACACAAGCACACACTAGGGCCAATTTCGAATCACCAATCCACCTAACCTGCATGTGTTTGGACTGTGGGAGGAAACCCACACAGATACGGGGAGAACATGCAAACTCCACGCAGGGACGACCCGGGAAGCGAACCCGGGTCTCCTAACTGCGAGGCAGCAGCGCTACCACTGTGCCACTGCGCCACCGCGCCGCCCGGATATATAACAATTCCCATGAAAATAACAAATCTGTTTAAATTGTACATCCGCATCCCCATAAGCGAGCAGCAGACCTGCCAAGTGGCTAGTGTGTAGTGTGCCCAGAAGCAGAGGGCAGAGCCCCCTTAGTATTTATCTTCTTATGTAATACGCTTCCGTGGCTGTTCATTTGTCCAGGATTTTTAATCACCTGGAGCTCACAAACCGTTTGACTGATTGACCTGAAATTTGGTGCACATATAATACGTGACGTCTACTGTCCGCTTTCGGGGTGATGATTGACTTCCAAGGTTATTCTTCTTTTTATTTTTATTTATTTTATTGTAGAATCAACTCTTGGCAGATTGAAGACTTTAGTGCCTTCTTAAGTGAAAAATGAAAGAAAACGTACTAAGTAATTGCAACACAAACACGGACTTAATCAGTTTCAATGTGAAAAGACGCCAATGACAGAAGAGAAGAAGTGGGCCGCTAGGGTGGAGAAAAGAAGAGTTGGTCAGGAAAGAGCAAGCACATCAACCTCTGAGCAAACGAATGATAAACGTACAGAAAAAGAGGAGGAAAACAATAAGTCAAGTGTATTCACTGCATGTTGTCATGAAGTGCGCTGTTACTGATTAAGAATAATTTACTTATTTAAGTTGAGTAAATACTTTATAGTTTTAACCTTCTAGCAATTTCCTGATATTGATGTTATATTGTGTGTAGTACACCCACTAGTGGATAAATATAGTACCCAGTTAATGACTAATGTTAACATTGATACGCTTCAGAGAAAGAAATTGTGATAGCTAAGCTATGTTTATTATTTTACTAGCAGAATACCCGCGCTTCGCAGCGGAGAAGTAGTGTGTTAAAGAAGTTATGAAAAAGAAAAGGAAACATTTTAATAATAACGTCATATGATTGACAATGTAATTGTTTTGTCACTGTTATAAGTGTTGCTGTCATATATATATATAAATATATATATATATATATATACACATACACATATAAACATATATATATACATGTCTATACAGTACATATACACATATACACATACATATACACACACACACATATATAAACATTGTCACACACGTGTGCATTGAAGGCAGCTGAAGGGCTTAGAGAGGACTGATGATACATCTGCCCGGGGCGGGGACGCTAACGCTCTTTCTGAGTTCTCTACAGGTCTTTCCCGGGAAATCCCAACAGGAGCCACCACCTCAAAGCGGGACACTCACTTCTGGTCCCGGGCCCGAGGACGACATCACTTCCGGTTCCGGCACAGAGGACGACATCACTTCCGCCCACCGTCCTATAAAGCCTCCTGCCTTTGCTCTGGGAGGCAGTTCTGTTTTGGACTCTGTTGTGTAAACTTGCCTTACATGAATTAATTGCTTTTGCAGCCAGGAAACCGCATTAAACGGGTGGCTGCCCCAAACCTTGCCATGCCTCAAGTCTCTTCTTATTACAGTGGCGTAGTCGGCAGGATGATGTCCCTGAAGAAACCGGGACACGACCCTAGAAAGAACCAGGTGGGAAAGTACCGGGGCCGAATTTCAGGGCGGGGAGTGTGCCAGGGGGTCGGGAAGGACACGGTGCAGGCTCTGCTCCATGAGGGCAACCCTGGGATGAAGCCCTATCTGGTGGAGAAGGTGGAGGGGGCCCACAGGCGTGGGCTGGTTTCTGGGGAGGACACAAAAGGGGCTCAGTGTGCTCTCCTGGGCAGGAGAACCGAGCTGCCCATCAGGACCAAGGTCCCTGATAACGATGGGTTTTCCCCAGGCCAGCAAGTGAAGGAGCTACAAACCTGGGAGTTTAACCCAAATAGAGGGCTCCCAGAGCAAGCTATGGCTCTCTGGCAGCAGGTGGGTCAGTGGCTACGGCCATTTGAATTGACCCCGCTACAAATTGTGCAGCAGGTTGCCTGTTTTTTGCTGTTACAGCACCTACCCCAGAATTTTACCCAGCCGGCCTGGGGCAATTTTCAATCTATGCAGGAGCTCCTACAGCTCCTAAAGACCCCGAGGCAGGTTGTGAAAGCTGGGAGGGCAGAACAGCCGCTTCGTGGACTACCCGGGAGCTATGTCCCACTGAGGCAGTCCCTACCACGCACTCCAGAGCCTGTTCCGAAGTCGCCGGACCGTCTGGCGGGGAACAAGGCAGATCGTAGGGTGCCCTTAGCAATCCCCTGGCAGACAACCATACGGGGGAGCTTCTCATTAACCTGTTTGATTCCGGCAGTAATGTGTCTGTCGTTGCTCGCCAATTTGTTCTACCGCAACAGTGGACTAAAAGAAAGACCAGCCTAAAATGTATACACGGAGATATCCGCATGTACAAAACCGCCCAGTGTTACGTGTGTCTCAGAGGAACCCTTCGAAAACTCACCGTAGCGGTTCACCCGGATCCTCCGTTTCCCGTAATCCTCGGGCGGGACTGGTCTGAAAGTAACAGCAGTAGACTAGAGAGCATTCCCGGAAAAGCTTTGGGCCTCATTATAGGTGAGAAAGACTCATCTCAAGCTGCTTCCACGCCGTGTAATCAGCCGACAGGGAGTGGGGCGGAAGGCCAAGAGAGTGACGCAAGCACTCCCGGACGGTTGAGGGCTGCTACGTCATCCACCAGCGCCCCGATAGCGAGGGAGGAGTCTCCGCCCCTTGAGGTCAGACCGGACCCGCTGTCTGAGTTGCACTTTCAGTTTAGAGCGACGTCGGCTTCTTTCAAGAGAGAACAGTGGAATGACGACTCTCTGAAACACGCAAAGAATGCAGTGGTCCTCATTAACGGCCAACGCACTCATCAGCCTATGCCACAGGGACCTCACTTCGTCATTGATAATGATTTGTTATATCGGGTCACTGAGCATGAGGGGAAGGTCCGGAAGTTGTTGCTAGTCCCGCGAACCTACCGGCGGCAGGACTGCGAGTTAGCACACTCCCACCTTCTTGGAGGCCATCTCGGCTCCGACAAGACACTGGAGCGAATCAAGCTCTGTTTTTTTTGGCCGGGGATTAATGAGGAGGTTCGCCGCTTTTGCATTTCCTGTCCGGAGTGTCAACTGCGGCAAATTCCCAGGAGGGACCGTACTCCTCTGGTCCCCCTCCCCCTGATTGACGTTCCCTTTGACCGGATTGGGGTCGACATAGTAGGACCCCTAGAACCCCTAGAACCCTCAGCCCGAGGACATAAATACATACTCGTCCTCGTGGATTATGCAACCCGATACCCGGAAGCCGTTCCGTTGCGCTCGGCCACTTCTAAAGTAATCTCACGGAAACTAGTAGGAGTATTTGCGTGGGTGGGCGTTCCTAGAGAAGTCCTGACGGACCAACAAATATTTTGGAGTATATTGCCCAATTGTGCGATAGATTTGATGCAATTAGATGCCATTCTAAAAAGTCATATGGAGGAGGCGCAAGCAGCCCAGGCCCGCCTTTATGACCGTGGCACGACTCTCCGGGAGTTCCGCCCGGGGGATCGTGTCATGGTGTTGGTGCCTATTTCTCACTACAAGTTGCTCGCACATTGGCTGGGCCCTTATGAAATTAAGGAGAGGAAGGGTTTGGTCGACTATTTGGTGAAACAACCCAATCGTCGACCAAGCGAGCGACTGTATCATGTAAACCTGCTGAAACTGTGGAAGGAGAGGGACCCCGACCCCTCCTCCGGTCAGCCCCGCTCTCTCTTCGCTGAAGTAAGTTCCCTTAATTTCGGCAAGCAGCTATCTCCCAGACAGAGGAAGGAGCTCGAAGCAGCTATCCGCTCCATCCCAGAGGTGGTGAGTGAACAGCCCGGTCGGACCTCTCTGATTGCACATGACATATTGACTGACCCGGGGGTGATCGTCCGAGAGCGGCCCTACAGACTCCCGGAGGCAAAGAAAGCGGAGGTGGAACTGAAAATCAAGCGAATGCTGGAACTAGGAGTGATCGAGGAGAGTAGTAGTCCCTGGTACAGCCCCATCGTCTTGATTGCTAAGCCCGACGGCAGTTGGAGGTTTTGCAATGACTTCCGTCGGCTTAACCAGGTTTCCCGGTTTGATGCTTATCCCATGCCTCGCGTGGACCTCCTCGAGAGATTGGGACCAGCCAAATTCCTGACCACACTTGACATGACAAAGGGGTACTGGCAGGTTCCTTTAGCGGATTCCGCAAAGGAAAAAAACGCGTTTAGCACTCCTCGCGGACACTGGCAGTATCGTGTCCTTCCATTCGGGTTACACGGGGCGCCTGCGACTTTTCAGCGTCTGGTGGACAAAGTGCTCCGACCCTATAACTCGTTTTGTGCTGCCTATCTGGATGACGTCGTCATCTATTCCAGCACATGGAAGGAACACCTACAGCACGTCACAGCAGTATTGCGGACATTGGGGGAGGCCGGGCTTCGAATCAACCTCAAGAAATGTTTCTTCGGATTGAGAGAAGCCAAATATTTGGGCTATCTAGTGGGCCGGGGTACTGTGAGGCCACAGTGTTCCAAGTTACAAGCCATACTGACCTGGCCCCGTCTGCAGACCAAGCGGCAGGTACGATCCTTTCTCGGTTTGGCGGGTACTACCGCCGGTTTGTGCCTCGCTTCTCCGAGAGAGCGGCGCCCTTGACCGACTTGACGAAGAAAAGAGCTCCTAACACAGTGGTATGGTCTGACAAAGCGGGGGCTGCATTCAGTGACTTGAAAAAGGCTCTGACTTCAGCACCTATCTTAATCTCCCCTAACTTCTCTCTCCCATTTGTCCTCCAGACGGACGCTTCGGACACAGGCTTGGGAGCCGTGTTGAGCCAAAGCGTCGATGGTGTTGAACACCCCATAATGTACCTGAGCCGGAAACTGTTGGACCGGGAGACCAGGTATGCGGCGGTGGAGAAGTAAGCTCTGGCGATCAAATGGTCGGTGACTCAGCTGTGGTACTACCTCTTGGGTCGCGTGTTTACTCTGGTGACGGATCATGCACCTCTGAAGTGGATGGCCCTACACAGGGAGTCGAATCCACGGGTCACGAGGTGGTTTCTTGACCTGCAGCAGTACAAGTTTTCGCTCGTTCATCGACAGGGGTCTCTTCATGCCAACGGCGATGCCCTCTCCCGGGCCCAAGACCTCTCGGTGCAGGACGCCCGACCCGACGGGTCTGGGCTGAGGGGAGTCTTGTCACACACGTGTGCATTGGAGGCAGCTGAAGGGCTTAGAGAGGACTGATTATACATCTGCCCGGGGGGGGCGGGGTGCGCTGACGCTCTTTCTGAGTTCTCTACAGGTCTTTCCCGGGAAATCCCAACAGGAGCCACCACCTCGAAGCGGGACACATCACTTCCGGTCCCGGCCCCCGAGGACGACATCGCTTCCGGTTCCGGCACAGAGGACGACATCACTTCCACCCACCGTCCTATAAAGCCTCCTGCCTTTGCTCTGGGAGGCAGTTCTGTTTTGGACTCTGTTGAGTAAACTTGACTGTGATGAATCAATTGCTTTTGCAGCCAGGAAACCGGATTAAACGGGTGGCTGCCCCAAACCTTGCCATGCCTCAAGTCTCTTCTTATTACACCATATATATACATATACACACACACACAGATATATATATATATATATATATATATATATATATATATATATATATATATATATATATACATACAGTCTTTGGGGTGCAAGCAACTGTTGCTGGGGGTGGCAGAATCCATCAAGGAAGAAAAATGAAAAACATTATTTGTACAAAATCTTAATTTATTTATCCATTCCTAAATAATTAAATGGACAGGCCATTTCGTATCAGTGCAATACGCTGCTTGTTAAAACGGATGACTCTCACTCTTACGTGCAAGTCTGCGTGGATATTATGAACTATCGTATCTGTTCAAGTTCTATTTAAATTTTAAATAGAAGGAATTTTTATTTAGTCGACAGAAATATCTTTGGTAGGAATGGAAGTTAAATGTAGGCATCATTGCATAAATTTTTCTTCACCATAAAAATGTAAAGAGTAAATTCGCCTTACATTCCAACCAAAGATATTTGTGTCGACTAAATCAGGGGTGTCAAACTCAATTGCACAGGGGGCCAAAATCCAAAACACACTTTAGGTCGCAGGCCGAACAGGATAAACATTTATTAAACACACTAAAACTAAACTTTTAAAACTTTTAAAACTTAACTTTTTTGAACATAAATATGAATAAAAACAGACAGGAATATTATTCCGGAATAAATCAGCTCAAACCTTAAATAACTCTCCAAAAAAATACATCCTGTCTAAATTATACAAGTTAGAAATAAAGTAAACGTTAAAAGAACAAACATTCAAATTTCTTTACTCTTATGTAATTTTATATTTTATAAAAAATAAACTTAGATTTTAAATATCCCAAAAGATTTTGCTCTCCATAAAAATATATCCTGTCAAAATTATACAAATTCAAATATGAACATGCTGCATAACAAAACCTGGAAATATAAATAAAATGTGTTCTTTTCAGCAATAACAAATCAAATCATTCAGTTGTCTTTGCTCAGATGTCATTTTAGAGCTGGACGCCTGGCATCTTTTTTTGGCCACAAGTTCGTTTCTGTTTGCTGTGAAGTTCTGTGTTGTGGAGATTCTCAGGATGGACTGCAGGTGCTCATCGGTGAGGCGACTCCTGTGTGCTGTTTTGTTAGTCTTTATCACTGAGAAGAGCTTCTCACACAGATATGTGCTACCAAACATGCACAAGGTTCGAGCCGCATGTAGACGGAGCTGGAGCATTTTTGCGGGAATGGAGTGAATAAACTGTGCGGGCTGAGCAGTATCGTACTTTGCCTTCAGTGTGCCATTACACTGCAGCTCAATCACCTCCATCTGAATGTGCACAGCTGCAGTTTCCACATCGACGCCAAATGGGTTGCAAAACAACTCAAAATTCTTTTTTTGTTCTTCAAAGTCACCAAAGTGCCGTGCGAATTCAGTGCGCAAAATGCGTATTTGGGAACACCGTAGTGCCGATTTGGTTCAACATTACTTGGCAACAGGGAAAGTGGGGCAAGTTGCACTGGTGCATTTGTTTCTCCCATAAAAATAGCTTCACTTGAAGTCACTTTGATTGTGCACGGGTAAAAACGTCTGCTGAAGTGTCAGATTCTTCTTTAATTCTTCTGCTTTCTGTATCTTGTGCATTGCATTCAGGTCTTTCAGGTTATCCTGATGTTTTGTCTCATAGTGCCGTCTTAGATTAAATTCTGTAATTACAGCCACATTAGCTCCACAAATGAGACACACAGGTTTACCGGCAATGTCGGTAAACATATACTCAGCCTCCCATCGGTTTTTAAAGGCGCTATGTTCAGAATCAACTTTTCTCTTCGGCATCGTGTGGGCTAGCTTCACAATAACTTGGAGCATCATAAGCTAGACTTGATTAACGCGGTAAGTGTTCGGCAAGGCAGCTGAAGCGCTGCATTATGGGATCTGTAGTTTATTGTGTTACCAGCGCTTCATATACCCGGGCCATTAATAACAATAATATATAAAATGATCTCGAAGGGGCCGGATTTAATTACACGCCGGGCCGGATGTGGCCTGCGGGCCTTGAGTTTGACACATATGGACTAAATAGAACTTGAAAAGAAATATTTTTTCGAATGTGATCGCGCAATTCAGATCGAGTTGACGCGCACTACAGTATATCGAGCCCGCGTGCTATTGTGGTTTTGCCTGCGTGCCTCAAAAAGTTACCCTCCCCTCGCTCTTACTTTTTTACTGCTCATCTAATGAATACACCGAGTATGGCTTTACCAAAACAATTATTGATGGCGAATAAAGTATCCATTATTCGAGTATGTAGATCGGGTATATATATACATATACATACCCGCGTATCGCAGCGGAGAAGTAGTGTGTTAAAGAAGTTATGAAAAAGCAAAGGGAACATTTTAAAAATAACGTAACATGATTGTCAATATACACTCACCTAAAGGATTATTAGGAACACCTGTTCAATTTCTCATTAATGCAATTATCTAATCAACCAATCACATGGCAGTTGCTTCAATGCATTTAGGGTGTGGTCCTGGTCAAGACAATCTCCTGAACTCCAAACTGAATGTCAGAATGGCAAAGAAAGGGGATTTAAGCAATTTGGAGCGTGGCATGGTTGTTGGTGCCAGACGGGCCGGTCTGAGTATTTCACAATCTGCTCAGTTACTGGGATTTTCACGCACAACCATTTCTAGGGTTTACAAAGACTGGTGTGAAAAGGGAAAAACATCCAGTATGCGGCAGTCCTGTGGGCGAAAATGCCTTGTTGATGCTAGAGGTCAGAGGAGAATGAATGGGGCCGACTGATTCAAGATGATAGAAGAGCAACTTTGACTGAAATAACCACTCGTTACAACCGAGGTATGCAGCAAAGCATTTGTGAAGCCACAACACGCACAACCTTGAGGCGGATGGGCTACAACAGCAGAAGACCCCACCGGGTACCACTCATCTCCACTACAAATAGGAAAAAGAGGCTACAATTTGCACGAGCTCACCAAAATTGGACAGTTGAAGACTGGAAAAATGTTGCCTGGTCTGATGAGTCTCGATTTCTGTTGAGACATTCAAATGGTAGAGTCAGAATTTGGCGTAAACAGAATGAGAACATGGATCCATCATGCCTTGTTACCACTGTGCAGGCTGGTGGTGGTGGTGGTGTAATGGTGTGGGGGATGTTTTCTTGGCACACTTTAGGCCCCTTAGTGCCAATTGGGCATCGTTTAAATGCCATGGGCTACCTGAGCATTGTTTCTGACCATGTCCATCCCTTCATGACCACCATGTACCCATCCTCTGATGGCTACTTCCAGCAGGATAATGCACCATGTCACAAAGCTTGAATCATTTCAAATTGGTTTCTTGAACATGACAATGAGTTCACTGTACTAAAATGGCCCCCACAGTCACCAGATCTCAACCCAATAGAGCATCTTTGGGATGTGGTGAAACGGGAGCTTCGTGCCCTGGATGTGCATCCCACAAATCTCCATCAACTGCAAGATGCTATCCTATCAATATGGGCCAACATTTGTAAAGAATGCTTTCAGCACCTTGTTGAATCAATGCCACGTAGAATTAAGGCAGTTCTGAAGGCGAAAGGGGGTCAAACACCGTATTAGTATGGTGGTCCTAATAATCCTTTAGGTGAGTGTACAGTAATTATTTTGTGACTGTTATGAGTGTTGTTGTCATCAAGGATTTGATTATCATTATTTCTTTCAATCAGGCTCGTATTTGTAGGATGTGTTGTATTCAAGTTACATTCCGTGTTTGTCAATCGTTGTAAAGATGACAGGTTTCATTCATCGATTCGTTTCTTACTGCATCAATAAACAGCTCGTCTTCTTCTTTATCTGAGACCCGACACACTGCATGCACGGGTTTTTTTTTTTTACACTGTCTTCCTTTAGCGGGAAATTGACTTTTTCCACCGTCTGCTTTGTTTCCGCAGTAGCTGCACTTATGAATATGATTGTATGTGTCAGACGCTTCATATTTTTTTGCTGCCTTCTCAATTGTGTAATTCGGTTTTTGTTCAGCGCTCTTTAGAACTGTTGCTTTTTATCTGTGCACGCGCCAGTTCACGCGAGCCGCCGTGTACATGCATCGAAGTTTCCCAGCTGTGCTGGTGCCATCTCGTGCTATGTCCATGGCTGTATTTAATGTTAGCTAAGACCCGGCACTTAAAACTTTCTCTCGCAGTTTCGCTGAGTTTGTGCCAAACACCACTCTGACCATCTCATCTTCCTCTCCATAAGCACAGTCCTTCACCCGTGAATATTTAGCGGCAGTGTTTCTATTGGATTGCCCGGACGGCCTTATATGGGCAGGCACTAAATTACAAACGCCAGCGGCAGCCTGTCTATGAACTTAATTTAAAGTTTAGGTTTACATCGTGCTTTGTTTCCGAAGTAGCAGCACTCATGAATATGGTTGTATATGTCACTCGCTCGCTTCTTATTGTTTCGCTGCCTTCTCAATTATATAATGCATGTTTTCTTCAGTGCTTTTTGGAGGTCTTCCTGGTTTTCTACGTACTGCGTGATTACGTGGGAGGCGTGATGATGTCACACGAAACCCCGCCCACCACGGCTTTCGAGCTCAACTCCATTACAGTAAATGGAGAAAAACAGCTTCCAGTTATGACTGTTATGAGTAGAATTTCGAAATGAAACCTGCCCAACTTTTGTAAGAAAGTCTTCTACCTACACGGGAAGTTGGAGAATTAGTGATGTTGGAAAGTTCAATATGGCGGCCGACAGTGGCATCATACCAACGAAATAAGTACGTACATCTGTTTCCGTTAGCACAGGGAAGCCGCCTACCAAATTTCGTGAAGATGGGGTCAGCCTTCTACCTACACGGGAAGTTGGAGAATTAGTGACGTTGGAAAGTTAAATATGGTGGCTGACAGTGTACCATCGAAATAAGTACGTACGTCAGTTTTGGTTAGCACAGGGAAGCCAGCTACCAAATTTCGTGAAGATAGGGCCATAAATAAAGTTCAAGGGCCATAAATAAAGTTCAAACAGGGCGGACGTTGTTGACTGTTATCGACCGTTATGAAAGTTACGTGTAGAATTTCAAAATGAAACCTGCCCAACTTTTGTAAGTAAGCTGTAAGGAATGAGCTGCCAAATTTCAGCCTTCCACCCACACGGTAAGTTGGAGAATTAGTGATGAGTCAGTCAGTCAGTGAGTCAGTGAGGGCTTTGCCTTTTGTTACTATAGATTTAGACCATACCTTCACAATTGTGTGACTTTGGATGAAATGAATAAATAGATTTTGGACACCTTCATCCATTTCTGACCGGATGTGCGTAGTGACTGTAATTTAATCCTGAACCAATTTACTTCTTCACTAGAGTTAGGGTTAGGGTTTGAGCAAATGAGCAGCTTCAGAGCCATCTGCAGGGGAGCATGTCAAAGTGATACAAATTCTAGCTAGTGTGGCCACACCGGGCTGTCCTGTCGAGGACAGAAGGCTACCTAAAACAGTGACAACCCACTGGATCGGTGCTGACGAGTGCCAGCACGCCGTTTTAATATGATTATCGTGATGTGGGGTTTAAGAGAATAGCAGCACTGCCTGATTCCATATTTCACGTGAGTAATGCAATGCCTTTGCATCTCGTATAATAATCAATAGCAGCGTTGTACATACAGATTCAAAATGATAGTTTTTTGATTTACTGCCCATGTTTATAGTCATTAACATTATACACAAATGTCATCATTCGTGTACAGTAATTACAATTAATAATCCTATTATATTAGGTGCTGTCAAAATGATATCTAAATAAATTATTTAGCGCTAATGCGTACCAAGCCACACAGGAAGCCCTTGTCTAGTAATCATGATGGATTACCTAGAAAATGCCATTTATTTTCCACTGACGGCATGAAGAGTGCTCCGTAAGTGCTCTGATCAGCATGCATTATCATCGGCAAAAATGTGTGCGCTAAATTCCTCTACCTGAAAATGCCTCAAGACTTTTAATTAGACTACCACTCATATCTTAGGTGGCGTCTTTGTGGTTTATTATATTCTGAAGGACTAGATAGGCATGTGAAGGTTTAAAAAAAAATAAAAAGAAACAGGCCTTGGAAAAAGGCGCCGTCGAGCAAGTGCAGCATTAATATGACGGAGATTCCACTCGTTTCTTTTGTCGGGCAGCATGACAATTTGTTAAAATCCCGGTTCTAAATGCATTTTGTTCTTTAAGTGTCAGGAAAACAAATTATTACAAGCTGAGTCCTCAGAGCTACCCAACACTGAGTGGTGGTAATGAAGCCCACCCTTCATGAGTTAACGTAATGGCCTGTAAGATAGACACCTAATTAAATTAAAATGAAACCTTGTAGTGGTCCGGTGCTGCTAAGATTCACACCGTCGAAGGGATGGTGATTTATTTATTTCTTTATTTTTTTGGTGGAGATTCCAGGGACGCACCCAGTCTTGGCTCGACCCTCTCACACACTCACAAGCAGAGACAAAAAGCCACCGGAAATAAAACAGCAAATAAGTAATATATTAATAATAATATATGAGAACAACGATCCCACCCCAGCTCCCCTTATGGCGATTATACATTAAATACAACAAACCACACAAAGTAAAGTCCATGAAAAAGACGGCAACAGATGTAATGTAAAGATGAAAGTACAGTAAATAGTCCAGGGGAATGCAGAGATAGTCTTGAATGGGTGAAGACGAGTGGACGCTCCTTTCTTCACAGGTTGGCCATAAATCCACATGCAGTCCTCCCGTAACAGGCAGACAGCAGACAATCCAGAAACCCGACCAAGAAATGATCCAGGACAAAAATGAGAGAACACAGGAATCAGACAAGAACTTCAGACACGAACCACTCACTGACCTCCATTTTAACGCCGCGCCGGCCTCCTTGAACTCAACAGTCCCTGCAGCCTCAGCAAAAGACCAATCAGAGCCACTGCAGGGACTTCTGGGAGTTGCAGTTTCAAGCCCCAACAGCACCGCTACAACTTGAATTAGCACATCAAAAAGGAAACATTAACAAGGACGTTCCCAGAGTTGAACCTAAGCCACTAATGTGTTTGTCTTTGCTTTGTCCCATTGGAAGGTCAACCTTCAGTCGAGTCTGAGGAATACTGGCTGTAATGTAACAGTCTTAAGGTTGGATGAAGACCACCAATGGACAGCTATTTACAGGTTGCTCCAGATCTTGTCATGCTTGGGTCACAGATTTGCACAGAAACGCAGGAGGTTGTAGAGACAGGAACTTTATTCAAACACTGCAAACAAACATGTCTCTTTTCCAAAAGTTTAAGCATGTTCCTTGACAAGACGGAGACAGCATCTTCTCACAATTAAAAGAATGCAAACATGTCTTCCTTTTTGTCAGGAGCAGGGAAGGTCAGAGAGAGAGAAAGGCAAACAATCAACCAAAAATTGACAGGAGCTGTTCGGACTTTTAAGTCTGCTGAGTACCACGTGGATCGCGCGATAGATCAGCCGCAAGTAAGCCCAGCTACAAGGGAGTAATGTGAAGGTAGTCTTTCAGCGTCTTTTTTAACCTGTAGGGGTACGATCAGCCCCCCCAGCTCACAATATGTTGAATTGGGTTCAAGTCTGGTTTGTGCTTGGGCCACTCAAGAACTTTCCCAGAGTTGGCCCTAAGCCACTAATGTGCTGTCTTTGCTTTGTCCTGTTGGAAGGTGAACCTTCATTCAGTCTGAGGAATTCTGGCTCAAATACAGCACTCTCAATGTCTGTCGGGTTGGATCAAGACTTTGGGCTGAGGAATGCTGACTGAAATATAACAATCCTAAGTTTGGTTGGGTTGGATAAAGACCACCAGTGGACAGCTATTAATAGGTCTCTCCAGATATGTTGAATTGGGTTCAAGTCTGGTTTGTGCTTGGGCCACTCAAGAACATTCCCAGAGTTGACCTTAAGCCACTAATGTGATGTCTTTGCTTTGTCCTGCTGGAAGGCGAACCTTCGTTCAGTATGAGGAATTCTGACTGAAATATAGCACTCTCAATCTCTGTCGGGTTGGATGAAGACCACCAGTGTACAATTATTAATAGGTCCCTCCAGAGATGTTGTTGAGTGGGTTGAAGTTTACTTTGTGTTTGGGCCACTCAAGAACATTCACAGATTTGACCCTAAGCCTCTTCTGTGTAGTCTTTACTTTGTCCTGTTTGAAGGTCAACCTTTGGTCAAGTCTGAGTAATACTGGTTGAAATATAACAATCCCAAGCTCAGTTGGGTTGGATGAAGACCACCAGTGAACAGTTATTAATAGGTTCCTTCAGAAATGTTGGATTAAGTTGAAGTCTGGACTGTGGTTGGGCCACTCAGGAACATTCCCAGAGTTGACACTGTGCTGTCTTTGCTTTGTCTTGTTGGAAGGCAAACATTTGGTCACTCACCAACTACCTACCACATTCACAATGAACCACCAGGAATTGTGGGAGACCCTTTTAGATTTATCAGGAGGAGGGCAGTTCCTGGTTGTGATTGACAGGTGGCTCCGCCTCTTGGGGGGACTACCCAGAAAACACATGAAAAATAACACAGGAAGCTTATAAGCATGATCAAAAACAAAGAATAAAGCACATAATCAAGAAAGGCAACATTAACATACATTAATGGCACAAAAAGATATGAAACAAGACTTTCAACACCAACCCGGTGGGCTCTGGCTGATCTATCGCAGACCTCCGTCTTCTGCTTTTTTGGGTTCACTTATTAACGTCGACTTCCGACAACACAGTTGATTAAGTAGCCTGCTAGGCAGAGGTGGCAGGTAAGTGACGTTAGTGTACTTTGTCCTCAGGGCTGTGAGCGAAATTAGAAAGGCTGTTAACAAGTTCTTGGGTGGTGATTGGTAGGTGGACCTGACCCTTGAGGGACCACCCTCAATATATATGTCGACCATAGCACAGGCATAGAAAACAAAGCACATAATAAATGAAAGCAATGTTACAAAGTGAACAAAGAATACATAAAATAAGGATATGAATCCCACCCAGGGGAAGAACCCTGGCTGAAAAAAATCATTTCATTTTAATTTTCTAAAGATGTTCTTATTAGAAACAAAATGTCTACAAAACCAGGAAACAATACTCATAATACTAAACTTCAGCAACAATCAGCCACTCTCTGATGAAATTGGACTCCTCCAACAGAAGATAATGGAGGGGCGGGCCCTCGGGGTGACATCATAGTGACTCCGCCTCTTGAGGCTCCACCCACAGAATGGAAGGGAATCAACATATTCACACTTAAATACACAACACATAAATACTAAATAAAAAATAATAGGAATGCAATATAAAAAGCAAATGAAAAACTAATTAAAAAAAATACAATGGAAAATAAACCCTGGCTGCAACAGAAAAAAACTGTTTGATTTATAGAATTTATTTATTTTTTAAATATGTCATTTTCCATATAATGACCCCACTCATGCTGGCTCCTGAGATAAGACGTCTCCAAAAACCGCAGCGATGCTGCAGCGCACTCTAATTTAAACCACTTATTCTTTTATTTTCTAAATCTGCTTATCCAATTTACGGCCCCAGCGTGCATTCTGCTTTTTACTGTTACGTGTTACGCAGCAAGAACAAACTAACGCTTCATCAAACCCTTCCAAATATTATTTGACTGAGGATTACCAAAGCGTATGAGTTTCCAAATGAAATAAATCTCCTCATTTATCCTACTGCAATGCTAAGAGAAAGACAAGGCTTGCATTTAATCTGCTGCTTAATACCTGGGAGAATTCTGGAGATTTTCCTAACGAGTTCCTTTGTCTTTGAAGTTTGTCATCCCATCCGCCCCTTTAAGGGTCTCCCTTTGCAATTCCTGGCAGTCTCAGTCTGCCTATTAGAAAAGGCAAAAGGAAAATGAAAGACTCTGAGCTCCCTCAGACTACTGAAGCCGTACCAAAGTGTCGGTAAATCTAGCAGTTCTGGGCTCACAAAGGATGTTTGAAGACTGGGACGCGGAAGTTTGGAGGTCGAGAAGGAGCTGATAGTCTTAGTGATGGAAGAACTTTTAATTGGCTACGAATGGTGAGTTTTGGGGGCTCTCAAAGACATTCGGCCATACCAGTAGATAACTCCAGGAGATTATATGGGATACAAACCTAAGCTGTTTTCATCAAAGATGGAGAAATGATGACCACTCCTGGGATTATTTATGGAAAGAGAACATTAAGAAACTCTCAGATACTCTCTTCTTTGAGGATTTCGAGTGGATTTGGAAAATCTTTATCAATCCACTCTCAATCACCATATATACAGTAAGAAAGTATGGAAACTATTCAGACCCCCTTCAATTTTTCACTCTTTGTTATATTGCAGCCATTTGCTAAAATCCATCCATCCATTTTCTAACCCACAGAATCCGAATACAGGGTCATGGGGGTCTGCTGGAGCCAATCCCAGCCAACACAGGGCAGGAACCAATCCTGGGCAGGGTGCCAACCCACCGCAGGACACACACAAACTAGGGCCAATTTAGAATCGCCAATCCACCTAACCTGCATGTGTTTGGACTGTGGGAGGAAACCCACGCAGACACGGGGAGAACATGCAAACTCCACGCAGGGAGGACCTGGGAAGTGAACCCGGGTCTCCTAACTGCGAGGCAGCAGCGCTACCACTGCGCCACCGTGTCGCCCTTGCTAAAATCATTTAAATTAATTTTTTTCCTCATTAATGTACACACAGCACCTCATATTGACAGACAAAAAAAAATTTGAAATTGTTGCAGATTTATTAAAAAAGAAAAACTGAAATATCACCTGGTCCTAAGTATTCAGATCCTTTGCTCAGTATTTAGTAGAAGCCCCCTTTTGAGCTCATACAGCCAGGAGTCTTCTTGGGAAAGATGCAACAAGTTTTTCACACCTGGATTTGGGGATCCTCTGCCATTCCTCCTTGCAGATCCTCTCCAGTTCTGTCAGGCTGGATGGTAAACGTTGGTGGACGGCCATTTTTAGGTCTCTCCAGAGATGCTCAATTGGGTTTAAGTCAGGGCTCTGGCTGGGCCATTCAAGAACAGTCACAGAGTTGTTGTGAAGCCACTCCTTCGTTATTTGAGCTGTGTGCTTAGGGTCATTGTCTTGTTGGAAGGTAAACCTTCGGCCCAGTCTGAGGTCCTTAGCACTCTGGAGAAGGTTTTTGCCCAGAGGGGACTGGGCGGTCTCATGGTCTGGAATCCCTACAGATTTTATTTTTTCTCCAGCCGTCTGGAGTTTTTTTGTTTTTTCTGTCCCCTCTGGCCATTGAACCTTACTCTTATTCGATGTTAATTAATGTTGATTTATTTTGTTTTCTTATTGTGTCTTTTATTTTTCTATTCTTTATTATGTAAAGCACTTTGAGCTACTGTTTGTATGAAAATGTGCTATAGAAATAAATGTTGTTGTTGTTGTTGGATATCCCTGTACTTGGCCACATTCATGTATCCCTCGATTGCAGCCAGTCGTCCTGTCCCTGCAGCTGAAAAACACCCCGACAGCATGATGCTGCCACCACCATGCTTCACTGTGGGGACTGTATTGGACAAGTGATGAGCAGTGGTGCCCAGTCGTCTGCCACAATATATAGGGCAGCAGTAGCTCAGTCGGTAGAGTGGGTTGTCCAGCAATCGGAGGGTCGCAGGTTCGACCCGGCATGAGAATGCAGCTGTTGTGTCCTTGGGCAAGACACTTAACCTACCTTGCCTGCTGGTGGTGGTCGGAAGGATTGGTGGCGCCAGTGTTCGGCAGCCTCACTTCTGTCAGTGTGCCCCAGGGCAGCTGTGGCTACATAGTAGCTTATCATCACCAGCGTATGAATGTGTGTGTGAATGGGTGAATGACTGTTGTGTTGTAAAGTGCCTAGGGGGGTTCTTGAAGACTATGAAGACTTTGGAGGACACCCGGAGAGCTGCCGGGAGGACAGCTGGCACTTCCGCCATGCTGGGGCGTGGCCAAGGGAAGAATTCCAGCAACACCTGGTGTATAAGGGGCCGCCTCCCTTCAGTGAGCAGTGGATGTCGGGTGGAAGTGGACAGAGCTGGAGAGAGGACTGGAGGCGGCCAGGAAAGAAAGGCACAAGGACTGTGAGGCCTGGACATTTGGGGGAACGGTGAAGAAGGCACTGGGAAGTGCACTGAGTTTATTATCTGTAAATAGTAGTGTAAATAAACGGTGTGTTGGGTGAAAACAAAGATGTCCGTCTGTGTGTGTCCGGGTCAAAGTTCACAATATATATACACTAGGGGGATTTTCCCCCTGCTTGCTTGCCACTTCGAGTCTCTGCCACTCGCGTTGTGAAGGAAGGCGGGGAGACTGAACGTAGGCTAAGGAGACGTAAAGCTGCTGTCGTGCTCCTGCTGCTGGCGAGCTGCGTGTTCTGCTTGTCGCACTTTGCATCAATCATTTAAAAGCCTGTACAGCAGCTGTCCTTTTGTCTCACTACTTTGTCTTGCGGGACGTTAAAGTGTCTCTAGTGGGACGTCTGGGCTGATTGTTACTTTCCTTAGGTTTTGAATTTGCACATAGATTATCATTGTTCTCTTGTGCATCGCTTTTTACCTTCTTTTCTCTCCAATGCTTTCGTGTCACTTTTCGACGCGCTGCTCTTTCTTCTTCGCATAGTCGTTGACGTGCCATCTAGAACGTATAGCATTTTTAAGAGCTGGGAGCACATGAAGTGTGTCTGCCAAAAGCATTCCAACAACTGCGAGGTTAGATGTTAAATGATCTTGTTTTAAATTGTTTGTAAGTAGGGCGTGATGTGCAAAAGTCACCGTCTCATGGGTCTAACTTCCTAAAGTTGTAATGTCTAGTCTCACGTGACGCCAAAGTGTCTCTCCAAGATGATCACGTCTCAAACCAAGATTTTTTATATAATATATATATATTGTGAACAGTGGCCCGGACACAGACAGGCAGACATGTTCTTTTTCCACCACCACACGTTTATTTACAATATTTACAAAGTCTTATGTGCACACAAATCCCCCAAAGTCCAGGGGCCTCATGTATAAACGGTGTGTACGCACAGAAATGTTGCGTAAGAACTTTTCCACGTTCAAATCGCGATGTATAAAACCTACACTTGGCGTAAAGCCACGCGACTTTTCCACGGTACCTCATACCTTGTCGACGCAGTTCTCCGCTCGGTTTTGCAGACTGGCGGCACCCAGCATCAAAGCAGTGCTACTGTTCCTGTGTGGTTACACCTTATTTTCATGACGCGGCTTTATAAATACACCGAAACTAACCGCATATTGTTTATTAGTGTAATGCATCTGATTGTAATTAACTTGTAACAATATAATGGTCCAGGGAACAGCCGTAGTATTCCAAATGCCATAACTGCTTTAGCGTTGTTACTCTCACTTCTTCTTCTTCTTCTTCTTCTTTCAGCTCCTCCCGTTAGGAGTTGCCACAGCGGATCATCTTTTTCCATATTCCTCTCACTGCACGACTCGGAGTATTTATATCACTGTATCTGAGTGTGAATCACAGCAGCAGCTGATCGGAAAGAGAATTATCGGTATACAGCTTCAAGCACACGCTGTCTCAGCCACTGCAAAACGTTTCAAAGCCTTTCCTGTACGGACCTCGCGGTTCAAAAACAGTTTAATCCCAAGAACTTTAAATGCACTCAATCAAGTGCTCCTTGTAGAACTGTTTGTACTTATAAGTACAATCACCTCACTGTAAACTTGCACTATAGTTATAATATCTCACAACCTGAGCCACTTTATAAAGTGCATATTTACATATGATGACAATATCATTTTTAAGGTGAAATGCAGCAAAATATGTTTACTATATTATACAGATAAAACTTTAACTTCATTTAAATAATCTATATTCTTCACTGGGAGTGTCATGAAGGATAGAATAATTAAACATGTACTACGAAGATATTTCAATGTTCCTTAAACGTTTTGAAGAATCGGCGCTAAGCTTACAGATGGCTTAACGTCTATTACAGAGCTGATTGTGTGGTGATCGGTTACTTGGGGAAAGAAAAGCAAGGACTCTTGGGGCGGCTACCAATATATATTGAATATAAAACAGAAAGAGAAAATAACAACACAGCTAAAAACGCAGCGACAAATTTCGACAAAAGATAAATGCTTGTGTCATGAGCACGAGGCTCACGAAACACATGTTTAATAACGTGCTTTAGCTCCTATTATCATGAAAATGACATCACGTATACATCTCAGTATTTTAGTTATTCAGAGAGCTGTAATATCACGAATGTCATGGACTCTGTGTCCAGTTGGAGGAAGAGAGCCAGTTTAAGAAGCAAGTAGTGATTCACACACAGAGCGCATAGAAGATCAAATACAAAACAAAGCATTTAACGTGCTACTTTAATTACGATGTGATTTTAGAAACTGGTTAATTAAACGATTTTAAGATGAAGTTTATGATGTTCTACTAAATGACAAAATAAACTACGTGATTAAAGTGGAAATGTCGAGACTGAAGTTGACATTTCCTGCTTTTTCCCCACCGTGTGACTTTTTTCTCTGTACCCTAATAAACTTTCATATGACACTCAGACGGTGGGCTTACAACTCTTCTTTTCACGGCGACTTTGATATGTGACTTCTTTTTTATTTCCGGCACTGTGCGATTTTGTGGACGCGAGCTTTCAAGTTTCTCCAACACGCTATGTCACTCGATCAACTTCCTTTTGTTGATTACACCACGGTTTATTTGAACAAATAGTATGTTTTTCCTTTGCCTCCACTTGGTATTCGCTGAAATTCTTATATTTTCCTCGTGCTTTTCCCATTGTCTTTTCACAGAAGGCTGCGCTTAAGGGCGATTTATATTGATTTGCATATTCAAATAGGCGTAATTCTGGGAGGATTTGGGGCGTTACATAATGCGCATGCACGAGCGTTAGCTTTCACGCTGATCAGGATTTATGTAACGAAAGAACGTGGAAGTTGGAGTACGCACAGATTCCTGCATCTGGATTTTTCTGTGCGTAAGCACATTTCGGCTTTTGTGCTTACGCCATGTTATAGTGCAAGTTCTACGCACGGCGTTATACATGAGGCCCCTGGACACACAACACCTTTCTTCTTTGGGCCGCCTCTACTCTCTCTTCTCTTGCCTTGTCCTGCCTCCACCCGACTCCAGCCTCGAATGAAGGGAGGTGGCCCCTTTTATCATGAGCTCCAGGTGGATTCCGGCAATCACCCACCGACATGCCCCTGTGTGGCGGAAGTGCCGGCTGTACTCCCAGAAGCTCTCTGGGTGTCCCTTCTTCTCTTCCCCCCAGCACTTCCTGGTGTGGCGGAAGTGCTGAGGTCCAGGGTTCCCAAGGCATTGGGGCGCCCCCTGGCGGTGACCACGGGCCCCTGCATTGTTGGGCTTCCAAGCCCTCTACCCGTGGCCCCCAAAGCAACCAGGGTGGCAGCCCCCACGTGATCCAGGGCGGGCATAGACCCTCTTCCGGTCCTTCATGGCGTCCCGGCCGGTTCGTCGCCCCTGGCATCAGTGACAGTGCCCCACAGCCAGTGAAGACCACTCGGGAGGAGCGGCACGTCCCGCGAGGGCAGCTTACCCCGGAAATGGGTCCTACTCCTGGGAAGCCGGGGTCCGATCCTGTTCTCCCAACAGGCCTAGGGGTGGAGACGCCACCTGGACACCACCACCTGGCGTCCTCCTGTGCCTCCCCACTCTTACCGGCACCCCCTCCGAAGTTTTTGTGCCCCTTTGGTTGGAGCCACTCGCCCCCTCGTAGCCTCCGTCAGCCGTGGTGGCACCCCCTCGCCAGCGGAGAGTCCTTCAAGCAGACGGCCCGTCTCCGGAGGGCAGGCTCTCAACCAAGCGGGTCCTACTGCTCGTCTGTGGTCCGGTCCTGCAACGAACAGAAACAAAGGGGCAGAGCCACTGCCTGGACACTCTTCCCTGGCGTCCCTCTGTGCCGCGCACTGGCAGCATTCCCCCCTCCGACCGGCACCCCGACAATTGCCTGTTCGTCACCCCTTCCGTCGGTTCTGTGTCCCTCCTGTCGGTGTAACAGAGTGGACTGCCTCTCCGCTGACGTCATGGGTTCCCTCTGCCCCCGCAGAGGGCGGCCAGCACTCGAACGTGTGTGCCCAGCACCACGTCCCATTCTATCAGAGGAACTGGCATTCACCCCTCTATTCCTCCTGTCACTCTGGGATGCCCTGACGGTCTGAGTCTCCCTACTGCGTAAAAAGAGAGTCCTTCCCGTCTGCGTCCCTGTAGAGCGGCGCGAGACTGCCGCCAACTTGGGGAGGAGGGCGCTAGGACCTGGGGCACTCAAAAGCCTGTGTCCTGCCAGCCCCCTCGCTGTCTCTCCCCTCATCGCGCGCACAGCCCCCTGCGCCGCATCCACTGTTGGAGGACTGCCTACTTGTTGCTGATCATTGTCATCACAGCCGTTTTCGGCAAGCCCTCTCTTGTGCTGTACGGGGATGGCTGTACTCACCTTCCCCGCCGTACACCCCCGACTGAAGAATCCAGCGTCACGCCGTCTAATCGCCATCAGTAGCTCTTTGATAGACGCGACCGCCTTCATCTCCAGGAACTGCAAATCCGCCTGGAGGGCACGTAGCACCTGCGACAAACGCTGCTCCGCGGGCTGAAGGCACGCCTCCAGCTCCGACAGAGCAGCCGGCAAAGACAGGAAGTTAACTGACGCGGAGCCTACCTGTCCATCAGCCCCAGACGGCGGCAACTTCTTGTGGGCCTCTTCCTCCAGCCCAATCGGGTCTCCCCCCGGCACACGAAGGAGATTCCTTCGTCCCACCTCTCTCCAGTCATTGCCGGGCACGCAAGACATACCATCCAACCGCGTGCCTGTCATGGGGAGGTACTTCTGGTCCTCGGCCATTTTGGCTCCCCTCCTGCGGCGGCGACGTGCTCGCTGGCAGCCCTGCTGTCTCTCGTGCTGCAGCGGCTCCACTTCATCAGCTCCCGCAGGCGTCGCCGCGATGTCAAAGCCCCGCCGACCAGCATGCGTCCGACACTGACGCGGATCCGGGCTGTCCCTGCCAACGAGATAGAACACACGCCCGGCCCCCCAGAGCCAGCTGCCAACAGGTAGGGAACTCACCTCCCGGGTCCCGTCTAACCGAGGAAACGTCCTCGGCGTGGCCTCCGTAGGCGCGATATTATCCCGGTCGCCTCCAGCAACGGCGCACCCACAGGAGCCTGCTGCAGTCCGGCTCCACACACCGTCGGTCTGCTTCAGGGGAAAACGGCTCTCCTGCGGACCCCTGGCGGTCCCCTGGCGGTCCGTGGGGTACTTTTACCCCATGGGGCTGTGTGCACGACGCTCCCGCGGCATGTGGGTGGGGTCCCCTGCTGCGCCGGGAAACAAGATTTAGAAAACCAGATCCCCGTCTTGCACCAGACGGAGCATCCTGCCGACTATGCCAGATGTGAACGTGACCCGGACACAGACAGGCAGACATGTTCTTTTTCCACCACCACACGTTTATTTACAATATTTACAAAGTCTTATGTGCACACAAACCCCCCAATGTCCTGGCCACACAACACCTTTCCTCTTCGGGCTGCCTCTACTCTCTCTTCTCTTGCCTTGTCCTGCCTCCACCCGACTTAAGCCTCGAATGAAGGGAGGCGGCCCCTTTTATTAGCACCCGGATGTGCTCCAAGTGAATTCCGGCAATCACCCACCAACAACAACAACATTTATTTCTATAGCACATTTTCATACAAACAGTAGCTCAAAGTGCTCTACATATTAAAGAATAGAAAAATGAAAGACAAAATAAGAAAACAAAATAAATCAACATTAATTAACATCGAATAAGAGTAAGGTTCAATGGCCAGGGGGGACAGAAAAAACAAAAAAACTCCAGACGGCCTAGGCATCCCTGACAATATATATATATATATATATATAAACATTGGTCCCTTGGTATACGTCCTTAATCCGTTCCAGATCCTTGGATTTATACCACAGCTGGAAGGATGACCAGGGGAAAGACCACCTGTATGGCACTGCCTTCCCTGGGATGAAACAGGGCAGCCCCCATGGGCAGCCATGGCACCACCGATTCCTGCAAAGTATGCTGGGAGCTGGTGTTGGGTGCAGCCCTGTTGGGTTCCATGGGGGACTCCACGGGGAACTGATAACATTCCTCAGTTATTCTGCTCCATATTGACATGATAGCAGCACACAGTTGCTGCAGATTTGTTGGCTGCACATCCATGATGCGGATCTCCCGTTCCAGCACATCCCAAAGGTGCTCTACTGGATTAAGATCTGGTGACTGTGGAAACCATTTGAATCCAGTGAACTCCTTGTCATGTTCAAGAGACCAGTTGGAAATTATCTGAGCTTTGTGACATGGCGCTTTGTCCTGCTGGACGGAGCCATCTGAAGATGGTGGTCATAAAGGGATGGACATGGTCAGCAACAATACTCAGGTAGGTTGTGGCATTTAAATGATGTTCAGTTGGTACTAAGGGGCCCAAAGTTTGCCAAGAAAATATCATCTATATCATTACAGCACCAGCACCAGCCTGAACTGTTGATACAAGGTAGGATGGATCCTGCTTTCATGTTGTTGATGCTAAATTCTGACCCCACCACTTGAATGTTGCAGCAGAAATTGAGGCAACGTTTTCCAATCTTCTGTTGTCCAGCTTTGTTGAGCCCGTGTGACTTGCAGCCTCAGTTGCCTGTTCTTAGCTGATAGGAGTGGCACCTGGTGTCCTGCTGCTGTACCCCACCTGCTTCAAGGTCTGACATGTTGTGTGTTCAGAGCTGCTCTTCTTCATACCTCAGTTGTAATGAGTGCTTATTTGAGTTCCTGTTGCCTTTCTATGAGCTCAGACCAGTCTGGCCATTCAGACTCTGACCTCTGGCATCAACAGAGAACTGCCACTCACTGATATTTTCCCTTTTTCTGACCATTCTCTGTAAACCCTAGAGATGGTTGTGCGTGAAAATCCCAGTAGATCAGCAGGTTATGAAATACTCAGAGCAGCCCACCCAGCACCATCAGCCATGTCATGTTCAGAGTCACTTCAGTTGCTTTTCTTCTTCTCCATTCTGAAGCTCAGTTTGAACCTCCACAGGTGGTCTTGACAATGTCTACAGGCCGAAATGCAAATGAGTTGCTGCCATGTGATTGGCTGATTAGAGATTTGTGTTAACAAGAAGTTGTGTACCTAATAAAGTGGCTTGTGACTGTTTATACATGTACAGTATATATAAACCATCCACGCTCTCCCCAGGTATGTAGTACCACCAGGGTCTAAGAGGGGGGCACTGCCACTAATAGTTGTGTCACATTCTTCCTCCACAGCCTTGAGAAAACACCCAGTGAGGGCAATTGACCTCATCCTTTATGGTTCTGGGGCTTTAAAGGTTTAGCCGCCTGGATGGATGTGTCTTTTGACCAAGGCGATGATTCTGAGAGAACCCCTTCTAAGAGAACATGTAGAAGCCTGACTATTGAGGCTACTTTATTACGTGGTGGCTACTTTTGTTATTATTTCATGCCATTATGTGTTATTTTTGTTTGAAGGTTACAATGCTAAATGGCGAGGGCTCTGTTAGTACCCCAAACTGCTCAGATGGCCAGGGCCCATACCTTGCCAGGACGCCCCTTCACCACATTTGCCAGGGGGACAAGGGTGGAAAGCCCAGTATCTTCCCCTGGACGCTAGATGGCAGCCTCCCTGGGTTGCAGTGGTGCCTCGGACTCCCCCAGGGCTTCATGGGGAGTTGGAGTTCTGCGCAGTTCTGTGGGGTTTCACAGGCACCACCAGGGGGTGCTACAACAGGAGCGACTTGCCTCTTTTGGGCACTGGTTTCGTCTTACCTGGAATTGCAGCCGGATGTCAGCAATCAACCACTTGGAGCACTTCCGGGGGCCGATAAAAGGGGGCCAGCAACCACCACTCAGGAGCAAGAATCGGGAGGAAGAGGCCGAGGTTGCCTGGGAGGAGTGGTGGTGCCAAGGTGGAGAGTTTATGTTATATTAAGTGATTTTGGGACTGTGTTGTGGCTGGAGTGGCTCTCTGGGTAGACGTGCCCTCCAGCTGAAGAAAAATAAAATTCTAGTGTGTTTTTACACGTGCCTCTGAGTGAGTCTGTGCCAGGTCAGACACTATATAGCGCCTTTTATTACTATATACTGTATATATATATATATGTATATCTACTCTCTATATATAATTTCCTAAGCTTAAAAGTGCAACAATGACATTTTTATGTCATGTTTTTTGTCATGCTTTAAATCGGGCTTATTTTAAAACCTACATATATATGTTTGGTATCATTCTTTTCAGAATTTATCGAACTTTAATGTGATGTTGTTAGATTTTCAGATTGTTACTCTGTTTTTAAATTATAAACTAAAAAATATCAAGAACTCACGTCTCGCGAGATGGGACTTTGTGCCAAAAGACTTAACCACGCCCGGGGCCGGAAATAGGCTTTTAAATATTTGCAGCACTGCGCGGGATGCATATATATAGATATACTCTACAGTATATACATTGTGGCAGATGGCTGGGGGTCATGTTGCCATCAGGAAAAAGTAGTGTTTCTTCCCAATGAAGAAGTGTATCTGCGAGAATTAAAAGATTTAAGAAAAAGATAAGAGAAAATTGCAAGCCCCACGAGACAAAACTTTATGCAAGGAGATTTGGAAAAGCCCACATCTAAAACATTTACAACCACGCACATGGTTCAAACATTTCTCATTAGATAGATAGATAGATAGATAGATACTTTATAAATTCCCATACTCTAGCAGCAGCATACTGATAATAAACAATATTAAATTAAAGAGTGATAACAATGCAGGTATAACAGACAATAACTCTGTATAATGTTAACGTTTACCCCCCGGGTGGAATTGAAGAGTCACATAGTGTGGGGTCTCCTCAATCTGTCAGTGGAGCAGGATGGTGACAGCAGTCTGTCGCTGAAGCTGCTCCTCTGTCTGGAGATGATCCTGTTCAGTGGATGCAGTGGATTCTCCATGATTGACAGGAGTCTGCTCAGCGCCCGTCACTCTGCCATGGATGTCAAACTGTCCAGCTCCGTGCCTACAACAGAGCCTGCCTTCCTCACCAGTTTGTCCAGGTGTGAGGCGTCCCTCTTCCTTATGCTGCCTCCCCAGCACACCACCGCGATGAAGAGGGCGCTCAGCACAACCGTCTGATAGAACATCTGTAGCATCTTATTGCAGATGTTGAAGGACGCCATCCTTCTAAGGAAGTATAGTCGGCTCTGTCCTCTCTTACACAGAGCATCAGTATTGGCAGTCCAGTCCAATTTATCATCCAGCTGCACTCCCAGGTATTTATAGGTCTGCACCCTCTGCACAGTCACCTCTGATGATCACAGGGTCCATGATGGGCCTGGTCCTCCTAAAATCCACCACCAGCTCCTTGGTTTTGCTGGTGTTCAGGTGTAGGTGGTTTGAGTCGCACTATTTAGCAAAGTCCTTGATTAGGTTCCTATACTTCTCCTCCTGCCCACTCCTGATGCAGTCCATGATAGCAGTGTCGTCAGTGAACTTTTGCACGTGGCAGGACTCCGAGTTGTATTGGAAGTCTGATGTATGTTGGCTGAACAGGACCTGAGAAAGTCCAGTCCCCTGCGGCGCTCCTGTGCTGCTGACCACAATGTCAGACCTGCAGTTCCTGAGACCCACATACTGAGGTCTGTCTGTAAGATAGTCCACGATCCATGTCACCAGGTGTGAATCTACTCCCATCTCTGTCAACTTGTCCCTAAGGAGCAGAGGTTGGATGGTGCTGAAGGCGCTTGAGAAGTCCAGAAATATAATTCTTACAGCACCACTGCCTCTGTCCAAGTGGGAGAGGGATTGGTGTAGCATATAGATGATGGCATCCTCCACTGCCACCTTCTCCTGGTATGTGAACTGCAGAGGGTCAAGGGTGTGGCGGACCTGTGGCCTCAGGTGGTGAAGCAGCAGCCGCTCCATGGTCTTCATCACATGTGACGTCTGAGCGACAGGCCGGAAGTCATTCAGCCCAGCAGGAAATGACACCTTTGGGACTGGGGTGATACAAGATGTTTTCCAAAGCCTCAGGACTCTCCCCTGTTCCAGGCTCAGGTTGAAGATGCACTGTAGAGGACTCCCCAGCTCCAACACACAGGCCTTCACCAGTCGTGGTGATACTCCATCTGGACCCGCTGCTTTGCTGGCACAAAGTCTCCTCAGCTCTCTACTCACATGGGCTGCTGTAATTGAGAGTGGGGATGTCTCACCTATGCTGGTATCAGCAGATGGATGGGTGGAGGGTGCAGTACTCCGAGGTGAGAGTGGGTTAGGGTGGTCAAACCTGTTAAGGAAGTTGTTCATCTGGTTTGCTCTCCCCACGTCTCTCTCGATGGTGGCACCCCGCTTCGAGCTGCAGCCAGTGATGATCTTCATCCTGTCCCACTCTTCCTTCATGCTGTTATTCTGCAACTCCTGTATTGCTCTTTCGCTGTCCTGAGCTGGACTTGGAGTTCCTTCTGCACGCACTTAAGCTCATGCCGATCACCGCCTTTCAAAGCCCTTTTCTTCTTGTTCAAAAGGCACTTGATGTCACTTGTAATCCATGGCTTGTTGTTAGCATAGCATTGTACTGTTCATATTGTCCATCCAGAAGTTGATGTAATCAGTAGTGCAGTCAACAACCTCCTCAATGTTCTCACTATGTGACCCCTGCAGGATATCCCAGTCTGTAGTTCCAGTCTCTCAGAGCCTGCTCTGCCTCAGGGGACCACTTCCTGAATGAGCGTGTGGTTGTAGGTAGCGCCTTCACTCTTGGTTTGTATTGAAGTTGAAGCAGAACCAGGCTATGATCTGTAGGGTGGCGCTGTATGCATCCTTAACATTTGCATACAGTAGGTCGATAGTCCTGTTTCCCCGGGTGTTACAATCCACATACTGGGAGAAGGCAGGTAATGTTTTGTCCAGCATCACATGGCTAAAATCTCCAGAGATTAGCACAAGTGCCTCAGGGTGCTGTGTTTGTAATTTAGCAACTGCGGAATGGATGACGTCACCCGCTGTCTCCACGTCCGCCCGAGGGGGGATGTAAACAATAACAGCAGTCACGTGTCCAAACTCTCTGGGCAAGTAATAGGGACGCAGACTTACGGCCAACAGTTCGATGTCCCTGCAGCAAGTGGAGATTTTGACGTTTACGTGTCCAGAGTTACACCACCTTGTATTCACATAGAGAGCGAGTCCTCCTCCTTTCTGCTTCCCGCAGGTATTTGCGTCTCTGTCCGCTCTAACTGTGCTAAACCCAGGTAGCTCCACATTAGCATCTGGGATGTAAATTGTTAGCTACGTTTTACAAAAACACAACAAACTGTTTGTGTGAATGCTATTGTCAGACACAGTTCGTGTAGAGAAAAAGAAACGATAGTCACTCACGGGCAGTTATACGTTGTGTTGTCACGATGTAATTCCAAACACGGAATCAAAATTCAATGCGATATTGACGAAAAGGTAAAAGCAAATATATGGACATAGCTGATATGACCAAAGTATGTAGATATTGTTTGGCTTTAAACTTTAAGTCAGAGACTTGTAGATCATCTAATTCGTGTTGCCATCAGGGATAAGTAGTGTTTAATGAAGAGGCCTATCCGCGAGAATTAAAAGATTTGTTGGTTGGTCAAAGTGAAATCCACATATGCGAGTGGCACAGACACGAAGTTGCTGGCACGTAGCGCAGGCAGGGGGTGATGCCCTCTAGTATACTATATATATATTATGAACGATTGGGGGCGCCCTCGCTCCCTTGAACCCCTGTCCACGACTCCAGACACCAGGTAAAAGTCCTCAAGTTGACTTTATTTTGTCGCCACAGTGCACAAAGCACACTCTCCACCACAATACTCATTAACAAACAATAAACCACAATAATACACAATCCTCCAGCTCCCAGACGCGTTGCCACCCTTCCACCCAGCTCAGCTCGCCGTCTGGGAGCTCCCACAGTCCTTTTATACCTCCTGACCCGGAAGTGTTTCTGCCCAATAGTCCACAAGTCCTTATTCCTTCCGGGTCAGGGTAAATAGTCCTTTTCTTCAACCCGGAAGTCCGTCGCTCTTCCTGTGACAAACCTCCGGGTCACAGGGCACGAAGAAGCCCTCGGTCCTCCCTGCAGCTCCCTCCTGTGGCCCCCACGGCATCCAGCAGGGCTTTGCATAAAATCTCCAATATCCATGATGCCCTGCTGGTCTTCTGGGGACCTCCACGCTGCAAGGAGGGCTCCACCTGGCGGCTTGGGAGTATTGGCCAGGATAAATGGCCGGCCATCCTTCACAATATATATATTGTCACAATAAACCGACACCAGAGCTTCTCTTCCACCCTCAGCACACTGGATGACTGACGCCCTCACCGCTCCTGACACCACCCTGTGGATTGGCAAGGAATCACCACCAGCAGAGGAATTCACTATGGCACGACTAAGCCTGGCCGCTGCTTCTCATTTGTGATGATCAGACTCGTGTTTGCAGTTCTTCTTTCTCCTGACACTTTTCAGATTAGTTTATTGTGTTCTCTTTTGGAAATGTTTTTCATTTTTCTGTTCCTAATGTGTTTGATGTTAACTTTCGCATTTAAGATTACACCCTTGGACGAGTATCACGGCTCAAGTTAATGATCTCTTTACTGTACTGTTGAGGGATTTTGTACTTGCTTTCTGTTTTTCTTTTCTTCTGCTTAATGGGTCACTTTATTCTTTGCTCTCTGTTTATTTCTTTCTAGTTTGTTCTGAATTATAGTCTTGTTAATTACCGAAATAAAATTCATTTCTGCGCTTTATGAAAGGTCTCGTTTATATTTTGTAATTAATATAAAACAACATTTAGTGTTTTTATGGTTGAAGCCAGCAGGAGTTTTAGGACAAGCTGATGTGAAGTTCGCCTCTAATAGGCTGACCAGAGAAAACTCTGGTCTGCTTAAGGGGTAATTTTGTGAGGCCTGACACCACATTTTTTTGTTATTTTTGTCGCTCCTAATCACGAGAGGAAATGTATAACATGTAAGTGGACCTACTGTACTCTTGGAATAACATTTAGTTTTTTTTTTAGTTCTGGAGGGTTTTCAAGGATTCCAGCAAAATCACAATAGCTTGCCTGGAGGACCACAATGGCTGATGTATTATTTGAGGAGGGTAGCAGAGACATTTTGTGAGCTAAGAGTAGGGGCAACTCGTGACTAAGGTGAGGCGGTTGTCCTCTCTTAGCACCTGACACTCCTCACATCATTGGATGCCACCCTCTTCTATAGCAAAGATCAAGAACCTAACCCTGGGTGCCACCTGGGTTGATGGGAGAACAGTAGTGGCATTGGTGGCCACCGCAAATCTCACTAGTTTCCGTCGAGTGCAAGTGAAACAAAAATGTTATGTATTATGATGGCGCAGCCTGCGGAGGAGTCATCACCACTCTGAACTGTAAATTAGCAGCTTTGGAGCCAGCTACAGGGGAGTCCTAAAAAAACAATAAGCCTAGAAAGTCACATGTGAATTCCATCTAGAGTGGTGACAGCGAGCGGCTTAAGGCAACAAGAACTGCATCCCTCATGTTGTCACCTATAACCCACATCTTGAGGCACTTTGAAAAATTATAAAAGAACTTCAGCCAATGCTACACAATGGGGAAACGCTGAAAAATGGATTTCCAGAAACTCCCCTCCTGGCATCCAGACAACCCGCAGCAACAAATTGTCCAAAGAACAGAAAATGGTACACCTCCCTGCCAACAGAAAAGACGCAAAACGTGTGCTCACATTTATAATACAGACTGTGTAGTTGTACCACACTGCCGACTAGAACATTGCATAAAGGGGTAATTTCCTGCAGATCATCTAATTGGTCCACCTGATTCTCTATATGAAATGTCCTGACACTGCCCTCTATGTGGGAGAAACTGGACAAACACTCTGCTAGAGGACGAATTTACACAGGTGCCACAAGAAGCATGGTGACACAGTTGTTCCGGTAGCAGCTCACACCAACAGCCTTGGACACCATGATAGGGACTTTAAAGTTACAGGGCTTATGGGTAACTTCAGAACACAGCAAGAGAGAAAAGAATGAAAAGTGAAGTGCTAAAATGTGACACATTACAACATGGTGTAAATAGAGACATGGGTCTTATGGCCAGATATGAGGATTGTTTGCATCTCTTCTACTGACAGTCAACCTGACTACAGATCCACATTGTATAGAAAAACTCATCATAGACTTCAAAAGACTTTGTTGGACAGTCACCTTACATTGTTCTCCTCTCTTGCTAAATAAATCTTAGCCTGAAGAGGTCTATTAATTTTGTACATCTAAGATGTCTCACTTAAAGGTTCTCCAATGTTGTATCTGTCGTGGCGTTTATATAAACACAGGGAACTCCAGTCTCTGTATGACATCTTGCTTGAAGAAGGGGCCTGAGTTGCCTCAAAAGCTTACATATTGTAATCTTTTTTAGTTAGCCAATAAAAGGGGTCATTTTCCTGCAGATCATCTAATGTGGTCTTCCTCATTCTCTGTATGAAATGTCCTGACACTGCACTCTGCGCGGGAGAAACTTGACAAACACTCCGTTAGAGAATGAATTTACTGAGGTGCCACATCTAGCTTAGCAACACAGATGTTTCTGTAACAGCCCACGTCAACAGTCATGAACACCGTGATAGGGAATTTAAAGTCACAGGGCTTATGGGTAACTTCAAAACAGAGCAAATGTGACACATTACAACATGGTGTAAATAGAGACATGGGTCTTATGGCCAGATATGAGGATTGTCTGCATCTCTTGTACTGACAGACAACCTGACTACAGATCCACATTGTATGAAAAAACTCATCAGAAACTTCAAAAGACTTTGTTGGACAGTTATCTTATCCAAAGATCTTGACCATACATTGTTCCCGTGTCTTACTTGCGAGCGGAAGCAGAGAGCGGATCAGCGAGCGGAAGCAGAGAGCGGATCAGCGAGCGGAAGCAGAGAGCGGATCAGCGAGCGTCAGCAGAGAGCGGATCAGCGAGCGGCGGCGTCTCCCACAAGCACGTAGCCCTTCGAAAGCACGAGCAAGTTCACCTGAGGTAAAGCCGGCAGCTGACCAGTGAGAAATTAAAGTCGATCGCTTAGCGGGTGGTGGAAACTTAAAGCGACGGTGATTCAGCTCAACACGGAAAGCGCAGAAGCACCTATAAAAACGGCAAAGATGACTTCAACATTTAAAGTAAGTTCTATCTGCTCTCTGCCCATCGAGGGCACGTTTATATGTTGTGTGTCCTGCAGTATGTACAGCTCAGGTTTTCCGGCCGACAGTGCAGATAGCTTCACCTGCCAAAAATGTTTAGTTAATTTAGAGTTGGTCGGGAAAATACGAATTGGAGGACCGCGTTAGGAATCTGATAGCGATTAGGCAAACCGAAAATTGGATCGACTCGGTTTGTTTAGACAATTCGGCTACATCTGATTCGGCTTCAGTCTCTCCAGGTCCCACTGTAGTCAGTGCGAGGCCGAAATCAGCAGCACCAATTCAGCCACAGGGCGAGTGGGTAACAGTAAGACGGGGGTCTAAGAATCCAAAATTTAGTCCCCAGCACCCAGGTCACCAATTCGGACCCAGAACAGGTTCTCAGCTCTCGCAGCGCCTGTGGAAACTGAGAATAATAAAGTGCTCATAATTGGCGATTCCATAGTGCGGAATGTTAGAATTCCAAACTATGTTAAACCAGCAGTTAATGTTAAGTGCCTTGCAGGGGCCAAGATTTCTGGCATAAAGGCCGCATTGGACCGTGTTGCCGCGATGAAGTATCTACCTTATTGCTGCATGTCGGCACTAATGATATTTATTTACAGCAATCTGAGGTATTAAAGCGAACTTCATCTCTCTATGCACCAAAGCTAAAACAAAATGTCGGAATTTAATTGTATCTGGTCCCTTACCAAGATTATATAGAGGCAATGTGATTTATAGCAGATTGCATTCCTTTCACTGCTGGCTAGAAACCTGGTGTGCAAATAAAAGCATAGCATTTGTGAACAATTGGGATGATTTTTGGGAAAGGCCTGGATTTTTCAGAAGAGATGGTCTTCATCCTAACTGGAGGGATCTTATGTATTATCCCAAAATATGGCAGCAAAACTGCCTGGTTGACTGATTAGAGCACCATCCAGGCCGCAGTCATGTGATCTTAAATCACAGGCTGTTGTTTATCCCACCTGTTATTTTCCTGAAGCTGTTACCCATAATCCCTGTTGTGGGGCATCCAGTAAATTTAGTCTTGAAACAAACCATAAATTAATTGATAACCAAAAAATAAGGTGTATAATTAGACCAAGGGATAAAACCAGACACTCCACCAGGGGCATCTGTAATAGAAATTTAATTCAAATTAAAACAAAAAATATATCAGCAGTTCAGAAAGAACCATGCAGTTTTAAATGCTGTTTATTGAACATTCGCTCTCTTGGCACTAAAGCTGTTTTGGTAAATGATATATATTAAGTACAAAATCTGATCTGTGTCTTCTTACTGAAACCTGGCTTAGTAAATGTGACACTGTTCCCTAGCTGAGGCGTCACCAGATGGATACTCGTTCCTTCATAAGTCTAGAGATTCTGGTCGAGGAGGAGGCCTTGGAATAATTCATTGTAACAAAATGCAAATCACTCCTAAAAATTTAGGCAACTTTACATCCTTTGAGGCATTCATTTTAAATATTAAAACAGATTCCAACACAATTATAGTGCTAGTCTACAGACCACCAGGGCCATATTCATTGTTAATGACTGAATTTAGCAACCTTCTGTCTGATTTGGCTATAAATTATGATCACGTAGTTCTGATGGGGATTTTAATGTACACATTGATGTGGAAACTGACACTTTTAGCAAATGTTTTACTTATTTGTTAAATTCAGTAGGATTTTGTCAGATTGTCAAAGGTCCAACTCATAATCATAACCATACATTAGATTTAATTATAACTTACAAAGTTGAAATTCAAAATTTAAATATTACTCCATTAAATGTAGTTATTTCCGATCACTTCTTAATTACGTTTGATTTAGTTCTGCCCATGCCAGCACTCAGATTAAAACAAAGACAGTGCGACATCTAGATTGTAATTCTGCTTCAAAATTTATAGATACCTTGAGTAAGTCGAGTGTAATTGTGGAAAACCATTTAGATCAGTTAACATCAAATGTAAACGTGGAAAACAATTTAGATCAGCTAACATCACATTATAATGTGACCTTGAGAGATGCTCTGGACACAGTGGCTCCCCTAAAACAAAAGTGATCAAAGCACATAGAAACTCTCCCTGGTTTAATGAAAATACTCGAGCTCTTAAATTAGAGTGTCGAAAACTGGAGCGCAGATGGAGAACAACAAAGCTACATGTCTTTCAAATTGCATGGACAGAGAGTGTTAATAAATATAAAAAAAGCCCTCTTTAAAGCTCGCTCAGAATACTATTCTACATTAATAGATAGCAATAATAAAAATCCTAGGGTACTTTTTAGAGCAGTGGCTAAATTAACAAATGGGAATTCAGATCAACAGTGCAAAATACCAACAGATATTAGCAGTACAGACTTTATGAACTTCTTCAATGAGAAAATTAAAAATATAAGATCCCAGATCTCAGCATCACAGTACAAACCAAATACTAGCTTAGCAGACCCTGTCACATTGCATTCAGCACTTTAATAATTTTAATCCTGTAACTCACAGGAAGTCTTAACTTTAATTACTAAAATGAAGCCCACTACTTGTTCCCTAGATCCAGTGCCAACAAAACTAGTAAAAGTGCAATGGATGTTCTTGCAGCCTATTCTAACATTATCAATAGTTCATTACTGCATGGCACAGTACCTGATGCACTAAAAGTGTCAGTCATTAAACCTTTACTTAAAAAGTCAGACCTAGACCCACACATACTAAATAACTATAGGCCTATTTCAAATTTACCATTTCTCTCTAAAATACTAGAAAAGTAGTCGCCAGTCAGCTTCAGTCACACCTTACGCATTACAATTTATTTGAGAAATTCCAGTCTGGCTTTCGCACTGGTCATAGTACAGAAACGGCACTAACACGGGTTGTAAATGACATTCTGATATCCTCTGATGAAGGAAATTCCACTGTAATTATGTTGTTGGACTTAAGTGCAGCATTTGACACCATTGACCATTCTATTTTACTGCACAGGCTAGAAAACGATGTTGGGCTTACAGGCCCGTGCTCGCTTGGTTCAGTTCTTATTTATCAAATCGATTCCAGTATGTACAGAAATGTGCAGACAGTACTCCATCATTATACACAGAAGTTCAATATGGTGTCCGCAGGGCTCAGTACTGGGACCTTTACTGTTTTCACTTTACATGCTTCCACTGGGATCTCTCATTAGGAAACATAATGTTAATTTTCACTCGTATGCAGATGACACCCAGTTATACCTTTCATTTAAATCAAATGAAGTTTCTCCGATGTTGTCTTTAATTAGTTGTGTTAGTGAATTAAAGGAATGGATGAATGAGAACTACTTGTCTTTAAATACAGATAAAACAGAGATGTTAATTGTTGGAGGGAATGACGCTGATCACAGCAATATTTTGTCGTCATTTAACTCAGTTGGAATCCCAATTAATTTTACTGAATCAGCCCGCAATCTAGGAGTTATCTTTGACTCTAGCATGTCATTTAAAGCATATTACAAAGTCGTCCAAAACATGTTTTTCCATCTTAAAAATATTAGGAAATTAAGGCTTTCTAAATAAACAGGATTGTGAGAAATTAATTCATGCATTTATCTCTAGTAGGATTGACTACTGCAATGCGGTGTTCACTGGCTGTTCAAACTGTTCTCTATACAGCCTCCAGTTAATCCAAAATGCGCTGCAAGAATTATTACAAGAACAAGAAAATATGAACACATAACCCCAGTTCTTAAATCTTTACACTGGCTCCCAGTTAAGTTTAGGGCAGATTTCAAAATCCTCCTTTTAACATATAAAGCATTAAATGGCCAAGGTCCGCTTACTTGTCTGAACTTATCATGACTTACAAACCTGAGCACATTAAGATCTCAAGATGCCGGTCTGCTTAGGATTCCAAGGATTAATAAAATAACAGTGGGAGGTCGAGCTTTTAGTTACAGGGCCCCTAAACTGTGGAATGGTCTTCCTGCTTCCATAAGAGATGCCCCCTCGGTCTCAGCCTTTAAATCCCGGCTGAAGACTCACTACTTCAGTTTAGCATATCCTGACTAGAGCTGCTGATTAACTGTACATACTGCATCTCTGTTGTTAGTCATTAGCACTATAACATAAGTAACATGATAATTATATTTGAATACTAACCCTCACCTATTCTGTTTCTTTTCTCGGTACCCAAATGTGGCCATTGGTGCCACGGCCCACCTGCCAAGTTGTTTGCCTGCCTATGGTAAAGTCATCCCTGATGGAGGATCACAGGAATCATGGGAAAGAGGGTCCTTTCATCGGAGCAACGTTTCAGCCGTGGCATGGCCAAATGGGGAGGCAGCTAGATGGATGAGGTCTCCAGGACTCTAAAAATATCGAAACCTAATTATGTCATATCATCTACTGTTAAACCGTAATTCTAAAATTTTTATTATTATGCTGTCTTAAGGAATTGTTCTGTTGTGTATATTGTATTGTATTGACCCCCTACTTTTGACACCCACTGCACGCCCAACCTACCTGGAAAGGGGTCTCTCTTTGAACTGCCTTTCCCGAGGTTTCTTCCATTTTCCCTACAAGGTTTTATTGGGAGTTTTTCCTTGTCTTCTCAGAGAGTCAAGGCTGGGGGGCTGTCAAAAGGCAGGGCCTGTTAAAGCCCATTGCGGCACTTCCTGTGTGATTTTGGGCTATACAAAAATAAACTGTATTGTATTGTATTGTATTGTACTTGATGAATTTTTGCCTGGAGGGGTTTATTATTTTTTTGCATTTAAGATGTCTCATTTGAAGGTTTTCTGTTGTTGTATCTGTTCTGGTGTGTATATAAACACAAGGAACTCCAGTCTCTGTATGACATCTTGCCTGAAGAAGGGACCTGAGTTGCCTCGAAAGCTTGCATATTGTAATCTTTTTAGTTAGCCAATAAAAGGTGTAATTTTTCTTGACTCGTCACTACATTCATAATGGCTAACACGGTACTACACCTTAGTACAACAGAGTGGTGTAGAGAAATACAAAGAATCCATCCTGGCACTCGGTGCCGGTATCAGAAGTGGAATGGCGAGAAGATCTACAATTCTGGCCCTGCCCAGTGCCAAGTGTCATGGAAACCCACAATTGATTTGCTGAGCTCCTTTGGAGCAGCTGGAGTGTCTTGTAGAATTTGAATTTTCAAACCTAGTTTTGTTAAACTTGACTTGAATGTATGGAATGTTTTTCTGATTTTTAATAAAGTATACTAAAATATAAGAAAGAAGTTGAATTTGAACCCCGGTTCAGTGTACCCCTGACCTACTGACAAGACAAGAAAAAACAGTTACATTTCCTACTGGGTTTATGCTGACTCTCTACTCTTCTGAGCTTCTGCTCAAAAGCTATAACAAAGAAGTTTGAAGTAAGCAAGAAAAGGGCTTAAGCGTGTTTTATTATTGCAGTTAACAACAAGGCGTCAATAATACATAATCTCGGATAAGTTCTCCCGCGGATAAGTCGGGACTTGATTTTACCATTATAAGTCGAATGTGGAAAACTCATGCTATTGGTCCAAGAGATTACGGTATGTTAACGCCCACCTGAGAGAGTAACCACTGAGCATACGGCCTTTATTTTCAATGTATTGTGCCTACGTGATCACACAGTAATACCCAAACTATTCCGAAGTGATGTTTGCACTGTTTTGTGTTTTTTGTATCTCTCACCCTCGTACACATTTCTCCTAAGAGCATCCCATATCTACGATGGAGCGTTCGATCAGAAGAAAATATGAAGCTGGTTTTAAATTAAACGTTCTTGAAGTAACGAAAAAAATTGGTAACTGCGCTGCTGTAACAAAATTCGATGTGTCTAAGAAACTGATGCAAGATTGGAGGAGGCAAGAAGATGTAAAAAAAATCTAAGTGTTGCAATTTTGAACGGGTGTATTAGTCGGGGTCTGATTTTATGATCGTTTTTTCAGGTTTCAGCACCCGACTTACACGTAAGTATATATATTAAAAGATACTAATGTTAAAAGTGCTTTTCTTGCAAGTGGTCATTTTGCTTGGCTTTTCTCTACATGGGAATTGTTACATATGCATAACAGAACTAACTATTTTACATTACAGTGAGTAATCCATCATAGTAAAGAGTAGTAAAACATAATAAATTTCAAGACAATTATGTTTCATGCAGTGTTAGAAGTATTCGTTGCATTATACGTTTTTGTTCTATTTGGCTTTGATATTAACACGCAAATACTTTTTAAACTCTGTAAAACTTCAGTAAAAACAATTTATGGGATTAAGTTTTTCGTCAATATTGCTTTGAATTTTGATTACATCGTGACAACGCAACGTATAACTGCCCGTGAATGAATTTCGTTTCTTTCTCTCTAATAAATAAACCGACTTTTTCAAATGTTTGTCTCTGTGATTTGTTAATTGTCATAGCAAAAGCTATTTTAATGGGAAACTGTTAATGTTTTAATACGAATGGCATATCAAGATCTCCTTTGGTGTCTAATGTTATTCTTTTACCTTACTTGTCGCCTGTTAAAATTTTACATGTCAGAATTGTTTGACCAATTTTGAATAAAACTTGACTTGTCCCACTGCATAGCCCATCACTCAGACATAAATTATACAATAACATTACGATACGCCCTTCTTTCAACAGTAATTCGACCGATGGAAGATCAGACGATGTTAACAGTTGTAGATATTCTTCGTGATATTGTAAGTTGATGTTTTCATCTTCCGCACCATCAACACCAACTGTTTCAGCCGAGTCTATTGATACGCATTTAACAGATTTGCAGTGTAACCCATCGACAATTTTTGCGTTAATTCATTTGACTTCATCGTTTCTCGGTGCTAGGATTGTCCATGTACTCATTTCTTCTGTTGATAACTCTTCAGTATGAAATTCTTCAATAAGATTTGGACATAATATGTCTTCTTTAATTGGGAACTTAAAATGAGGAAAACGTTAAAATTTACAAGAGCTGAGAGCGCAGGAACTGTGTGTGTCTGACAAAAACATTCACACCAATGAGAGGTGAGAGGACTGCGGGCGTGGGCCGTGAACCGGAAATGGTTGAGAGGAGGGCGGTGGCAATAGTCTCATCTCGTGGGACTTGAAAAAATCTCTTGGAAATAGTCTCGCCTCGTCTCAAGATTTTCTTTTACAATTGAGAGATTCATTTCATTTTTCTATTTGTTTTGTTTTTCGTTTTTCATTTTCTCTGATATTTGTTTCATTTTCTTTTGCCTATTTGGTACCCCAATTCCCCCAACGTGTCCCTACATTTGTTTTCAGCCACTGCTGTAGCTTTCTGGCTGCGACTCTCCTGTAAACTGAGTGTGCCGTAGACTGAAATGTTTCTGTCAAAATGATGTACTTTGTTATGCAAATAAATACAAATTGACTTACATGGGAAACTCCTCTGGGCCATTTGTTTGTTTGTTCTTTTGCTTTTCTTTTTTTTCCCTAAAAACATTGTGATAATAAAAGCGTGTAGGGAACAAGCTGCCTGGCATTTTCTTTTAATCCAAAAAGTTGCTCTGGCGTCAGGCTTGCCAACAAAAATAAAAGATCAACGTGGCATACGGCATCGTGTACCGCTTTACTGGAGAGCCGCACAAGGCCTAGGGTTTTATCTGCAGGATTTTCATGCAGTTTGTCAAGTCAGATCCCATCCTGCACTCATGGGATTTTGGTCTTGTGATTATTTTTCTATTTTGTTGCTCCAACTTCTAAATCACCACTTAAGTATTACAGTTTGTGTGATGCTGAATCCAATTCGGATCTCAGTTTTCTGTTTTCTTTTCTTTTTAATTAGCTGAGTTAGACATCTAGGACGGGTTGATTACGATTTGACATCTGTAGAAGAATAAATGGTAGGAGTGACAGATGCATTCAAGTTGAAGGTGGGATTACATCAGGGATCGGCTCTGAGGCCTTTCTTATTTGCAATGGTGATGGACAGGTTGACAGACGAGATTAGACAGGAGTCCCCGTAGACTGTGATGTCTGCTGATGACATTGTGATCTGTGGTGAGAGTAGGGAGCAGGTTGAGGAGACCCTGGAGAGGTAGAGATATGAGAGGAGAGGAATGAAGTTCAGTAGGATCACCAAGACAGAATACATGTGTGTGAATGAGAGGGAGGTCAGTGGAGTGGTGAGGATGAGGGAGTAGAGTTGGTGAAGGTGGATGAGTTTAAATACTTGGGATCAACAGCACAGAGTAACAGTGATTGTGGAGGAGAGGTGAAGAAGAGAGTGCAGGCAGGTTGGAGTGGATGGAGAAGAGTGTCAAGAGTGATTTGTGACAGACGGGCATTAGCAAGAGTGAAAGAGAAGGTCTACAGGACGGTAGTGAGACCAGCTGTTTTATATGGGCTGGAGACGATGGCACAGGAGACACAGCTGGAGGTGGCAGAGTTAAAGATGCTAAGATTTGCATTGAATGTGATGAGGATGAACAGGATTAGAAATGAGGACATTAGAGGGTCAGCTCAGGTTGGGTGGTTGGGAGACAAAGTCAGAGGGGCGAGATGGCTTTGGTTTGGACATCTGTAGAGGAGAGATGCTGGGTATATTGGGAGAAGGATGCTAAGGATAGAGCTGCCAGGGAAGAGGAGAAGAGGAAGGCCTCAGAGAAGGTTTATGGATGTGGTGAGAGAGGACATGCAGGTGACAGAGCAAGATGACGAGGACAGGGAGATATGGAAGAAGATGATCCGCTGTGGCAACCCCTAACAGGAGCAGCCAAAAGAAGAAAAAGAAGAATAAACAATGTTTGATTGAACTTCTTGAATAAATAAATAAATAAATAAATAAATAAATAAATAAATATGTATTTCAATTTATTATGCAAATCAATGTTATATTTATGGAAAATTTTTAATTAAACTGAAACAATACACTCTCTGCTTGGAGTTTGCATGTTCTCCCCGTGTCTGCGTGGGTTTCCTCCTGCTGCTCCAGTTTCGTCCCACAGTCCAAAGACATGCAGATTAGGTGCATTGGCGATTCTAAATTGTCCCTAATGTGTGTGTGTGTGTGGACTGCGATGGGCTGGCACCCTGCCCAGGGTTTGTTTCCTGCCCTGCGCCCTGTGTTGGCTGGGATTGGCTCCAGCAGACCCCCATGACCCTGTAGTTAGGATATAGAGGGAGGGTTGGATAATGGATGGAGGAATGAAACAATACACATATCATTTGTGATAAACGGTTTGCGATTCCTTGAGGCAGGACAGCACTGGACAGCTTACATGGAGCTTTGTCACCCCCTGTTGTTATCTATCATCTATCTATTTATCATATAGTGCCTTTCATGATCTATCTATCTATCTATCTATCTATCTATCTATCTATCTATCTATCATATAGTGCCTTTCATGATCTATCTATCTATCTATCTATCTATCTATCTATCTATCTATCTATCTACTATGATATAGTGCCTTTTATCTATCTATCTATCTATCTATCTATCTATCTATCTATCTATCTATCTACTATGATATAGTGCCTTTTATCTATCTATCTATCTATCTATCTATCTATCTATCTATCTATCTATCTATCTATCTCAGAAGAAGAGCCAGCACTGATCATAGTGGGGTACCCCTGTGCTTGCCTGGTGTACCCTTGACATCTCCCCATGCCATATTTGAACTTCATGCCTGGCTGTTGTACGTGTGGAGTTTGCATGTTCCCCTGGGTGTCGGGGTATCTCATCTTTCCTCCTTTATTCCCTAAGATATCCTGGCTAGGCTGGTTGATGACCCCCATGTAAAGGTGTTTGTGTGAGTGGGCTTTATGTCAGGCTAGAGCTCTGGCCGAGGTGGGATTCTGATTTTCAAGCCTGTGCTACCAGAAGAGACTCCCACCCCTGTGACCCTCAACTGGATTTTGCAGGTTTTAGAAAGTGATATTAGATGAGGATTTTTGCTGACCTACCAAAGTCCCCTTAATTAAAGGTGCGTTTTCAGTAACGAGTGCAGGCTCCTGATCTTCTGCCTGTGCATCTTTCTTTCCGCCAGCTGATGCAAGAATTAATTATACATTAACAACTTTTTTGAAAAGTGCACAGCTAATGTTTTATTATAGCCAGCATAGAAGAGTGTTATGCTAATTCAGACTTTTATGCATGAAAGTCAGCAGAAAAAAAAACAGAGTTCTGAGGAAAAGGCGCATCTCAGAGTCACCGTGTCCTGCGTCTTGTGGGGCCAGCGTTTGTTAAACCTCTGACCCCTGACACCAACCAGTGCCTACTTGAATTTTTGTGCTTTACAATTCATGGGAAATTTAGATGTATATTTAATCTAAATATTAGTTAAAGTCGGTTATAATGAGTCTTGGAGTCACAACTCTGGGTGGCACTTTGTTCTTCACCCTTGTGTTTCTGTTTCTCTGCTTCTTCTCCTTTAATCCTTCCTTTTTATTTCTTAATCCTTAGTTTTCCCCTCATTTTCTTAAATGAGCGATGTTCTTATATGAAATTTGTCCTGATGGCCCACTGTAACCCACCACCTGTATTGCACATATCGTATCATACTGGCATGTTGCCTGTCAATGCTGATAAATTCCATTTAGGCTGGCGGTGACCTTAGTGTGGCCACAGTCAGTGTGACAGTCTCCAGACACAATACAATACAATACAATACAATACATCCATTCATTATCCAACCTGCTATATCCTAACTACAGGGTCACTGGGTCCACTGGAGCCAATCCCAGCCAGCACAAGGGTGCAAGGCAGGAAACAAACCCTGCCCACGTGTGCACACGCGCACACACACACACGGGACAATTTAGAATTGCCAATGCACCTAACCTGCATGTCTTTGGTCTGTGGGATCAAACTGGAGCACCAGGAGGAAAACCACACAGACACGGGGAGAACATGCAAACTCCACACAGGGAGGGAACCCAGACCTGGGAAACAAATCCGGGTTACCTAACTGTGAGGCAGCAGCGCTACCCACTGCGCCACCGTGCCGCCCCAATACCATACAATAAAATAAAATACAATACAATGCAATACCATACAATAAAATAAAATACAATACAATGCAATACTATACAACAGGGGTGGGCAAATTCAGTCCTGGAGGGCCGCAGTGGTTGCAGGTTTTTGTTCCAACCCAGTCGCTTAATTAAAAACCAATCCTTGTCAATTATTTAATTTCATGGCTTGTTAGTGCATTAACTCTGCCATGTCAAGTCATTCACATATCCTAGATATTTTTTCCTTTCTAAGGATATCATCCAAATGATTTGAAGTCTAAAACAGACAAGTTATTGTCAGTGCTTCACTTTTTTCTCTTCACTTTCCTTCCAAATATTTAATTAAACCCCATAGTGCGCGATCAATACACACAGGTGTAAATGGAAACAAGCTAAATGGAGAACTGCCGTTCTATTTTGTCATTTGCATCTTATTGCTAATAAGGAGCAATTAAAAACCATGAATGCAGCTGTTTAAGATTAAAATAAGCAATAAGGGTTCAAAATCTTAATGAGTGAGACGACTAAAGTGAAGCAGAAGTGTCACTTGAGTAATAATGGCTTCTTATTAAGCAACTGGGTTGGAACAAAAACCTGCAACCACTGCGGCCCTCCAGGACTGAATCTGCCCACCCCTGCCATACAATACAATCCAATCCAATACAATACAATACAATACAATGCAATACAATGCAATACTACAATGCAATACAATGCAATACCATATACAGTGGAACCCCAGTTCACGAGCAGCTCGGTAATGAGTAATTCGGTTTACGAGCCGCGATCCGAGCAAAATTTCTGCCTGTTTTACGAGCCGAGCTCCAATATGTCACCGTTAGTTTCCGCTTCGCCTTTCTTACCCGGAAACCTCTACCCCTTCTATCCAGAGCCATATCATACATATTGGGCATTAACCATGTCTTCAAAGAAGGTAGGAAGTGGATAGGACAGCAGCAAGAAGAAAAGTTATGCTGTCAGTTGAGTTGAAGCAGGAAATTATAGAAAAGCATGAGAGAGGTGTGCGTGTGATGGAACTCGCCAAAATTTACGACCGCAGTACATCCACGATATGCACAATACTAAAGCAAAAGGAGACCATAAAGAGTGTAAAAGTAGCAAAAGGCATGACCGTAATTACACAGCAAAGGTCGGCTATCCACGAAGAAATGGAAAACCTGCTGTTATTGTGGATAAAAGAGAAAGAGTTGGCAGGAGATACGCTTACTGAAACAGTCATAAGCGAGAAAGCTTGCATCATTTACAATGACCTGAAGCAGAAAGAACCATCCACATCTACGGATGTAGTAGAACCAGAATTCAAGGCTAGTCATGGATGGTTCGACAGATTTAAGAAGCGATCAGGCATTCACTCTGTCGTAAGACATGGCGAGGCAGCAAGTGCAGACCAGAAGGCAGCTGGCGAGTTCATCACACGTTTCACGCAGCTCACCGAGGCAGAATGTTACATTGCCAGGAAGTTTTTAATTGCGACGAGACGGGGCTTTTTTGGAAGAAAATGCCCCGTGGGACGTACATCGCAACAGAGGAGACGAAGATGCCAGGACATAAGCCGATGAAGGACCGCCTCACCCTTGCATTGTGTGCAAATGCTAGCGGTGACTTTAAAGTGAAGCCACTGCTAGTCTATCATTCAGAGAATCCTTGAGCCTTTAAGACTCACAGGATTCGTAAAGAAAAACTGCACGTGATGTGGCGCGCCAATCCAAAGGCATGGGTTACGCGGCAGTTCTTCATCGACTGGGTAAATCTCTGCTTTGGACCTGCGGTGAAGAAGTATCTTCAAGAAAACAAACTGCCTCTGCAAGCATTACTTGTCCTCGACAATGCTCCAGCCCACCCGCCCGGTCTCCAAGACAACATCCGGGAAGAATATCAATTCTTAAAAGTCCTCTACCTCCCACCCAACACGACTTCAATCCTGCATGGATCAGCAGGTCATTTCCAATTTCAAAAAGCTCTACACGAAGCATCTGTTCAAACGATGCTTCGATGTGACAGAAAATATGGAGCTAACACTCCGAGAGTTCTGGAAAGAACATTTCAACATCGTGCAATGCCTACGCATGATTGACCTGGCGTGGAAAGAAGTGACCAGAAGAACACTGAATTCTGCATGGAAGAAGTTATGGCCTGATGCGGTTGCAGCGAGGGACTTTGAAGGATTTGGTCTTGATACCGAGACCGAGACCAACGTGCCCGACGTAGATCCAGTGCATGAAATTGTGTCCCTCAGCAAGTCGATGGGTCTGCAGGTTGACGAGGGTGATATCAATGAGCTTGTCGAGGAACACGAGGAGGAACTCTCAACACAGGAGTTGCTTGAGCTGACGGGACATGCAACGTACGGAGGCTCTGCAAGAGATCAGCGGTAGTGAGGAGGAGGTCGAGACAGAGGACATTTCGACAAGTGAAATTAAAGAAGTGCTGGGAATGTGGGAGAAGGTTACAAGTTTCATTGAAAAGAGACATCCAGAAAAAGTGGCAACTAGTCGTTCTGCAGCAAATTATGATGACACCTGCTTGGCTCACTTCCGTAAGCTTTTAAAAAGCAGGCAAAAGCAAACGTCGTTGCATAGGTATCTTTATACTAAAACTGAAACTGCTATAAGTGAAGGTGCCGAAAGTGCAGCCAAAAAGGCAAAAACAGATGATTAGCGTAAAAAAAAATTATAACTACGTAATGTTAAGTGTTAGGCTAAGTTTAAAGTTTATTTTTTTACAATTCATGTATGTACATACAGTTAAGAAAGTGCAATTTTAGTTTTTTTGATGTGAAGGTGCCGAAAATGCAGCCAGTCCTCTAGTCCAACCCTCCTTCCTCAGCGGCTCTCCGTTAACTGCAATCGTCTGCCGCCAAAGTAAGGTTACATTTTCTTAAGTTGGTTTATCTTTTATTTAACTATATTTACTAATAAAGTATTTTGATGTTTGTTTCTTATTTAAAAACATGTTTTTTTCCATTATTTATGATATATTATGGGACTTTTTGGGAGGGCTGGAACGGATTAATCTCATTTCCATTATTTTAAATGGGGGAAATTCGTTCGGGTTACGAGCAGATCGGGTTACGAGCTCGGTTCTGGAACGGATTAAACTCGTAACCCGGGGTTCCACTGTAATACAATACAATGCAATAACATACAATACAATGCAATACTACAATACAATACAATGCAATGCAATACAATACTATACAACACAATACAATGCAATACAATTCAATTAAACACAATGCAATACAATACAATACAATACAATACACAATACAATACAACACAATGCAATACAATACAATACAATGGAATACCATACAATACAATTCAATACAATACAACACAATGCAATACAATACAATACAATACAATACAACACACAATACAATACAATACAATTTATTTTTGTATATCCCAAAATCACACAATGAAAGCCGCAATGGTCTTTAACAGACAGCCCCCCATTCTTGACTCTGTAAGAAGACATTACATTATGAGAAAAGGCCTTAGTGCTTTCAGTCACTTTTCAGTGTTATAAATAAATGAATGAACGAATGAATGAATGATCCTGCTGTGTTATATTTCAATTGGTGTTTTGTGAATTTACAAATGAATAAATGATGGATGAATGCTGTGTGTTTATCATTCTTTAAGTGACCCTGCAGTACTGTTAATCATTTGTTAGTGTTATGGATGAATGAATGGGCTGTGGCTGTCTTTCAAAAATGATCCTGCTCTGCTGTCTGTTAGTTACCAGTGTTAATGAGTCAGTGAGTGAGTGAGTGAATGAATGAATGAATGAATGAATTAACTATATTTCATTCTAGAAAAGACCCTGTTGTACTATGAAAGAATGCTGTGTTATTAAGGTATGAATGAATGTGTGAATGGATTGTGATTTGCCACAGGGCCATACAGCTCCCTAAACCCACACACAGACAGGCACAGTGACACACAAGTGCAAAAGCAACACGCTTTTATTTCTTTTCCCTTGGGGGGAATGTCTTCCTCTTTCCCTCAAGTATAACACAGTCTCACAATACTGCTCAACCCTTCTCTTCTTCTTCTTCTCTCTTTCTGTCTCACTCACACTTTGTCTCTTCTGCCTCCTCCACTCCTCTCCCAGCAAGCTTTGTCCTCCACCTCTCGACTCTGGCTCCCCAAACGGAGTGAGGTGGCCCCCTTTATAGCGATCCCAGAGGTGCTCCAGGTGCTCTCTGATCCTTCCGGGTGTAGTAGTAATGCTGCAGTCTAGATCTCCAGAACTGTCCAGGTGCCCCCAGGTGGTGACCATGGGCCCCAGCAGGGCTGAGCTTCTAAGCTCCAAGCCTGGTGCCCCGATGTAATCCAGGGGGATTGCCCTCTTGTGTTCTGGAGGAGGTATTGCTGTGAACATGTCCTCTCCCCCAGTCCTTCCAACATAGGGGCACACAGAATGAGTGTGTTCTATTTAATATTATGAGAATGAAGACTTAGTGCAATTTTTAGTTTATTTCATTCTGTGCCTCCTATCAATTCCATGTTGTAAATAATAATAATAATAATAATAATAATAATAATAATAAATGTGATTATATTAATGAATGAAAGAATTAAAACATTGTCCCGCGTGGCCATTGGAGGACTCCTCTAAGGGCCAGGGAAAGGTACACAATAACCCACTGAGACAAGAGGGGGGCTACTGCTGACTTTGTCCTGTTGTTTTTCTCCCCTCACAGCTCCGAGAAGCCACCTGGTAAGGGTACTTAGCCCCACCCATTCCAGAAGTTGCGCTATTAAAGAAGTGCCAGCAAAGAGAAAGACCATGGGGACCGGAATGAGCCGCAAGGCGGAACATGTGACTCTCAAAAGATCCCTTAGAAGAAAGAAATCCCTGATCAGGATAGCACATTGGCACTGTTTTTATAATTTTCTTCATTTTTCTTGCTTTGTCTCGTGATGACTAAAAGGGACAACCCAATTGGCATCCCAACATTTTGACATTTTCCAGTCTGACTTTCCACCGCCCAACCACAACATGTAACATATTTATCATTCAGAAAGCGATCCTAGAGTCCAATTCATCAATTTTCAGTGTTGTGAATGAATGAATGAATGAACAGTACTGTATCTGCCCATAAATTGCCCTGCTGTGCCCCTCTTTCAGTTTTTGGTGCCCCCTTGTGTTTTTTTTTATATATATTCTTTGCTTTTGCTTGCTTTCCTTGGGGTGGGTGACGCTTTATGCATTTGTAAATTAAATCTAATGAATGTACCCATGGGGTTAAATCTTACTTTAAAGTCATGAAATGTCTCTTTACGTCTTCTGCCTGGCAGGCTGCCATATGTGTTTCATTCGGGCCGTCATAATTTTAGCAGCACATGTGGATGTGTGAGATTCTCAGCTGCGAAGGGGAACTGCATATAAAGGCGTCTTCCCTGTCAGACTGGCGGTCCGCTTCACTCTCAGCTCTGCGACGCTGCACCCTCATGGCGGACAGCTGGTGGTTGAGCTCTCTGAGGCGTCTCTGAGGGTTGAGCTTCTGCAAACGTCTCTCAGAAATGACGATGAACATTCAGACGGCAAAAGAGAAGAAGAAGAGGGAAGAGCAGCAAGATGACAGAATGGGGGGAATAAAGGAAAACGTCCCGTTATTGGCCTTTGAATTACAGGAATTGACGATTAGCTGCAGGACGAGGTGGACATGGAAATGATTTATTTTCGAGACAGAAAATTTACATTTTTCATTTATTTACTGTCAGAAACAGTAAAACATGATTAATACGGAGGAAAGTTCTTGGGAGTGGAAATGAATCCAAATGGGCGAGCTGTGCAAAAAAAAGAAGTTTGAGCAGCAGCCATCTTTGTATTTTCTTTTAAGTTACAGTTGATAACCGTTCCACGAGAAAAAGGTGAACACAGACGAGTGGGGGCGCCACGCATGTCCTGTTTATTATACTTTATAACTTCTCCTCACCTTCCCTTCTACATTTATAACCTCAGGCGATTAGGTGTAGTAAAAGACAAGCAGGAGTTAAGTTACAATTTAAATAATGTATTATTGATAATACTCATAAATAATAATAATATGCAACGTACATTTGAATATCAGCAACCATACAACCTGATAAATGCTGATGTCTGCACACAGACTTGTTAGTCACTTTAAATGTCTCTAGTTAAGTCATCATTTTGTGGTCAGCTTTCTTCACAACAGGCCGCATGCCTGTGTCAATATGGCTGCCGAGCTGTGCTCTTCATTGTCTTGTCCTTTTCAGTTCATGGTGTGTGAGATAGTCTTTCATCAGTTTGGTGAGAGAGAGAGTGAGGTAAAGCAAGCACATTTATAGGTTTTCTGTCCAACCCCTTCAGCCAATAGGGTGTCGTGGTACTTAAAGGCTTCTGATACAAACCAATTCCAAACAGCCATACTTCAGACCAATGGGGAGACAGAATACCTTCACTCCTGCCCTCCAAACCAGCTGTTAAGGTAAAGCTTGGCAGTTATGCCAATTTATGCATTGATTTATTTAAAAGCTTCTGTAAAAAGCCAAATGTTCCCCCAGGGACAAAGAAAGTTCTACCCATCTATCTCAAAGTAACAGACATCAAACAGTGAAGATGGGTGAATACCAGTCAGGGCCCCCTTGACCCTACAGAGGGTCCCCCAGGGCTGTTAGGTTTGTTTAGGGTTAGAGCTAGGGGGCAAATAAAGCTCTATCTATCTATCTATCTATCTATCTATCTATCTATCTATCTATCTATCTATCTATCTATCTATCTATCAATCATATTTTAATAATATAGCGACTATCTATCTATCTATCTATCTATCTATCTATCTATCTATCTATCTATCTATCTATCTATCTATCTATCTATCTATCATATTTTAATTATATAGTGCCTTTCACATCTATCTATCTATCTATCTAGAATTGTAAAGATTTCAAATAAAAGTTGGTTTGCTTCAGGGCTCAGCAGTTAGCCCATGCCTTTTTAGGTTGCTGATGGGTGTATTAGCAGAATATATGAAGATCTGTGGGTTGTAAAGCTGCTCTTTGCGAATGATTTAACTACAGAAGGAGATTCAGAAGATAAATTATAGAGAAGAGCATGGAATTGGCAAGAAGCCCTGGAACACAAGGAATTAAGAGTAAATTCCGGAAATGACAGAATTTATGGTATGCATTAAAAGAGAGAATTAGAGTCAAAGACAGAAGGAGTATGGAGTTAAAACATACAAACCACTTAAAATATCTGTGCTTGGAGTTCAAAGCAAACGGCGGTTGTGAAACAGCAATGAATGAAGCCGTTAGCGCAGGATGGATACAATAGAAGGACATGAGAGGAATTGAAAATGTTCCAAGATTGCCATGAAAGCTTTAGTGTAAGGCCAAGTCAAGCAGATGAGATCAGGGAGTGCGCTTCACGGGCTCTGTTCAGGTATGTGAGACCCAGAAGGGTTGGCGTGTGACACAGTCTGCCTTTCCCTCCATTCACCTGGAATGGACAAGAACCCATCTGATGACCCCTAATGAGCTCTCCTAGCAAGGCGACTATTAAACCAGAAGCCAGACAAGGCAGAGCTCCCACATCCAGAGGGAGTGAGTGAGTGAAGTCACGTATGGTCAGGACACACCTCAGTTTTGTTGTCTTTCTTTTTCAGTTGGCATTTAGTCATTAAACAAGTAACAGTCGCCATGTGTGTTTCGTGTCGCTGTCTGGTTGTGCCTTTCCACCGTTGGCTGTAAGTCGTGTAAATTAAGGACACAAACACCGTCAAAGGTTTGGGGACCCAACCCGTGTACTGTAGAGCAGTTGAAAAGTAGTAAAGTCTTCAGCGACTTGAGTTCAAAACCGAACTGAGGAAAATTACAAAATGGTAGTGTATATACAGTCGGCAACAGGAAGTGATGTCACAGGTAAATGGCATTCTGGAACCGGAAGTGTCATCAGGAGGAGGCTTTAGGACTGGATCCGTAAGGATAGGAAGTGCTGGTTAAGTTGAGAATTTGCCGGCTGTGCTGCAGGGAGGAAGGAGAAGGAGTTAGAGGGCAGTGCCAACCCCTATGCAGCTACCTGAGCCCGTAAAGTGTCTCCCAAATGCATGTGTGTGACAATAGCAAATAATGTGATTAGGTATTGGAAACCAATGGACTAAATGGGAAGGATCATCCGACCTAAAGGGGCCAATAGAAGCTAAAAGGGTTTGGGCTTAAAAAGGGCAAGGGGGAAAGGAACCGAGCCACAGAGAAACCTATGTTTATTTTTATAGAAGCTAAGAGGTCTTGACGACATGTGAATGTGAATTTGGGAGAGGGACTGACATGTCCGTGTGGTAGGATGTGACGTGATGTTTCTCTGAACTGACGTGTGGCTCGGCGTAACTCTTGCAACGACGGACATTTAAGCAAAATGGACATTTAAAGGACTTTTTATTGCTTTGAGCCCTGGCCCACCCTAGCCTATTGTCTATGGGGGAGGAGCGAAAGCTTTAGAGTCGTCCAAAATTTGGATCACTGGTTTTCGACGGATCTCGATGTTTTAGGGTCCCCTGATATCGAGAAAAACATCGAGTTACATCTGTGGTAAGGCGAGGTCCACAGCTCATTGCCTTTCAAAATAAATAATCCGCACAGTCGCGGCTTAAAGAGGGGGTGTGGTAGTGTGGCCGGATCAGTTACTGGTCACAATGTGGCACGCGCGTTTCCTCGCTTAAGTACACAAGTGAGGAATTGTCCGTATCCGTAATTGATGCTAGGAACGGCTAATCGCCACACCTTGGGCCGCGACCCCACATATAAGGTGGGGGGAAAAAAAAATGATAGATCGGAGATAAACAGAAAGAAAGGGAACTGAGGTGAAGACGACTGAAAGGAAATCTCAGGAGGACAATCAGGCCACTTAGACGAGAAAGGCAGCACGAACAGGGGCTCCGCAAAGGCTGTGACGCTCTAGGGGCTGAAGTAATGGCGTGGAGTGGGGTGAGCATGGTGAATGAGCTCCCCAGGGATCTGAGGTACGACTGTGGATGTGTGAAGGATGACAGGAGGAGTGCTGACCTCAGAAGCTCTGGCTGTGCTGTGTGAATTATTTATTATTTCTTTGCAGAGAATTGAGTTGAAGTGATGTTAACACGTATGCTCTTACTTTATGTAGTACGTGAGATCCGAAGTGAGATACTAATTCAGAGGCGAATGCCCACTTCTAACACAATAACAAATATTTATAGTTTAGTATAGTAGAGTATTTATTTATTTGACAGCAAGTCACAACATACATAGATTAGCATGGGGCGCCCGAGCAACTGCCCAGCGTGCCAATACGTTATGATGGCCCTGACAGATGTACCATTGGTCTTTGTATTTAAAGTCAGACCCAACCTTCGTCTCACACAAGAGGCTGCCAACTCTGGTCCTGGAGGGCTTCATTCTAACCCTTTATTAAATGAGTGTCCTGTTTGTGCTGCCAATTAACTTCCTGTGAATTCATTTTAGTTGAATTGCTTGTTTAAGATTTGTTCCCCTGAATTGCTTCGTTTCTTTCCTTAAACAGAAATGAAATGTGAAGCGAGTGAGCCAACAGACGACCACTTACTGTATATAGTCGCTTATAAGTCGGGTCTTGAAACCTGAAAAATCAATCATAAAATCAGAGCCCGACTTATGTGCCGGTTCAAAAATATGACGGTTTATTTATTTATTTTTTTACATCTTCTTGCCTCTTCCAATCTCACATCAATTGCTCATACACATCACATTTTGTTGCAGTTACCAATTTCTTTCACCACTTCAATGACTTTTAATTTAAAACCAGCTTCATATTTTCTTCTGATCGAACGCTCCATCGTAGATATGGGATGCTCTTAGGAGAAATGTGTACGAGGGTGAGAGATACAAAAAACACAAAACAGTGCAAACATCACTTCGGAATAGTTTGGGTATTACTGTGTGATCACGTAGGCACAATACATTGAAAATAAAGGCCGTATGCTCAGTGGTGACTCTCTCAGGTGGGCGTTAGCATACCGTAATCTCTTGGACCAATAGCATGAGTTTTCCACATTCGACTTATACGACCGACATTATAAAATACCAGAAATTATACAGTAAAATCAAGTCCCGACTCATCCGCAAGTATGTACAGTAATTATTGACGACTTTTAATTTAAAACCAGCTTCATATCTTCTTCTGATCGAACGCTCCATCGTAGATAAGAGATGCTCTTATCTAAGATACAAAAAACACAAATCAGTGCAAATGTTGCTTCGGAATAGTTTGGGTATTACCGTGTGGTTACGTAGGCACAATACATAGAAACAAAAGGCCGTGTGCTCTGTGGTGACTCTCTCAGGTGGGCGTTAGCATGGAGCTTGTGAATCAGGATTACCAAGGAGAAAGTAGGGACAGCTATGAAGAGGATAAAAAATGAAAAGGCTGTTGGTCCAGATGACATACCTGTGGAAGCATGGAGGTGTCTAGGAGAGATGGCAGTGGAGTTTCTAACCAGATTGTTTAATGGAATCTTGGAAAGTGAGAGGATGATGAGGAGTGGAGAAGAAGTGTACTGGAGGGCCGATATTTAAGAATAAGGGGGATGTGCAGGACTGCAGTAACTACAGGGGGATAAAATTGATGAGCCACAGGATGAAGTTATGGAAAAGAGTAGTGAAAGCTCAGATAAGAAGTGAGGTGATGATTAGTGAGCAGCAGGATGGTTTCATGCCAAGAAAGAGCACCACAGATGTGATGTTTGCTCTGAGGGTGTTGATGGAGAAGTAGAGAGAAGACCAGAAGGAGTTGCATTGTGTCTTTGTGGACCTGAAGAAAGCAAATGACAGGGTGACTGAGAGGAGCTGTGGTATTGTATGAGGAAGTCAGGAGTGGCAGAGAAGTACGTAAGAGTGGTACAGGATATGTACGAAGGAAGTGTGACTGTGGTGAGGTCTACAGTAGGAGTGACAGAGGTGGGATTACATCAGGGATTGGCTCTGAGCCCTTTATTTGTAATGGTGATGGGCAGGCTGGCAGACGAGATTAGACAGGAGTCCCCGTGGACTGTGATGTTTGATGATGGCATTGTGATCTGTAGCGATAGTAGGGAGCTGGTTGAGGAGACCCTGGAGAGGTGGAAATCTGCTCTGGAGAGGAGAGGAATGAAGGTCAGTAGGACCACCACAACAGAATACATGTGTGTGAATGAGAGGGCGGTCAGTGGAATGGTGAGGATGAGGGAGTAGAGTTGGCGAAGGTGGAGGAGTTTAAATACTTGGGATCAACAGTACGGAGTAATGGGGAGTATGGAAGAGAAGTGAAGAAGAGAGTCAGGAGTGATTTGTGACAGATGGGTATCAGCAAGAGTGAAAGGGAAGGTCTACAGCAGGGGTCCTCAATCACAGTCCTGGAGGGCCGCAGTGGCTGCAGGTTTTGGTTCTAACCTGGCTGTTTAATTAGAAAGCAATTGTTGCCAATAATTTAATTTCATTGCTTATTAGTGCTTTAACTCTGCTATGTCAGGTAATTCTCATATCCTATTTTCTTCCCCTTTTTAAGGTCTAAGGATATCATCCAAATGATCTGAAGGCTGAAATGGATATGTATATCTAGTCCTTTACTTTTTTTCTCTTCGCTTTCCTTCCAAGTATTTAATTAAACCCAATAGTGCATGATAAGTACACACAGGTGTAAATGGTAACAAGCTAAATGGAGAAGTGCTGGTCTCTTTTGTCATTTGCATGTTATTGGTAATTAGGCACAATTAAAAACCAAAAACACCGCTATTTAAGACTCAAATAAGCAATAAGGGTTCAAAAACTTAACGAGCAAGACAAGTAAAGTGAAGCACAAGTGTTACTTGAGCAATAAGAGCTTCTTATTAAGCAATTGGGTTGGAGCAAAAACCTGTTGCCACTGCGGCCCTCCAGGACCGTCATTGAGGACCCCTGGTCTACAGGATGGTAATGAGACCAGCTATGTTATATGGGCTAGAGACGGTGGCACCGACCAGAAAGCAGGAGACAGATCTGGAGGTGACAGAGTTAAAGATGCTAAGATTTGCATTGGGAGTGACGAGGATGGACAGGATCAGAAATGAGGACATTACAGGGTCAGCTCAGGTTGGACGGTTTGGAGACAAAGAGAGACAGGACATGTGCAGAGGAGAGATGCTGGGTATGATGAGAGAAGGGTGCTAAGGATAGAGCTGCCAGGCAAGAGGAGAAGAGGAAGGCCTAAGAGAAGGTTTATGGATGTGGTGAGAGAGGGTGATGGGTGTGACAGAGCAAGATGACGAGGACAAGAAGATATGGAACAAGATGATCTGCTGTGGCAACCCCTAACAGGAGCAGCCAAAAGAGGAAGAAGAAAATATTTCCGTCTGATCGAACGCTCCATCGTAGGTAAGGGATGCTCTTATGATAAAGATGTATGAGGATATGAGATACAAAAAACACAAAATGGGGCAAATGTCGCCTTAGAATAGTTCAGGTTTTACCATGTGGTTATGTAGGCACAATACATAGAAAAAAAAAAGGCAGTCTGCTCTCACAGGTGGGCATTAGCATATCATAATCTCTTGGACCAATAACGTGAGTTTGGCGCATTCGACTTAAATGACCAACATTATAAAATAACGGAAATTATACGGTATAATCAAGCCTGACTTATCTGTGGGAGAACTTAAACGTGAGTATATACGGTAAGTCAGGACTCCAACCAATTTCACTCTAACCAGTTGCTTAATTAGGCGCTGATTCTTTAACTCTTTCAGGGCTGATGTTGACTTTTGTCGAAAGGAGTTGATGATGGTTTTCAACTGTAAACTGTGACAAAACCAACCATTATGTTTTAGTTGGACTTTCGTTGCTGGAAGGAGAGTTAGCTTCATTGGTTTGACTGAGATTTCCTGCGCTCGTGTGAGTAGTAAGTTGCAAACAAGAGCAAAAATGGCACTGATATAATGGCGAGAGGGCAAAGAGAATGCGTAAAGCAAAATACTCCGTGGACAAAGTTTTGCCTATTATCTCTGAACTGGACTTTGACTTGTCAGACTCTGATTTTGATCGAAAATGAATGTGAGGTTCCAGCTTCAGCTGACTGGTCCCCAGCTAAATCGTGGTGCTGAACAGGTTCGTGTAGCTGACACACCTACGGTAATGTTCACCAGGAGGACTGCCACTTAACAACGGCAAGAGGTAGAAACCAGATTGCAATGCACTGCGACCGTGACTGCTGCTGCTGCTGCCATGCAAAGACAGCCTGGCAGCAAGCCCGCCACACATTCTTGGCAAACTGGCAGCCATAGCATGCAGCAACAGACATTTTATGTTGATTTCTGTGTGAAACCATTGCTTTTCAGAAACTATATTTTTGGAAAAAATATTCAGCCCTCACAGAGTTAATTTCATGGCTTGTTGCTGCTCTCATTGTGCCGTAGCAGACATTTCCAAACTGTTGATTTTCTCTTTTCTGTTCAAATGTTTTGTGGACCCGAGCAGATCGACATTCTTGAGACCTCCTCCTTTCTTTATTTTCAGATATTGTATGATGGACACCAGTTGTTTTGGCTCATTTTATATCTCATTATTGTTTGCCTGCTAATTAAGGAGAAAGAAACAATTAAGGGGTCTGACTCTTCAAGAGCAAGTCAACTAAAATGAATTCAAAAGAAGTTAATTACCAGCAAAAACAGGTCACTGATTAAGAAAAGGGTGAGAATGAAAAACCTGCAGCCACTGCGGCCGTCCAGGACTGGCGTTGCGGACCCCCTGATCTGGCATATTGTGAGTAAACCTGACGATTAGGCAGCTCATATTAGAACTACGTATGTTTGTTAGTTTGTTGGTCAAAATGAAATTAATAACAGTTAATGAAATCCTATTCTCTGTGGTGGGCTGGCACCCTGCCCGGAGTTTGTTTCCTGCCTTGCGCCCTGTGTTGGCTGGGATTGGCTCCAGCAGACGCCTGTGATCCTGTAGTTAGGATATAGCGGGTTGGATAATGGATGGATGGATGGAAATCCTATTCTATTTCTCCTCATTAGTTCTTTGTCGAATCGACTATTCTATGCTCGTCGTGCCTCGCCTGCCTGTGCTCCAAATAGCAAGACAAACGAAATGTAACCAGTCACATCTCAGATGTTGGAAGTCACTTTGGATAAAGGCATTAGTCCAATAAAAAATAAAAATACGAAGTCTGGAAAGACCTGAAGACAAGAGACCTCACAAATTAAAGCTCCCATTTTCAAACCAGATCCTCAGTTTTGACTCCTGTTTATCTCAGTTGTATCTCACGTCTCCTTTTTGACTAAAGCTCTTTCTCTTAAGGAATGTGACAAAGTTCCAACCATTCATCCATTATGCAACCGGCTATATCCTAACTACAGGGTCACGGGGGTCTGCTGGAGCCAATCCCAGCCAACACAGGGTGCAAGGCAGGAGACAACCCCCGGGCAGGGCGCCACCCCACCACAGGGCACACACACACACACGAGACAATTTAGAATCGCCAATGCACCAAACCTGCATGTCTTTGGACTGTGGGAGGAAACCCATACAGAGACGGGGAGAACATGCAAACTCCACACAGGGAGGACTCAGGAAGCGAACCCGGGTGCCCTACCTGCGAGGCAGCAGTGATGCCCACTGTGCCACTTGTGACAAAGTTGATTCTTAAAAATTAGAACCTTAGAACAGCCTGGATGAGAAAAGGCCATTTAGCCCAACAAAGCTTGCCAGTCCTATCCACTTATTTATTCCAAGTCGAGTTTTGAAAGTCCCTAAAATCTTACTGCTGTGAAAGAAAAAATGAATTGCTTGCAAGCTACTGAGGATTAAAAGCTGTTTTATTATAACGGCAGGTTATTCATACAAGTGTCTGTCATAAGATAAGGTGAAGTAAGCTGAACTTGGGTAACTTCCTGTAGGAACGCGTCCGTTAGACACAGGAAAGATGACCTTTCCTTCTTTGGGGCCCCTTTCGACACGTACACAAAAAAGAAACCGAATTGATGAAATACTTAGATGCTGTTTCATAAGCAAGAGGGAGAGAGGAAAAGGAATATTAAAGCCGACTGAAAGCGGAAAACGTGGCTCTTCTGCTTTGCAAAGCATGAATCCACATACTCATCAGTGACTGAATCAAGACTAATTGATTGAACTATTCCTGTCTTCCTCGGGTGTTACTTCAAAACTGCCCACCACACTACTTGGTCGCTTATTCCAAGTGTCTATCTTTCGCTTTGTATAGAAAAACTTCCTAATGTTTGTCCCCTTCACAAGTTTCCAACTGTGTCCCCGTGTACTTGGTGAGCTCATTTTAAAGTCACCGTCTCGATCCACTGCACTAATTCCCTTCATCGTTTTAAACACTTCACTCAGGTCTCCTCTTCATCTCCTGTAAAGGCTCAGCTCTTTTAATCTTTCCTCATCATTCACTCCCTGATGTTAATTAACTCATCCCGAGATGTTTGTTATACCAGAATGTCATCAAGCTGTTAATACACTGAATTCAGAAAGTCTTCAGACTCTTCACTTTCGACACACCTTATTGAATTGTACACTTCATTTAAAATGGACACATCTGCTATTTTTGCCCATCAATCTACACCCAATAGCCCATCACGACACAATGAGGACACGTTTATGGAAAGGTTTACAAATTTATTACATTGGAAAATCTGACATCTCTCACTCGTTGAAGTATTAGAACAACCTAGCCAAGGACAGGCTGCTCCGGCCAACAAAGCTCACCAGTCCTCTCCACTTAAATTCTTCTCGAAAAACATCAAGTTGAGTTCTGAAGGTCCCTGAAGTCCTCCTGTCCACCACACTACTTGGTCACTTATTCCAAGTGTCTGCCATTCTCTATGTGAAGAAAAACGTCTTAATGTTTGTGTGAAATTCCCCCTTCACAAGTTTCCAACTGTGTCCCCGTGTTCTTGATGAACTCATTTTAAAGTCACCGTCTCGATCCACTGGACTGATTCCCTTCATCATTTTAAACACTTCACTCAGGTCTCCTCTTCATCTCCTGTAAAGGCTCAGCTCTTTTAATCTCTCATCATAACTCGTCTCATGTAGCCCTGAATCAGCCTCGTCGCTCTATTCTGGACTTTATCTAGTGCTGCTATGTCTGATGGGTCCAAAACTGTACCCAGGACTCCAGGGGCCTCATGTATAACGCCGTGCGTAGAACTCGCACTATAACATGGCGTAAGCACAAAAGCCGAAATGTGTTTACGCACAGAAAAATCCAGATGCAGGAATCTGTGCGTACTCCAACTTCCACGTTCTTCCGCTACATAAATCCCGATCAGCGTGAAAACTAACGCTCGTGCACGCGCATTATGTCCCGCCCCAACTCCTCCCAGAATTATGCCTATTTGAATATGCAAATCAATATAAATCGCCCTTAAGCGCAGCCTTCTGTGAAAAGACAATGGGAAAAGCACGGGGAAAATATAAGAATTTCAGCGAATACCAAGTGGAGGCAAATGAAAAACATACTATTTGTTCAAATAAACCGTGGGATAGTCAACAAAAGGAAGTTGATCGAGTGGCATAGCGTGTTGGAGAAACTTGAAAGCTCACATTCACAAAATCGCACAGTGCCGGAAATAAAAAAGAAGTCACATATCAAAGTCGCCGTGAAAAGAAGAGTTGTAAGCCCACTGTCTGAGTGTCATATGAAAGATTATTAGGGTACAGAGAAAAAAGGCACACGGTGGGGGAAAAAGCACGAAATGTCAACTTCAATCTCGACATTTCCACTTTAATCTCGTAGTTTATTTTGTCATTTAGTAGAACATCATGAACTTCATCTTAAAATCATTTAATTAACCAGTTTCTCAAATCACATCGTAATTAAAGTAGCACGTTAAATGCTTTGTTTTGTATTTGATCTTCTACTCGTATGTGCTCTATGTGTGTGAATCACTACTGGCTTTTTAAACCGGCTCTCTTCCTCCAACTGGGCACAGAATCCATGACATTTGTGATATTACAGCTCTCTGAATAACTCAAATACTGAGATGTATACGTGATGTCATTTTCATGATGATAGGAGTTAAAGCACGTTATTAAACATGTGTTTCACTTTGATGAAATAAGTTATTGCAGCAGTACAATCGGGGCGGCTCTAGGCTTGTGGTGGCACTGGGCAGAGGAAGAATCGGTGGCTCCTTAAGCCCGCCCGTCAGTAAGGTAGCTTATGCACGGTGGATGGCCTCGTCCGTTGCAGACACTGCATAGCCGCCTCGTGCTCATGACACAAGCATTTCACTTTTGCCGAAATTTGTCGCTGCGTTTTTAGCTGTGTTGTTATTTTCTCTTTCTGTTTTATATTCAATATATATTAGCGTAGCCGTCACTGCAGTCAGTGCTTTTCTTTACCCAAATAACCGATCGCCACACAATCAGCTCTGTAATAGACGTTAAGCCATCTGTAAGCTTAGCGCCGATTCTTCAAAACGTTTAAAGAACATTGAAATATCTTCGTAGTACATGTTTAATTATTCTATCCTTCACGACACTCCCAGTGAAGAATATAGATTATTTAAATGAAGTTAAAGTTTTATCTGTATAATTTAATAAACATATTTTGCTGAATTTCACCTTATAAATGATATCATTTCTGTTTCTGAACCGCGAGGTCCGTACAGGAAAGGCTTTAAAACATTTTGCCGTGGCTGAGACAGCGTGTCCTTGAAGCTGTATACTGATAATTCTCTTTCTGATCAGCTGCTGCTGTGATTCTCACTCAGATACAGTGATAGAAATACTCCGAGTGGTGCAGTGAGAGAAATATTGAAAAAGATGATCTGCTGTGCAACTCCTAACGGGAGGAGCTGAAAGAAGAAGAAGAAGAAGAAGAAGAAGTGAGAGTAACAACGCTAAAGCAGTTCTGGTATTTGTAATACTATGGCTGTTCCCTGGACCATTCTATTGTTACAAGTTCATTACAATCAGATGCATTACACTAATAAACAATATGCGGTTAGTTTGTGTATTTATAAAGCCGCGTCAGGAAAATAAGGAGTAATCACACAGGAACAGTAGCATTGCTTTGACGCTGGGTGCCGCCAGTCTGCAAAACCGAGCGGAGAACTTGCGTATGACAAGGCATGAGGTACCGTGGAAAAGTGCATGGATTTATGCCAAGTGTAGGTTTTATACATCGCGATTTGAACGTGGAAAAGTTCTTACGCATAGCGTTTCTGTGCGTCGCACGTTTATACATGAGGCCCCAGATGGGGCGTCACCAGCGTGTTATAAAGCCTGAGCAGAACCTCCTGTGACTTGAACTCCACACATCAAGGCGCTATATAACCTGACATTCTGTTAGCCTTCTTAATGGCTTCTGAACACTGTCTGCCAGTTGATCGTGTTGAGTCCAAGATGACTCTTAAAAATCTTCTCATACGGTGGACTTTCAATTTTCAGACTTCCCATTGTCAATTAAATCCTAACAAGACCTAAACCTAATGCAAGCGTTAGGCTCAGCTCTTTTAATCTTTCCTCATCACTCATCCCCTGTAGCGCTGAATCAGCCTAGTCGCTCTTCTCTGGACCTTTTCTTGTGCTGCTATGTCTGGTGGGCCCAAAACTACACCCAGGACTCCAGATGAGGCCTCACCAGTGTGTTATAAAGCCTAAGCAGAACCTCCTGTGACTTGTACTGCACACATCAAGGCACTATATAACCTGACATTCTGTTTGCCTTCTTAATGGCTTCTAAACACTTTCGGGAAGTCGATCGTGTCAAGTCCACTGTGACTCCTAAATCCTTCTCATAAGGTGGACTTTCAATTTTCAGACCTCCAATTGTGAAATAAAACCTAACAAGTCCTAAACCTGATGCAAGCGTTAGGCTCAGCTCTTGTAATTTTTCCTAATAACTCATCCCCTGTAGCCTTGAATCAGCCGAGTCGCTCTTCTCAGGAATTTGTCTTGTGCTGCTATGTCTGGTGGACTCTAAACTGTACCCAGTACTCCAGTTGAGGCCTCACTAGTGTGTTATAAAGTTTGAGCAGAACCTTCTGTGACTTATGCTCCACACATCAAGGCGCTATATAACCTGACAGTCTGTTAGCCTTTATAATGGCTTTTCAACACATTAGCATTAAGTCCACTATGACTCCTAAATCCTTCTCATAAGGTGGATTTTCGATTTTCAGACCCCCCATTGTGAATTCAAACCTAACAAGACCTAAACCTAATGTAATCGTTAGGCTCAGCTCTTTTAATTTTTCCTCATAACTCATCCCCTGTAGCCCTGATTTAGCCTAGTTGCTCTTCTTTGCACTTTTTCTAGAGCTGCTATGTCTGGTGGGCCCAAAACTGCACCCAGGACTCCAGATGAGGCCTCACCAGTGTGTTATAAAGCCTGAGCAGAACCTCCTGTGACTTGTACTCCACACTTCAGGGCGCTACATAACCTGACATTCAGTTAGCCTTCTTAATGGCTTCTCAACACTGTCTGGAGTGTCTTAAGTAAGACATCACTGAGAATCTCGTTTAAGTGTCACGTGCCGTCAATGATCAGCCTTTGAGCAGTTAACATATTCTGATGGGTAACCACAAGAAGACGCTTACCTACTGCTTAATACACAGCCTTTATTTATTTTTTTATCGCACCTCTCCATGGTGTTAACCTGCCCAAGGTGCTCTACCAGGGCGTTGATCTTGAAGAGGTGGTGCACACAAGCAAATTCAATGACAAGAACCATTGCAAAGGACACAAGTCTGCTAAATCTTTGCCCGTTTAGGCAAATCAGTTGACTAATAAAGAATAATAAGCTGCGGGATTCCCATCTTTTCCATCATCCCATCCATTCATTCTCATTAGCCTTTTTAATTGCATTGCGGGTCAATTTAAAGTACACTTCATTAAAGAGCTGCCTTTAAGAAAACAAACCCGCCGTCTGTGTTAATCCTTCAGGACGCCTGTGAATACTCGACTGCACTTAAAAATGGAAAACAATATTAAAAAATATGAATCAGCTTTGAAAGTTGCTTTCGCATTGTCCTGTGACGAAGACCTGCTTCACATTCGGGTCACAGAGTGCACACATGTAATGTGATATTCATGGGGGTGATGGCAGAAAGGCCTTGGGGGGAAAAAACTGACATAGTAATGAAATATTGTCAGCCTGTGGCTCCAAGTTATAATAAGCTGAGTGCCCACCGCATGACTAAACTCCAGGAGTTTTGGAAAAATCTCATGCATGTAAATTCATCTGGTTACAACTATCCAGCAAAGCATTCCAGACCTTTAATTTGAGGGTCCCGGAGAGCGTACCCCCACAGGAATAGACATAAGGCAAGGACCAAACCTAGTCAGGGTGCCAGTCTGTCACAGGGCATATTCACTCAAGCGTTTTTCCAAACTCATTTTTACATTCTGCGGCCACTTTGTTAGAAGCATTCATTCATTCATTCATTCATTCATTCATTCATTCATTCATTCTTTCATTCTTTCATTCTTTCATCCCTTTTCCAACAACAACAACCTTAAACACCCTAACCCTTTCCACAGCCCACTTTCCAGCTCATACTGTGGGATCCCAAGGTGTTCCCATGCCATCTGAGAGATATGATCTTCCAATGAGTCCTGGGTCTTCCTCAGGTTCTCCTGCCAGCTGGTTGTGCCTTTAATCCCTCTATAGGAAGGCATCCTTATTAGATGCCCAGACAACCTCAATTGGCTCCTCTCAATGTGAAGGGTCAGCGGCTCTACTCCATACTACTCACCTTACCTCCAGCCACCTCCTTTCAGCTGATTTCAGCCGCGTGTACTCACAATCTCATCTATTTGGTTGTTACCCTAAGCTCATGACCACAGGTGAAGGTAGGTATTGTCACACATGGGAGCACACGGGAGGCAGATAAAGGGCTCCAATGAGGGAAATTCTAGTTCAGGTTCCAGGCCCGAAAATGTCACCAACGGTTTTGGGTTCCGATGATGTCACCTCCGTTTCCAACCCTGATGATGTCATTTCCGGCCCAGAAGACATCACTTCCACTTCCAGCCCCGATGACATCACTTCCGATCCCAGCCCTGATGACGTCACCTCCATTTCCAACCCTGATGACGTCACCTCTGGTTCCGACACCGGTCACGTCACTTCCAGTTCCAGCCCAAAAGATGTCTCTCCCACTTCTGACCCCAGTGACATAATTTCTGGTTCAGGGCCCCGATGGCTTCACCTCAATTTCCCACCCTGATGATGCCACTTCCGGTTCTGACCCCGATGATGTCACTTCCGGGCCTGGCCCAGAAAACATCACTTCCACTTCCGACCTCGATGACATCACTTCAGGTTCTGGGCCCTGACGACATCACTTCCGGTTTTATGAGCCCCGATGACATCACCTCTGTTTCCAGCTCTGATGATGTCACTTCCGGCCCAGATGACATCACTTTCACTTCCGACCCTGATGACCAGGGCCTGATGGCATCACCTCCGGTTTTGGGACCAGATTACATCTCTTCCACTTCTGACCCCAGCGACGTCACTTCCTCTGCCTCTCCTTAAATGCCACCATTTTCAACCTAAGCATCAGTTCCATTTTCAACTCCACAAAAAAAACAGTTGCTTTACTTTGTCTGTGACCCGCTAGAATATACGGGGTGGCCATTAGGACTTTAGGGACCTTCAAAACTCTATGTAATATTATATTAGAAGAATGAAGTGGGCAGGACTGGTGAGCTTTGTTGGACTCGATGGCCTGTTCTGGTCCAGATTGTTCTCATGTTCTGATTAAAGTGTTGTGTAAATGCACTGCCAGTCTTTAATCGGGGTGCCATAGATGGCTGGACATGAGAGGTAAGAGAGCTTCACTGTGCTCTGAACATCTGACAGCCCCCCTAGCACGGCACTAAGACTCAGTCGGGCGAATCTCTCAACCTTCCTGATCTCCAACTGTAGAAACATTAAAAACATTCATTTGTGATCTCTACACTGATTTGGTTCAAAACCAACAGATTCCTACATTCCATCCTTCCATCCATCCATCCATCCATCCATTCTCCAACCCACTATATCCTAACTACAGGGTCATGGGGGTCTTCTGGAGCCAATCGCAGCCAACACAGGGTGCAAGGCAGGAAACAAAGCCCGGGTAGGGCGCCAGCCCACCGCAGGGCACACACACACACAATTTAGAATCGCCAGTCCACCTAACCTGCAAGTCTTTGGACTGTGCGGGGAAACCCACGCAGACATGGGGAGAACATGCAAACTCCACGCAGGGAGGACCCACGAAGTGAACCCGGGTCCCCTAACTGCGAGGCAGCAGCGATACCCACCGTGCCACCCCATTGATTTTCCAAAAAATTTTTAACAAATTAAAAAAAAGAAGCCCCCTTTAGTTAAGTGCCATTGGACGGTGCTTTCTGTTGCAGACACACAACGTGTAACGTAATTTCTGTTAGCGTCCCAGTGTGCTTTGAATTCCAAAGTGCAGACAAGGACAGGGCTACAGCAGGGGGGCCGAGTGCATGTGAGGTCCTGGGGTGGGGTGTCCCGGTGGGGTGGCTGAGTGCTGACTCAACTCCTTTAAGAGCTAATACTGACAGAGGAGCCGCTGCTTCAGTGTCACCTGCCTGTGCCCACGTTCGCCAGGCGGGGGGCTCAATTAAGGGACAATTAAGAAGAAATGAAGGGAACCAGAAGAGGAGGAGGAGTGAAGGAGCTGAACGCACACACAGTGACAGAATACTTTTAAAAATGAAGTGACTTGGATTAACCTTTTGTTGGCCTTGTTCATTGTTTGTACACATGGCCTGGTCACCATAAGTCCGTTTGAGTCTTTGCTGGCACGATTTAGGATTTTGACAATTTGCTATTCCTTCCCTGACGTCTTTAGAGATCTTATTTATCTCTCCTCTTCTAGGGTTTTTTATCCTTATGTCTGAGTGTATTTTTTAATATCTCTGTTTGATTAGAAATTGACTTTGTTGTTTTCATGTAATTGTTATGTTGTTTGGTTTTGCTTGGGCGCCGTCATTTTCAGTGCTGCCCATTGGTACAGCGAGCCTCGTTATGATGTGCGATGGCGTTTTCATTGTCACCTATGTTGAGAAGTTTGATTAAGGGTATCAATACGCCTTATTATTACTTTTAGTGCTTTTAGCTATGAAAAGCCAAGGCCAGGAACAGCTTTACAAAAGACACCATTGACTTTGTTAGAGAGGCCGCTTGTTCTTCCCACTTGCTTTGTTTCGAGTTTCTATTAGTCAAGTAGTGAGCCGATGTCATCACGTTCTCTGAGGAAGCAAGCAGGTCGACTTTGTTTTGAGGATGCAAGTGTAGGACCTTTACCTGTGTGAATGAGGGGCGAGCTCTTCAGTTAGCGCATAAAACATATAAGCACTCAAATGGCATTGAGAAGTATTAGGGCTCTTCAGTAGGGATGGGAATTGATAAGATTTTCACGATTCCGATTCTATTTTCGATTCTGTTTAACAATTCGATTCTTTATCGATTCTTATTTTTAAAAAAGGAGAACACACAGGTCGATTAGCTTAGAACTTTGTTTTATATCTTATCTTTGAACAAGATAGAAATTTAGGAGTAGCATGACCTTACAAACCCAACAGTGAGATCTTAAGAGATCCACAGCCTACGGCTCCTTAATGGGGTGCCACGGGGTCCCCAGAAAAAAATTTGTAAATGTAAAATAATAATAAAATAAATATTCTTCTGTAGCAGTAACAAAGTATAACATAAATTATTCTGTGGCAGTTACACAAGAATGTCCAGTAACATTTGCACTCTCCTTTTTAAAAGTATTTATGAGCTGAGCACTCAGAAATAAAACTACATCAGCCAGCACCAAATACAATCAACTCAAGTCCAACTGTGCAATTCTGCACCCATCAACTATGGAGAATGAACAATTCTTTTGCAGAAATATAAGCATACTGTATCTGCTTTTTCATGAAGGATACGTGATCTTTCTGGACTTATGGTCTCTCCAGCTGTGGAGAACACCCTCTCAGACAGGGTGGAGGACGCCTGCACACACTCTGTGAAAGGAGAAGCTACCGGTAGACTGCAGCGAGAACTGCCAGCATCTGAGCCAGCCAGACTCGTCACGGTCATCTAAATGCAATGCACAGTAATAGCAGGTTTTGCAACATAATATGTAATGTTAGTTGATTAGTTACCTGCCATATTAACGGGAGAGGACGTGCAAACGTTACCGCTGCTGCTGGGTTGAGATTCACTAGTCCGGAGCGGATCAGAAACACGACATTCTCGCCGTCTGCATGGAAAAAATTAAACAAGACTTGCATAGATGGTCAACCCTTCATCTCACACTAGCTGGAAGAATTAACACTGTTAAGATGAATATTCTTCCTAAACTCCTTTTTTTATTTCAAAACATTCCAATATACATTAATAAATCATTCTTTAGGCAATTAGATTCGACAATAACCTCATTTATTTGGAACTCAAAACATCCACGCATCAAAAGAGCGACCCTACAAAGACAAAAGGCAGAAGGCGGCATGGCTCTACCTAACTTCCAGTTTTATTACTGGGCAGCAAATATACAGGCGATAAGAACCTGGACACAAATAGAAGAACATACACAGGCTTGGACCACAATAGAAGTCAAATCCTGCAGTACTTCTTTGTATTCCCTGCTCTGCGCTCCAATAAACACACGTTATCGGCAATACACTAATAACCCAATTGTGCTCCACTCACTTAGAATCTGGAACCAATGTAGAAAGCATTTTAAGACGGAGAAGCTTCTATCTGTGGCACTCCTGCAAGAGAACCACCTCTCTCAACCTTCACAAACATATGCAGTTTTTAATATCTGGAAAAAATTTGGAATTAACTTGCTTAGAGATCTTTATATAGACAATGTCTTTGCATCCAATGAACAATTACATTCCAAATTTAACATTCCAGCTCCACATTTCTTTCACTATCTTCAAATCAGGAACTTTGTTAAACAGAACCTTCCAGATTTTCCTCATCTTGCACCCTCATCTAAGCTGGAAAAAATATTGCTCAATCTCAAGGACTTAGACTCCATCTCTACAATATATAAAATCATTTTACAATCCCTCCCTTTCAAAGATCCAAGAGGACACTGGGAAAAAGATCTCTCAATTAATATATCAGAAAATGAGTGGAAAGTAGCAATGCAGAGAATTCACTTGAGCTCCATATGCACAAAGCATACAATTATACAACTCAAAATTATATATCGAGCACATCTGTCTCGACTAAAACTCTCCAAAATGTTTCCAGGGCGAGAGCCAACCTGCAAACGTTGCAATCAAGTCCCAGCCTCACTGGGTCACCTGTTCTGGGCCTGCACCAAATTAACATTATTCTGGACAAACATTTTTAATGACCTTTCAGACAGCCTTGGACTCACAATCCCTCCTAACCCATTAACAGCTGTGTCTGGTGGTCTTCCAGAGGGGCTTAAAGTGGAGAAGGACAAACAAACTGTGATTGCATTCACTACACTGTTGGCACGCAGACTCATTCTGATAAACTGGAAGAACCCAAACTCTCCTCTTTTAAGTCAGTGGGAAACCGATGTGTTATATTATTTGAAATTGGAAAAAATCAAATACTCAGTTAGAGGATCCGTTCAGACTTTTTTCAAAACATGGCAGGATCTGATCAGTAATATTTTAAAATACGTTCATAAAGCTCAGAGAATTTATTAATTTAGTTATGTTTACAAGCCTTACATTTTACGCTTTGGCTTGCTCTCTCTCTCGGGGTGGGGATCGATCTGTTCTTAACTCCATTTTTCTTTTTGTAAAAACTCGATTGCTTTGTATGGATTGTAATGAAATTAATAAAAATAAAAATAAAAAAAAAACAAAAAAACCACGACATTCATTTAAGGTTATCACGTGTTTTGTGAGGAAATGCTTTTGCATATTCGTAGTGTTTCCTCCCTTTTGATGAAATATCTACTTTGCAAGAATTGCAAGTTGCCCTGTTGTCATCCTTTCTCGTAAAGTATAACCAAACTTTTGAGCGTTTGTGCCGCTTAGCCATGTAAGTGACGCTACGCAACGTGGTGACGTCAATCGAGGCGACTGGAATCGATAGGGGAACCGTTTGCAAAAATGGCAAACAATTCCAAGGAATTGAAACAGTGGGAACCGGTTCTCAACAAGAACCGGTTTTCGATTCCCATCCCGACTCTTCAATACCTTAAGCAATCCATCCATCCATCCATCCATTATCCAACCCGCTATATCCTAAGTACAGGGGTCTGCTAGAGCCAATCCCAGCCAACACAGGGCACAAACCCCAGGCAGGATGCCAGCCCACCACAGGGCACACACACCCACACACCAAGCACACAGTAGGGCCAATTTAGGACCGCCAATGCACTTACCTGCATATCTTCAGACTGTGAGAGGAAACCCACTCAGACACGGGGGGAACATGCAAACTCCACACAGGGAGGACCCAGGAAGCGAACCCAGGTCTCCTAACTGTGAGGCAGCAGCGCCACCCACTGCACCACCGTGCCACCCCACTTACAGAACATACAGGAAAATCAAAATACTGTTTCTCTCTCGTCTCTCCCACACCAAGCACACAGTAGGGCCAATTTAGGACCGCCAATGCACCTAACCTGCATGTCTTCGGACTTTGGGAGGAAACCGGCACATTGTTTTCTATGCTGTGCAATAAAGTCTTAAGTTCTGACTGCCTTTCTGAAGACTCTGCTTGTTTTGGCTGAAGATTTCTCCACAACACTTGTGTTATCTGAGAGCCTTCTCATGATTTCCTGTTGTTGCTGTAATTACTATTTTCGGCCCGTTGAGCCCCAAAGCACAGACACATCCAACACAATCCCAATAATTACAAGGTACCTTGTCAGGAGGTTCCTCTTCCCAGCCAACACAACACAAACCAACTAACACTAGTAGTGGAAGTCAGCTGCTGCAACTTGGAGAGCCAGAGTCAGGAGGGAGAGGACACCGCATGCCAGAGGAGGAGTGGAGGCACGAGGAAGAGAAAGGGAGAAGAGAAAAGGAAGAAGGAAAAAGTGTGCTTGATTGGTGCTTTGTACTGTGCTGCTAAAGAGGAACGATTGGAAAGCGTTCGCCTTCTAAATAAACGTGTGCTTAAACTTGTGCCTGGGGTCTGCTGTGTCGGATTAGTAGGTACGCCCCCTGCAGGCCACAGTTTGTAATCTCATAGTTTAAATGGAATATGAGATGATTTACACACACCGACTGCTTCATTAGGTACACCCGATCAACTGCATTTCGGCGTGTAGACTTTGTCAAGACCACCTGCTGAAGTTCAAGCTGAGCATCAGAATGGGGAAGAAAGTGACTTTGAACGTGACATGGCTGTTGGCTCTTATATCACTGAAAGATGCTGAGAAATGAGTTCACACTTTTGTTTTCAGTCGACTAGATTACTGTAACGCTCTCCTCTCAGGACCACCCAAAACAAGACATCAATCGACTGCAACGAGTGCAGAATGCAGCTGCTAGAATCCTAACTAGGAAAAGAAAATCCGAGCACATCTCTCCAGTTTTGATGTCACTACACTGGTCACCTGTGTCATTCAGGATTGACTTTAAAATTCTGCTTATGGTTTACAAAGCCTTAAATAATCTGCTCCATCTTATATATCAGAGTGTCTGACATCTTATATTCCAAATCATAACCTTAGATCTTCAAATGAGTGTCTGCTTAGAATTCCAAGAGCTAAACTTAAAAGAAGTGGTGAGGCGGGCAGGCGGCCTTCTGCTGTTAGGCACCTCAAATCTGGAATAGCCTGCCAATAGGAATTCACCAGGCTGATATGGTGGAGCACTTTAAAACACTGCTAAAAACTCATTACTTCAACATGGCTTTCTCGTAGCTTCATCTTAGTTTAATCCTGATGCTCTGTATATTCAATATAATTATCATTATTATTCATGGTGGCTCCACAATCTGTACAAACCCCTACTCTCTCTTCTGTTCTTTTTCCGGTTTTCTGAGGTGACGATCTGCACCACCACCACCTGATCAAAGCACCGTGATGTCCCTCCATTGATGGATTAAAGGCCAGAAGTCCACCTGACCGTCATCATCAAGTCTATCTGTGAGAACCCTGAATACAATGAGGACGGATCATTTATGTTACGTAGAGTGCCTAGAGGGGGCTGGTCCGGTGGTCTCGTGGCCTCAGAACCCCTGCAGATTTTATTTTTTCTCTCCAGCTGTCTGGAGTTTTTTTTTGTTTTTTCTGTCCTCCCTGACCATCCGGCCTTACCCTTATTCCATGTTAATTAGTGTTCTCTGATTTTAATTCTTACTTTGTCCTTTTTCTCTTTCTTCATCATGTAAAGCACTTTGAGTTACATTATTTGTATACAAATGTGCGACAGAAATAAATGTTGTTGTTGCTGTTGGTGCACTGAGTGGGATTTTCACGCACAACCATCTCTAGGGTTTACAGAGAATGGTAAGAAAAAGGGAAAATATCAGTGAGCAGCAGTTCTCTGTTGATGTCAGAGGTCAGAGTCTGAATGGCCAGACTGGTCTGAGCTGACAGAAAGGCAACAGGAGCTCAAATAGGCACTCATTACAAACGAGGTGTGCAGAAGAGCATCTCTGAACACACAACACGTCAAGCCTTGAGGCAGGTGGGCTACAGCAGTAGACCACCACACCAGGTGACACTCCTGTCAGCTAAGAACTAAGGCTGCAATTCACATCGGCTCACCAAAATTGGACAGCAGACGATTGGAAAAACGTTTGATTCTGCTGGAATCCCAGCACTGCCAGGCAGGTGGCACAAGTGAGTACATTGAGGATGGTGGAGACGACGTTGAGAAATGAATGACAGCATCAGTTTTGTGAAGGTTCGGTCCATTTTCTGATTAGCTTGACTCCCCATCATAATAAATAAATAAATAAATTACATTTTGTGAAGGAAACCCGGGCGTCAGCAAGCCCAAACCCCGACGCGAACACACAAGCACAGTCCCGGGTTCAATTACAGATTGATATTTTAACCAACTCTTCTCAAATATATCACCACGAGCACGGAAACACAGGATTTTTCTCCTCACAATAATTTTTCTCACCACCGCACTGCCCTCCTCCCGTCAATTGTTGCCACTCTTCCTCCCAGCTCCGACTCACCTGGATATAAGGGAGTGCGGTCCCTTTATTTACAGACCCGGGAGTACTTCCAATTCCAGGGCGATCGCCCGATCAAAGTCCATCACAGTAGGGAGCCTGTCTTCGTGCAGCGCCCTCTTGTGGTACCCCCTGACCCCTGGGACTACATTTCCAAGCATGCCCTGCTGACTTCCCACTGGGCGCCGAAAACCAGGGCATGCTGCTTGGAATTAAAAAAACCCAAGTGACATCTTTTCTTGTTAATGGTCTGTCCGTCCACCCTTTCCGGTCCTTCCTTCCAGGTCTGCTCCCTCTCCTGGCCGGGATGTCCGTCCAGCTCATGTGGCATCTACCATTTATAAAGCACTCATCTCACTACTCATAGATAGTGAGGAGCCACTTCAACCACCACCAATGTGTAGCACCCACCCATTGATGTGCCAGTGGGCTCACCACACATTAGCTATTAGGGGGTGAACAGGGGAGAGAGTGATAGCTAATTAGAGACAGAGGATGATTAGGGGGGCAGAATGAGCAGGTCATAGTGGGTAATTACGTTTGGGCATCAGGGTACACCCTACTTTTTACAAAGGATGCCCAAGGATCTTTTATGCCCAAAGAGAGTCGGGACCTCGATTTTACATCTCATCCAAAGGATGACGCCACTTTTACAGAACAGCATCCCCATCACTACACTGGGGCACTGGGAACCACATTTGGGCCACAGGGTCTCCAAGTTATTTGGTTCATCAAGTTAATAATATGTCGAGTCAAGACAGATGACAACATGAAGAAAGCGGTGCACGAATGGTTGGCAAGGATGAGAGAAAAACCTTTTATTCTGCTGGCGCTGCCAGGCAGGTGGCGCAAGTCGCTACATTGAGAAGGGTGGAGACTCCATTGAGAAACGACAGCATCACTTTTGTGAAGGTTTGTTCCATTTTCTGATAAATCCCATTGTGTAACTTTAGCTCGACTCCCCCTTGTAGTAAAACCTTTCAAATTACGTGTTTGATATTTCATTAAGATTTTTTTTTTTTCCGGGTGCTCCTGACACATTCATTGACATTTTTATAGCCGCTGGAAAGCTTATCCCAACATCTACGGAAAGGAGAGTAACATCCCTGCGCTCTGAGCCCTCCTTGATGATCAGACAAAAGATAGCCCTGGCTAAACAGTAGCAAAGGAGAAGTCAATGCTAAAGAACGGCCATTTTTATGGTGGCAAGAAAAGGTGCGAGGACCCCTTTGGAATTCCCCTGGACTTCTGCACTCTCTCTCTAGGTGCCATGCCCGATGAAGATGTTGGCCATCGTGGTCCTCTGCCTGTTTCTTTTCCTTGCCGTGCTAAAAATCTCATCGCAACTCTGGCTGCTCCTGAAGCGTCTCGCAGCATTTCAACAGGTGGCGCTTCTCTGCCTTCCTCTTGCTCTTTCCATTGATGTTACTCAGCAAATACAACCCTTTCAATGCCTCCAGCTCTGACTGCGTATTCTTCATCTCACTTCATCAATGTCTGTTCCACCTTTTTAATACTCCTCCATGTGTTACTTTATCTGTCCAGGAACATTTTTAGCATTCTAGTACAGGATGAGTCAAAATGAAGTGGCCCATTTCTCAAGGTCATTGCGTGAAGTGGGTTGGGACGGGGTGGGGGGTATCCTTTGATAGGCGATCCCTTGTAGTCTTCAGTCGGTAAAAAGCCTTGGTCTGGTGCACATCATGCTGTCTCTGTCGAAACGTTCTTCAAAAAACAACAAATCCATCTTCAATGTTACTGTTGTGGCCACATGGGGGCGTCGGTGCACCCCCAGACCCCAACGACACACGTCCCAGGTGCAAATGCAAAGTTTGCTAAGCAAATACGTTACAAAGGCGTCCTTCTAGTAGTGGCGCAAGTGCAGCACAACTCTTCTTCTCTTTCTGTATTTCTCCACCTCCACACCTCCCAGTTAAGATTTGTTCATCCTCCACTCCCAGCTCTGACTCACCTGGATGAGGTTGAATGGCTTCTTTTATGCCAGACCCGGTGTACTTTAGCTGCTGGGGCATAGCCTTGTGGAAGTACTTCCAGGTCAATCAGAAGTCCCAAACACCTTCAGATCCCCTTGGTAGCCCCCAGGGAACCCAACAGGGCTGCCTCCTGGGACTACAGCTTCCAGCATGCTCTGCAGGCGTCTATGTGGGGGATCTTAATGGAAGGTGGCTACCACCTAGCGTATATGTATCAGGGCTCATCTCCCCCAATCCTTCTGTTGTGCTGGCCTCCTAGCCAGGTAAGGCTCCAAGTTCAATCCCGGTTGGGACGCCAGTCCGTGTGTGCCATCCATTGCACTCTTAACATTTAGAGGCCATCGTCATTTTGAACCAACCTGTCTTGCAGATCTTCTTCAGACTTATGTCCCCACAAATGTCCATACGATCTTCATGTGCAGGTTTCCTTTCTATCCCAGACTAAACTTTAGTACAGAGGGAGCCAAAATGAAGAACCCCATGTCTCAAGGTCATTACGGGAGGTGGGTTGAGGTGGTGGGGGGGGGGTCCTTTGATTGGCGATCCCTTCTAGTTTTCAATCAGCCAACATGCCTTGGTCCGGTGCTCACCGTGCTGTCTCTGTCGCCACGTTCTTCAAAAACAACGGATCCATCATCGCTACGCAACACGCCTTCCAAACGCACTTCAGCATTCCTCCTGACGGTGACGTCCCGAATCAAAAAACAATTCTAAATCTAGACAGACGGGTACAACACTGAAGCGACTGATTTCAAAGCATTCAGAATCAATTCCTATTAACACAAACTATTTGTTTGCATAAGTATTCACCTCCTGTAACGTGACGCACTGAAATCATCACTGGGGCCGCCAGCTGCTTTCAGAAGTCCTGTAATTAGTTCAGTCTGGGGTTTCCATTGTTTGTGTCTATAAGGTCAACTTGTGGGAAGTCAGTATGATGGCCTAACCTGAACAATGAAGACAAAAGAACACGCCACTCCGTGAAAACAGAATTGAAAAGCACAAGTTAATGTACAGGGCGAGCCCAAATGAAGGCCATTGCGGGAGGTGGGCTGGGGTCGGGGTCCTTTGATAGGCGATCCCTTGTAGTTTTCAGTCAGCCACTTGCCCTGGTCTGGTGTGCACCGTTGCTTTCACTGTCGCCGCGTTCTTCAAAAACAACAAATCCATCATCGCTACGCAACGCGCCTTCTGCACGCACTTCAGCATTCCTCCTAACGGTGACGTCCCAAACCGGGAAACAATTCTAAATTTACACAGACGGGTGTTCAACATTGAACAGGAAATCTCCAGGACGTCCTCGGACTGTACAAACGAATGCCTGAAAACATCCAAGCTGTAAGGGCGTCCATTTTGCCGTCTCCTAGATGTTCAGTGCGCTTCTCCCTCAGACATTTCCAACGCGTCTTTGATTTTGCATGGGGACCTTAATTTCCATCCACGCAAAATGACGGCAGTGCAGGAACTCAATGAGAGAGACTGGGAGAGTCGTAAAGAGTTGCGCGCCAACATTCTACAAACCATTCATCGAGATGCCATCGTCATGTGACGCCAGCGACGAGGCACATTTCCATTTGACTGGTTGCGTAAATAAGCAAAACGTTTGACTATCAGGCTGAAACCAACCCTGGTGAACTTCATCCCCTCACAGTGAGCACACGTGTTACAGTTTGGGGCGCCTTTGCAGGATTTGCCATTGTAGACCCTTAGGGGGCAGCAACGGTCACCGTCACTTCAGAACGTTCCATTGAAATGCTAGAGAACTTGCAGAAATGGATGTGGTGGATGCCTGGTGTCAACAGAATGGAGCGACAGCTCATAGACTTGCGTGGAGATCCACGCAAGTTTTGCGGGAGATGTTTCCGGGGAAGCTGATCTCCCTGTGCGGTGATGTTGGATGGTCTTCACGTTCGCCTTATTTCGCTCCCTGCGATTTCTTCTCAAGTTGAAGGTCTACACAACAACAACAACATTTATTTATATAGCACATTTTCATACAAAACAATGCAGCTCAAAGTGCTTTACAAAATGAAGAATAGAAAAATAGAAGACACAGTAAAAAATAAAATAAGTCAACATTAATTAACATAGAATAAGAGTAAGGTCCGATGTCCAGGGTGGACAGAAAAAACAAACAAAAAAAAAACTCCAGACGGCTGGAGAAATGTATTAACTTCTATGATTAGAATCACAATCTAATGTCTTGTTTAGACTATATTAACATCATCATCAGCCTCAGATAAGTTCAGGTTTAATTATCAGAAGAATAATCAGAATAATGTGTAAGGTTAATAGAAGATGTTCTCGGGTATGGGAGGGTTCTATAGAGGTTAGGCTGTTTGGGGTTGGTCCTCGTTGTGATGATATATAAAGGTATAGTGAGTAGCTGGCTGTGATAAGAGTTCCAATACCAGTTAATAAAATGGTTCAATTAGATCAGTTGAATATGGAAACCATAATTGTTAATTCTCCTATTAGATTTGGTAGGGGTGGTTGAGCTATATTTGCTAAGCTTATGATAAATCATCAGATTGCTATGAGAGGTATGACAACTTGTATTCCTCGTGCTAGTAAGAGTGTTCGAGAATGTGTTCGTTCGTAGGTGGTGTTGGCAAGGCAGAACGGGGCTGAGGAGGTTAGTCCATGGGCGATTGTTAGAATAATTGCTCATGTGAAGCCTCATGGGGTCTGGATGAGAATGCCAGAGGCAACTAGTCCCATATGGCTAACAGGAATAAGCGATTATGGATTTTATATCAGATTGTCGCATGCAGATTGATCCTGTTATAATAATTCCTCATAATGCTAGGATAATGAATGGGTCAGCTAGTGATTTGGTTGCAGGTTCTAATATAACAGTTATTCAGATTATTCCGTACCCACCTAATTTCAGTAGAACTGCAGCAAGAATTATTGATCTGGCAATTGGGGCTTCTACATGAGCTTTTGGAAGTCATAGGTGGACCCCATATAATGGTATTTTTACCAGAAAGACAATTAAACAGGCAGCTCATAAAAAGGTGTTGTCCCAGGTGTTAGGGGAGACAGAGATTAAATTTATTGAGATTATTGATAAAGAGTCGGTTGTATTATAAAGGTAGAGAAGGGCAACTAGTAGGGGGAGTGAACCGGCGAGTGTATAAAATAGAAAATAAGTTATAAGAGATGAGCACACACCGACCTCAAAACCTTGGAGCCCTTAAGGACGCTATTCACCACAAAATCACCGCTACTCCCCTTGAAATGGCGAGCATTCAGAAATCGTCTCAAAGAGTGTATCGCTAATGATGGCCACCACATTGAAGACATCATTTTTAAAACACAGTAAAAAACATCTATTTTGTAAATCCTTATTTGTTTATTTTAAATTCTTTTTGGCTCACCCCGTAAAACAAATCCCACCTCACAGCGCTCTTGTCTCCCGTTATTATGCCCGCAGTCCGTGTTTCGCAACCGCGCATTAAGAAAGACCAAACGTAAAGCCTCAGAAGGTTTGTCTTTGTCTACAATAGAATGCCTTATGGGTTTATGGGTCTGCTCTCAAGTATCTATCTATCTATCTATCTATCTATCTATCTATCTATCTATCTATCTATCTATCTATCTATCTATCTATCTATCTATCTATCAAATGTTAAAGATGCTGAGTCGACATTCAGATTAATTTCTTTCCAATGGCCATTGTGAAGCCCAGGGGCACCCCAGCCACGCCAACCCCGACATAGATGGGCAGAGACACGGGTTTTCCACACAGTACACATTTATTCCCACTTTTCTTGCTCTCCACAGCAGCACATCACCAAAGCCGAGTCCTTTTCTTCTTTTCTCTTCTCTTCTCTTTCTCCATCTCCACTCCTCTCTCAGCAAGCTTTGTCCTCCTCCTCCTGACTCTGGCCATTGAGTAGTGACGACTGGCCCCTTTTATAGGACACCCGGAAGCACTCCAGCTGTCCAATGAGCTTCTTCCGGCAGCACTTCTGGGTGTGATGTGAGTGCTGGCAGGGCTCAGCAAACGTCCAGGCACCCCCCTGGTGGTGGCAGCCATGGGCCCCAGCAGGATTTGGGCTTCCAGGCTCCAAACCTGTGTGGCCCTGCTGCAAGCTAATTAATTTATATTTATTTAGATATTTTATTTATATATATATGTATATCTATGGTGGGCTGGTGCCCTGCCTGGGGTTTGTTTCCTGCCTTGCGCCCTGTGTTGGCTGGGATTGGCACCAGCAGACCCCGTGACCCTGTGGTTAGGATAAAGCGGGTTGGATAATGGATGGAGATATATATATATATATATATATATATATATATATATATATATATATACACACACACATATATAAATATATATACAGTTATTATTTATTGTGGAACTGGACCCAGACACAGACAGACGGACATTGTTTGTTCACCCAACACACATTTATCTTATTACTATATTTACAAAAGTCAGTGCACTACTCAGTGCCTCCAGCACCGATTCCCCAAAGTCCAGGCCTCACAGTCACCAAATGCCTTCCTTCTGGCCGCCTCCACTCCTCTCTCCGAGCTCCGTCCTCTTCCACCCGACTCTTGCTACTGAATGAAGAGAGGCAGCCCCTTATATAGCAACCCGGATGGGCTCCAGCTGCTTCCCACCAATCTTCTGCGGACACACCCCCGTGTGGCGGAAGTGCCGGCTGCACACCCGGAAGCCCTCCGGGTGTCCCTGCTCCTCTTCCCCCCAGCACTTCCTGGTGTGGTGGAAGTGCTGAGGTCCAGGGTTGCTCAGGCACCGGGGCGCCACCTGGCGGTGGCCACAGGCCGCTACAGGGTTGGGCATTCAAGCCCTCTACCCGTGAACCCCAACACATGCAGGGCGGTCACCCCCTCGTGGTCTGGAGGAGGCATAAGCCCTCCTCCGGTCCTCCTGGGCATCCCAGCTGGGCTCCACTCCCAGCCACATGCGACAATATATATTCATTGCATTTGTAGTCTGAGTCCCGATCCGATTGTATAGGTGGTTACCTACCAGGTAACGCATGTGGTTGGACTGCCAGTCAGCAAACATCTGCCACACCCTCTCAGTTGCGAGAAGCAGATCATAGAATGTTACATACTTTAGGGGCTTCATCTCTGACACTGACATCAAGGTTCGATCCCCACGAGGGGTGCAGTGGAGTGTGTGCACCTGATGAGCCCAAATAAGGGTCGCATACTCGTTGCATTCTTCGACAGTAAACTATGTAACTATATATACATATATATATATATACTGTATATATTGTGAACACACAGACGGACATCATAAGTTCACCCAACACACTGTTTATTTACAATTATTTACAAGTTTTGCTCACGTGCAACCCCAGTGCGTCTTGCACCGATTCCCCCAAAGTCCAGGGCTCACAGTCCTTGTGCCTTTCCTCTGGCCGCCTCCAGTCCTCTCTCCAGCTCTGCCAACTACCTCCCGACATCCACCAATGACTGGAGGGAGGCGGCCCCTCTTATGGGAACCCGGATGGGCTCCAGCTGCTTCCCGGCAATTAGACTTGGCCGCACCCCTGTGTGGCAGAAGTGCCGGCTGCACACCCGGAAGCCGTCTGGGTGTCCCCTGTCGTCTTCCCCCCGGCACTTCCGCCACACCACACTTCCTGGGATAAATAGGCACTGGGGCGCCGCCTGGCGGTGGCCACGGGTCCCTACAGGGCTGGGCTTCCAAGCCCTCTACCCGAGGCCCCCAACATAACCAGGACGGACGCCCCCTCGCGGTCTGGAGGAGGCACAAGCCCTCCTCTCGTCCTCCTGGGCATCCGGGACCACAATATATATTGTGGGGCCATAATGTCAACTGTGAGTTTCCAATGGACTGACTTCTTCTACTCACCCTTCAACACCATCTGCCCAGTTTTAATGTGATGTCTGTCGGCAGGCCAGGCTGCCAGTCTCCTGACTCAATAACTCATAACAAATAATTTAATTTGAATGAAACTTGGCATAGATATTAGCATTGTCAAATGTTAGAGGCCTATTGATTTTGAAAAAAAAAATTTCACTCTAGTATGGTTTGCACTCCTGCGATAATGATCTTGCATTTTTGCACTCAACTGTAGCGCAGCCGGGGAGATGAATAAACATTTTTTCAATTAGATTCGATTCTTCCACTTCCAGATTGCCTGTAATATTTTTGCTGCTAAAATCAAAGACTCCTGTAGGGAAAGTCACCCACTGGATATTCTTGAAATTATTTGATCAATGGACTGCTACATATTTATTCATTAATTAGAATAAACATTTTTCATTCATGTGAGCAGTTTTTAATATCTTTATATTTATTATCTGCTCATCCATTTTCTAAACCTGCTTATCAAGATCAGGTGGAAGGCTGAAGACTAAACTAGAAAACATTGAAACACAAGGCAGGAAGAAAACACCTGGACAGGACGCTGGTCTATCGTAGGGCGAACACACACACACACACAAACACATTGAGGGGCACGTTAACATCACCAGACCACCTAAACTGCACGTATTTGGGCTGCGAGAGGAAACTGAAGCACACAAAGGAAACCCCTGCTACAGCTTCTCTGTGTTACCCAATATTCATTATTTTAATGTCAGCTTATTTCAGAAAGTGTTTTGCAAGTTTATTTCACCATTTACTTTTTCACTTATATTGTACATTTAATGTAAATTTGTCTATTGATATACAACACCAACCTTTATTTCTAAAGCACATTTTCATACACAGGATGTAAAGCAAAGTGGTTTACAAAATGTCACTGCAAGAAAAGAAAGACAAGTTAAATTAAGTATGAATATTAATAAATTAACTAAAAATAAATCAATATGGGTTTACGTTGAATAGAATCCTTACATATAATCTTATTTAAATCTCTAATGCTGAGACACAAATGAATGAACATCAGTTTAATAATAATGCAGAAAAAGATATGGAATGTTGAATTTAACAACATATCTGTAAATATGTCATTAGATTTTTGTGGTAAAGAAGACTGAAGTTTTGAGATAAGGTGGTCATGCATAACAATAATGCCCTACATAGTTCCAGTCTATCTATCTAGAGACACATAGGGAGATACATAAGAAGGGAAATATAGAGAGATAGGAAAGAAACTACATAAGAGAGAGAGAGAAAGATAGATAGATAGATAGATAGATAGATAGATAGATAGATAGATAGATAGATAGATAGATAGATAGATAGATAGATAGATAGATAGATAGATAGGGGCATGCTGGGAGCTGTAGTTCCTTAGAGCATTTCTGTCGGGGTCCCTGGTAACCCCAGAGGGTGCTGCTACGTGCTGTGCTCTGTAGTTTTTCAGACTTCTGATTGACCTTTCATCCGGCTATGCCCTAACAATGGAAGTACTTTCGGGTCCAAGATGAACGGAACCACCCTGCCACATCCAGGCGAGTTGGAGTCGGCAGGAAGGAGGACAAAACTCATCTGGAGGTGTGGAGGAGAGGAAGGAGTGAAATAAGAGAAGAATTTTCTATTGTGGAAGAGCCATTGTGAAGGTAGTGTTGTTAATAAATCGCTTATTTGAACCTGGGACTTGTATTTGTGTGGTGGTATCTGAGGTTTGGGGTGCTACGATGCCCCCTATTGACCACACTGGTCATCTGGAGTGAATTCTGGAAGCGCAGATAGGACTCGGCAGCTACACTGATATGTGGGACAGAACAGCCATTGACTGTCGCTTCACCGTAAGCTTTTCTTCTTCAGGCCATTTACGCGTCAACTTGAGAATTTCGCCATCTGTCCAGCGGGTCATGTCTTCTAATGGCCTCCAACATTATTTATGAGAAAGCAGCACTCTCTCCTTGAGCTCTCTTTTGAAAGCTTGCCTCATAAATAATTTTGTTGGTCCATTAAAAAAGATATCACTTTGGCATTTTCTTCTGTTGTTGTCTATCCTGTATGTTCAAATTCACAAAGCAAAATGGATTTGAAGGCTGTCCCCCCGAGTCAGCTGTAGATGGGAGCCATCGGGCAACCAAATCTGGAGCAGCACACGGCCAGCAAAGGACCAGGGGTCTTATTTATAAACTTCGTGGGCGCTCAAAAAGAGGCTTGATTTCGGCATATGCAACTTTCTACTTAAATGTCGAAAGAAAACTTGACAGGGAAACGTGTGTATATTTATGGCAGCTGTCACCGATTATGAAGAAACTGGCAAATGACGACACCCTTGGTGAAGTAAGGACGTGAAGTTAGGCCGGTGTCACACATGTGCGCATTGGGGACACTTTACAGGTTCTAATGGTGTTATTCATCAGCCAGACCACCTGATCCTCCTGAAGACCCTACCTCCCCGTAACATCACCACCGGGTCAGCCACTGCTGACATCACTTCTGGCCAACCTCTGATGACATCATTTCTGCTACCCAGTATCCACCTTCCTGCCACATCAGTTCCTGTTCCAGTTGCCCTGACTCCGCCTCTTCCTCCTATCCACCATACTGTATTTATAACAGCCACTCAACCCGCTAGTCAGTTCAGTTGTGAACTCCGCTCCTGTAAAGACAGGTTTCTTTTCTTTGGCTGATTTTTCAGTATGTGCGGTGGCCAACCCCCAAATCTTTTTCTGTCTGCTGCCTAATTTTTTTTTTTACCCTGCCAACTAAATGACGATTGCCACTCGCAAAAAAACATGTTATTAGAATGTGGGTCCATGAATACGATGCTCTGACCGTATTTTAGTTCACCTTTAAATGGGGCCAATGCTGTGTTCTGAAGGACTGTTTTGGTCTTTTCGGCAGTTTATATCGGCTACCCATTGTCACATCTCGATGAACTGGCCGATAATTAGGGAATTGTCGTGGCAAAAAATTCATCGCCAGAAGGCTTTTTACCTGAAAATGAAGGCTATTTAGGACTTGAGATAAACAGACAGAGTTTTAAAGCTTTAGTGCAATAAAACAACACGGACTCAACCCAATACGGCCAAATTGAGCTGAGCCCCGTACATTGCAGCAATCGAAGTTTATATAACAATTTTCTTATCACTTTGACCTCATTCAATTAGCTCATTCTGCACCTGTCTATATTGTCTATTGTTCATTTCTAGTTTCTGTTTTGCTTATTTTTGATTGGTTCTTCAACTGGGCAGATGTTCCTTCTTCCATATTTGGTCTTTCATGGTGTCACTTCCTTCTCTAAGCCTTTCAAGCTATGTTATAATGCTAGCCTGAAGCTAAGCTTTAATTAAAAAGAAATATGGTATATGCTTTTATTTAATCATTTGCTTGGCATGCATGATTTGCCTTAATTTCTACGCTAAAGTTAATTTCTAATATATTCTTCTATATTTATTGCTAATGCCTGAATATACTAAAGTTTCTTTCATGCATTACATCATTGTGACCTTGCTTATAGTAAAAGCCTTTTGTTGCCTTTTTGCTGATTCACCAATCCAGCTGGTTTCTTACGTGCCTACCAGTGCCATTTTCTCTCTGTGGTATCGCTCCTTAGCTTCCCAGCCTTGAACACAGGTGTTCTCCTTCTCCTTTCCTATCCAAAGCTGGTTTCTGCACGCCATTTCTTGTTCTTGTTCTGTTCCTTTTCCCACACTAGCAATTGTGCTTTAAGCTTAAAAAATAATGCAATATGACAGATTTTTTAGTTAACTGTTTACTTGGCCTTTCTTATTTTCTTAACATTCTAATTTATGCTTAATCTAATGTTTTAGAAGCTTTTAATTACTTTTTATGGCTCTTTATGTTAATTTGCTAATTTATGCTAATCTCTTCTACAGAATATCTCAACCAAGCTGTGCTGGAAGCCATTAACCGACTGACAAGGCATTGCATCCAGTTCTCGTATGGTGTGGGTGCACAAGCATAACTCACGTCTGTGCCAACATAAAAAGTCAATTTGCAGCCGTGTCCGCCTCCCCTCACGTAACCTGACCAACTGGCTGCACTCACATTGCAATAAGGGCACCTAGCGAGATTTAGCCTTAACCCTTTAACCACCAGAACCAGCTATAGTCGGTTCCCAATGCAATCAGTCTGCACGCCGGAGCTCATCAGTTCGTGCCATCCATTCGTTGAGCAGTTAGCTCATGACCACTGGTGCCCCCTAGTGTAGAGAATCAGCATCACTGTCCCTGGGATTCAGACTAGCCTGCAGTCGTCAGCATTGGCCTCTGTGTGCAGCCAGTTCAAGCACAGTTGGCGCAGTCGGTGATTTACTGAATTTCGTCAACGGCATCTTTATATATAATACGCTACCATGGCTGTCCATTTGTCTGTCCAGGATTTTAAATCTTTGAATTTTAAAAATTGACCTGAAATATGGTACACATATACTACGTGATGTCTACAATCTGCTTTGGGGGTGATGATTGACCTCCAAGGTTATTCCTCTTTTTTTTTTTTATTTTATTTTATTGTAGAATGAACTCTTGGCGGAGGCCAGCAGGGCGGCCGTGTGACACATGTGTGCGGGTGCCGTTCTCATTCCTTACCTCCTTTGCCATCACTTCCTCTCTCTTCATATCTTAAATCATTCTTGAGGCAGATTATTGAGCAGGAAGGCTCAAGTCAAGTGTATTCACTGCATGTTATCGCCACAGCAGTGCGCCATTACCGGTATAATCTTCTCATATATAATACGCTACCGTGGCCGTTCGTTTGTCTGTCCAGGATTTTAAAACACCTGTAGCTTGCAAACCATTTGACCGAAATTTGATCTGAACTTTGGTACACAAATCCCGGCCAATACGCCCAAGCTGCCAGGTGGAGCCCTCCCTGCAGTATGGAGGTCCCCCGAAGACCAGCAGGGCATCATGGACATTGGAGTTTTTATAAACAGCCCTGCTGGATACCATGGGGACCACTAGGAGACGCTACAGGGAGGAATGATGGGTATTTGCCTTACGCCCCGGAAGTACATCCGAGTCACATGGACAAGGGGAATGACGTGCTTCCGGGGTGAAGAAAAGGACTTGTACCTGACCCGGAAGTGATAAAGAATCACATTGACTGGGGATTAGGAAGACTTCCGGGTCAGGGAATATAAAAGGACTGCGGCAGCTCCCAGATGGCGAGCTGAGCTGGGTGGTAGGAGGGCAACGCGTCTGGGAGTGGCGGAGAGTATTATTGTTATTATTATTGGTTTGTTTATGAGTATTGTGGAGGAGAGGGTGCTTTGTGCACTGTGCAGAATTAATAAAGTCAACATTTGGACTTTTATTTGGTGTCTGGAGTCCTGAACAGGGGTTCAAGGGAGCGATAGCACCTCCTATCTGTCACAACATATACTACGTGATGTCTACTGTCCGCTTTCGGTGTGATGATTTTTATTACTCTTTTAATTTTTATCTTATCTTATTGTAGAATCAACTCTCGGCAGCGGCTGTGTGGCGCATGCATACGGGCTCCGTTTTCATCCCTACCACCTTTGCCGTCACTTCCCCTACCTTTTCATATGTTAAACCGTTCTTGAGGCAGATTGAAGACTTAAGTACCAACTTAAGTGAAAAATTAAGGAAAACGTACTAAGTAATTGCAACACAAACACTGATTAATCAGTTTTAACGTGAAAAGATGCCAACAGAAGAAGAGAAGAAGCGGGTCACTAGGGTGGAGGAAAGAAGAGCTGCTCAGGAAGCAGCAAGCACATCAGCCTCTGAGCAAACAAATGCTAAACGTACAGAGAAAGAAAGAGGATGAAAACCATAAGTCAAGTGTATTCACTGCACGTTATCGTGCAGTACGCCATAACTGGAATCATAATATTTTGCAGTTTTTTATCGTTTTTACAGTTCATTGGCAGTGCGTAAAATGATCAGTGTTGCAGTAATTGTGATGTGTGTTCCATTAAAAATTTCACTCTTTCTTGGTGAATTGTGATGTTTTTTTGAAAAGTGCAGCAAAAAAGTATTTGGCGTCCAGGGGTGCATTAACCTCCCACGTATGTGGCAGTTTAAGGGTTAAGTTGTTATTCCGTTAATGCACAAGTCATCTGTGACGCCAGGAGGTGAGTGACAAACGCTGTGTCTCAGTGGTCTCAGTCAGCCCGTGATTCAGTTATTTTTGAAGCAAAGCAGCTTTGGCAGAGGTGACGGTCCTTGACGTGATGGCTGGCTTGTTGGTGAGGTAACTGGCTGCAGACTCGGTGTTTTATTTATTCATTGTACCAGCAATCACGTCATTGCATGTGTGCCAGGTGATGGCATCTACCTGCTCAGACACTGGCAACCTACACCTTTCCCGGACCCCCCAGGACGTAGAGGAGAGGCTCTGTAATGCCACACGTGGTCTTGTGCTTTCAGTTGTGGAGCACAGCCAGGTGCTCTTAAATGCAGGTGTGCGGAGACCTGACCCGTCAGGAGAGAGGCGGCTCTACCAGCCAATGACGTTCTGTGGCATTGTGATTGCATATGTATGAGGGTGATTAGCATTCTCCGTATATGGATGTCTCAAGGTGGCGTTCATCGCACGTTCCCGTATGCATATTTACAAGGTGATAATGATTTATATAGGGGTACATTGTGGAGGAATTTTTTATTTGCCATACGCATTTTCCTAGTTTTTGCTGTTGCTGATATTTTCATGAAAAGTTTTAGCAATAAGGGCTCTAGAAAACTTCCTGGTTCTGTAGTAGCACTCTAGTGGGTTCTCTGGTTCCTGGTAGAACCTTTGCTTGAGCAATTGGATTAAATTAAACATTGCAATAAAGGCACCTCGCAAGAATGAAACTGCTTTTGTTAATCTTAGGCTGTTACATTCCATTAATGCACAAGTCATCTGTGATGCCATGAGGTGAGTCTGTGTACAGTGGTCTCAGTCAGCCTGTGATTCATTTATTTTGAAGCAAAGCAGCTTTGGCAGAGGTGACGGTCCTTGACGTGATGGCTGGCTTGTTGGTCAGATAACTGCCTGAAGCCTCTGTGTTTCATTCATTTATTGTACCAGCAATCACGTCATTGCATGTGTCAGCTGATGGCATCTACCTGCTCAGACACTGGCGCCCTACTCCTTTCCTGGACCCCCAGGACTCAGAGGAGAAGCACTCTGGCTCCACACGTGGTCTTGTGCTTTCATTTGTGGAGCACAGTCAGATGCTCTTGAATGCGGGTTGGCGGAGTCCTACCAGCCAATGACGTTCTGCGGCATCGTGATTGGATATGTATGAGGGTGATTAGCATGCTCCATATATGGTGGTGTTCAACAAACGTTCCCGTATGCATATTGTGGAGTATCATCCCCCAGACACACACAGGCACAAAGACACAAGTACAAAATACTGTACACCCTTTCATTTTCTTTTTCTTAGCACACAGTGCACCCATCAGCACCAATAACCTCAGTTTCTTTCTTTCTTTCTTTCTTTCCCACCTACACTCCTCCACACAAGCTCTGTCCACCACCTCCCAATTCCGGCTCTTTTATAGTGCACTTCCTTGGGCAGCACTCCCGAGTGCGGCGGAAGTGTTGTAAGGGTCCCCGGAAGTACTCCACATGTTCCCGAATCCTGAGTGTGGCGGAGGTGCGGCAGTCCATGACTCAGGGACTGTCCAGGCAGCCCTTGGCGGTAACAGGTTTGAGCCTCCAAGCTCCAAACCCATGGCACTAATGCAATCCAGGGAGGCTGCCCTCTTGCGTCCCTTGGGGAGGTATTGTTGTGGATACGTCCATCATCGAGGCCCTCCCAGCCCGGCAAGGGTTCCAGCTTGTAATATTTACAAGGAGATTATGATTTATTTGTATATGCCCAGAGGGGACTGGGCGGTCTCATGGTCTGGAACCCCTGCAGATTTTATTTTTTTCTCCAGCCGTCTGGAGTTTTTTTTTGTTTTTTCTGTCCACCCTGTCCATTGGACCTTACTCTTATTCTATGTTAATTAATGTTGATTTATTTTATTTTCTTATTGTGTCTTTTGTTTTTCTATTCTTTATTATGTAAAGCACTTTGAGCTCCTGTTTGTATGAAAATGTGCAATAGAAATAAATGTTGTTGTTGTATAAAGGAGTACTCCTGGTAGAAACGTACGCACGCCTCTTTTTAATTTGCCATACGCATTTTCCTGGGTTTTGCTCCTGCTTATGTAACCCCCTTGCACCACCCTTCCTTTAATCAGCATGCAAGACCCTGAGTTCTCTATTATGGTGTCGCCACCTCTATTATTGGCATGTACAATATATGTCTCCTTCAGCCTTTCAACACATAACCAAATCACAGTTTACTCCAAATTGAAGTAAAAAACTTTCTCTATACTTAAATGCAAAATGAATAACAGGTTTCCAAACTTGGCATATTACAAATATATACAGCACATAATAAAACACAAACGCTAAATTATTTACAGCTATATAGATATCGTCCGTCCGATGAGCTCACCCTTATTAATTACCACAGTCAGTGAAGTTTACCCCCCCAAACTGTAGCTCGGGTGCGTGGTGGCCAAACAAACACAACTGAACTGGCCCCTTCACTTGAGGATTTAACTCAAGCCACTTAAAACAAACAAAAAAACACTCAGACCTTGTTTGAATTACTCTCCTTTATCCTCGGGTATCTGCTTTGGGCCTCTCGTCTCCCTCTCTCTTGAACAACCTCCTCACTCGCTGTTTGCCGGTGCTGAACTCGTGTCCTGCCGTCTGTCACTTATTTAGGTCTCCAAATCACTCTGTCCACCACGTGTCCGTCCCTCTTCTCTCTCGACTCTCTTTGCGTCCTGCAGTGGCACACTTACTTGTCCTTTCATTGGCTATCGACACCCTCTGTTTGATGGTGCACTTTTCCAGGGTTCTCCCCTTGCCTTCTCCCCTCTAAAGTATCTGTCGCTTCGGTGTGTCGCTTTGTGCGTCAGCGTTTTGCTAGACTGTTCTTTCTCACTTGTTACGGCATTTCGCTACTTTATACGCTTCACGTTCCCCTTAGCAGTCTTCTATCGCTTCATTCTGTCTATTCAGTTTAGTGTGTTGCTAAATCTTTCCCTTCTCCCATCTTCTCCTTTTATGTTTTAGCGGTTTGCCAAAACTGGTTCATCTTTCTTTCCTTCTCGTTTTCGCCGTTCTGGCTCAAACTGTCCTGTTCTTTCCTTCTCGTTTTAGCCGTTCTGCCTCAAACTGTCCTTTTTCGTTTTTCCTTCTAACTGTCCTTTTCTTTCCTTCGTTTCGCCGTTCTGCCTCAAACTGTCCTTTTCTTTCCTTTCGTTTTTTCGCCGTTCTGCCTCAAACTGTCCTTTTCTTTCCTCTCTTTTTCCGCATTCTGCCTCAAACTGTCCTTTTCTTTCCTTCTCGTTTTAGCCGTTCTGCCTCAAACTGTCCTTTTCTTTCCTTCTCGTTTTCGCCGTTCTGCCTCAAACTGTCCTTTTCTTTCGTTTCCGCGTTCTTCTGTCCTTTTCTTTTTCGCGTTCTGCCTCAAACTGTCCTTTTCTTTCCTTCTCGTTTTCCGCGTTCTGCCTCAAACTGTCCTTTTCTTTCCGTTTGCCTCGTTTCGTTTTCCGCCGTTCTGCCTCAAACTGTCCTTTTCTTTCCTTCTCGTTTGCCGTTCTGCCTCAAACTGTCCTTTTCTTTCCTTCTCGTTTTCGCCGTTCTGCCTCAAACTGTCCTTTTCTTTCCTTCTCGTTTTCCGCATTCTGCCTCAAACTGTCCTTTTCTTTCCTCTCTCGTTTTCCGCATTCTGCCTCAAACTGTCCTTTTCTTTCCTTCTCGTTTTCCGCATTCTGCCTCAAACTGTCCTTTTCTTTCCTTCTCGTTTTCCGCCGTTCTGCCTCAAACTGTCCTTTTCTTTCCCTCTCGTTTTCCGCATTCTGCCTCAAACTGTCCTTTTCTTTCCTTCTCGTTTTCGCCGTTCTGCCTCTAACTGTCCTTTTCTTTCCTTTTCGTTTTCGCCGTTCTGCCACAAACTGTCCTTTTCTTTCTCTCTCGTTTTTGCCGTTCTGCCTCAAACTGTCCTTTTCTTTCCTTCTCGTTTTCGCCGTTCTGCCTCAAACTGTCCTTTTCTTTCCCTCTCGTTTTCGCCGTTCTGCCACAAACTGTCCTTTTCTTTCCTTCTCGTTTTCGCCGTTCTGCCTCAAACTGTCCTTTTCTTTCCTTCTCGTTTTCGCCGTTCTGCCTCAAACTGTCCTTTTCTTTCCTTCTCGTTTTCGCCGTTCTGCCTCTAACTGTCCTTTTCTTTCCTTCTCGTTTTCGCCGTTCTGCCTCAAACTGTCCTGTTCTTTCTCTCTCGTTTTCCGCATTCTGCCTCAAACTGTCCTTTTCTTTCCTTCTCGTTTTCGCCGTTCTGCCTCAAACTGTCCTTTTCTTTCTCTCTCGTTTTCCGCATTCTGCCTCAAACTGTCCTTTTCTTTCCTTCTCGTTTTCGCCGTTCTGCCACAAACCGTCCTTTTCTTTCTCTCTCGTTTTCCGCATTCTGCCTCAAACTGTCCTTTTCTTTCCTTCTCGTTTTCGCCGTTCTGCCTCAAACTGTCCTGTTCTTTCCTTCTCGTTTTCGCCGTTCTGCCTCAAACTGTCCTTTTCTTTCCTTCTCGTTTTCGCCGTTCTGCCTCTAACTGTCCTTTTCTTTCCTTCTCGTTTTCGCCGTTCTGCCTCAAACTGTCCTTTTCTTTCCTTCTCGTTTTCGCCGTTCTGCCTCAAACTGTCCTTTTCTTTCTCTCTCGTTTTCCGCATTCTGCCTCAAACTGTCCTTTTCTTTCCTTCTCGTTTTCGCCGTTCTGCCTCAAACTGTCCTTTTCTTTCTCTCTCGTTTTCCGCATTCTGCCTCAAACTGTCCTTTTCTTTCCTTCTCGTTTTCGCCGTTCTGCCTCAAACTGTCCTTTTCTTTCTCTCTCGTTTTCCGCATTCTGCCTCAAACTGTCCTTTTCTTTCCTTCTCGTTTTCGCCGTTCTGCCTCAAACTGTCCTTTTCTTTCCTTCTCGTTTTCGCCGTTCTGCCTCAAACTGTCCTTTTCTTTCCTTCTCGTTTTCGCCGTTCTGCCTCAAACTGTCCTGTTCTTTCCTTCTCGTTTTCGCCGTTCTGCCACAAACTGTCCTTTTCTTTCTCTCTCGTTTTCCGCATTCTGCCTCAAACTGTCCTTTTCTTTCCTTCTCGTTTTCGCCGTTCTGCCTCAAACTGTCCTGTTCTTTCCTTCTCGTTTTCGCCGTTCTGCCTCAAACTGTCCTGTTCTTTCCTTCTCGTTTTCGCCGTTCTGCCTCAAACTGTCCTGTTCTTTCCTTCGTTTTCGCCATTCTGCCTCAAACTGTCCTTTTCTTTCCTTCTCGTTTTCGCCATTCTGCCTCAAACTGTCCTTTTCTTTCCTTCTCGTTTTTGCCGTTCTGCCTCAAACTGTCCTGTTTTTCCTTCTCGTTTTCGCCGTTCTGCCTCAAACTGTCCTGTTTTTCCTTCTCGTTTTCGCCGTTCTGCCTCAAACTGTCCTTTTCTTTCCTTCTCGTTTCGCGATCCTCATACGTGGACTCTCGATAGACCAATCAGAGGACACTTACATATCAAACTTAACCTTACCCAACCCCCACAACTTGTACCCCATTTCAGTCAATAAACTTTATTAGCACAAACTTGCATTCAGATATTCTTTTTTTCTTCTTTTTAAACCTAATCCAGGTTACACTTACACAAAAAGTTTTAGAAATGAGGCCTGTAGAATGTTGGAGCGCACTCTTAAAAATCCTGGTTCTGTAATGACATTTTAATGGGTTCTCTGGTTCTCGTCTATTCAAGTAGTCAACTTCAAGCACTGAGAACAAATGACGGTATTGTGGCAGCAGAGCTGGCGCTAAGATAAAAACCAAGCATTTAGCGAGACAGTGGCGATACAAGCCTTCAGTGCCTTCTGTGATCCTGGGAAATGTGAACTCACTACCAAATAAGATCGACGAACTGGCTGCACTGGTGAAAAATGTCAGAACCTACAGAGAATGCAGTCTGTTGTGTTTTAGTGAAACGTGGCTAACAACTACCATCCCAGATGCTAACGTGGAACTATCCGGGTTTAGCACAGTTAGAGCGGACAGAGACGCAAATACCTGCGGGAAGCGGAAAGGAGGAGGACTCGCTCTCTATGTGAACACAAGGTGGTGCAACTCTGGACATGTAAACGTTAAAATCTCCACTTGCTGCAGGGACATCGAACTGTTGGCCATAAGTCTGCATCCCTATTACTTGCCCAGAGAGTTTGGACACGTCATTGTTGTTATTGTATACATCCCTCCTCGGGTGGAAGTGGAGACAGCGGGTGACATCATCCATTCCACTGTTGCTAAATTACAAACACAGTACCCTGAGGCACTTGTGCTAATCTCTGGAGACTTTAACCAAGTGACACTGGACAAAACATTACCTGCCTTCTCCCAGTATGTGGATTGTAACACCCGGGGAAACAGGACTATCGACCTACTGTATGCAAATGTTAAAGACACGTACAGCGCCACCCCACTGCCTGCGCTTGGGAAAGTAGATCATAACCTGGTTCTGCTTCAGCCTCACTACAAACCAAGAGTGAAGGCGCTACCTACAACCACACGCTCATTCAGGAAGTGGTCCCCTGAGGCAGAGCAGGCTCTGAGAGACCTGGACTACGGACTGGGATATCCTGCAGGGGTCACATAGCGAGAACATTGAGGAGGTTGTTGACTGCACTACTGACTACATCAACTTCTGTATGGACATTGTAGTTCCAGTAAGAACAGTACGCTGCTATGCTAACAACAAGCCATGGATTACAAGTGACATCAAGGGCCTTTTGAACCAGAAGAAAAGGGCTTTTAAAGGTGGTGATCAGCATGAGCTCAAGTGCGTGCAGAAGGAACTCCGAGTCCAGCTCAGGGCGGCGAAGGAGCAGTACAGGAGAAAGCTGGAGCAGAAGTTGCAGAATAACAGCATGAAGGAAGTGTGGGATGGGATGAAGATCATCACTGGATGCAGCTGGAAGTGGGGTGCCACCATCGAGAGAGACGTGTAGAGAGCAAACCAGATGGACAACTTCTTCAACAGGTTTGACCACCCTAACCCACTCTCACCTCGGAGTACTGCACCCTCCACCCATCCTTCTGCTGATACCAGCATAGGAGAGACATCCCCACCCACAATTACAGCAGCGCAGGTGAGCAGAGAGCTGAGGAGACTTCGTGTCAGCAAAGCAGCAGGTCCAGATGGAGTATCGCCACGACTGCTGAAGGCCTGTGTGTTGGAGCTGGGGAGTCCTCTACAGCGCATCTTCAACCTGAGCTTGGAACAAGGGGAGAGTTCTGAGGCTTTGGAAAACATCTTGTATCACCCCAGTCCTAAAGGTATCACATCCTAGTGACCTGAACGACTTCCGGCCTGTCGCTCTGACATCACATGTGATGAAGACCATGGTGCGGCTTCTGCTTCATCACCAGAGGACACAGGTCCGCCACGACCCTCTGCAGTTTGCATACCAGGAGAAGGTGGGAGCGGAGGATGCCATCATCTACATGCTACATTGGTCCCTCTCCCACTTGGACAGAGGCAGTGGTGCTCTAAGAATTATATTTCTGGACTTCTCCAGCACCTTCAACACCATCCAACCTCTGCTCCTTAGTGACAAGCGGAACAAGATGGGAGTAAATTCACACCTGGTGCCATGGATCGTGGACTATCTTACAGACAGACCTCAGTATGTGCGTCTCGGGAACTGCAGGTCTGACATTGTGTTCAGCAACACAGGAGCGCCGCAGGGGACTGGACTTTCTCCAGTCCTGTTCAGCCAACATACATCAGACTTTCAATAAAACTCAAAGTCCTGCCACGTGCAAAAGTTCACTGACGACACTGCTATGGTGGGCTGCATTAGGAGTGGACAGGAGGAGAAGTATAGGAACCTAATCAAGGACTTTGTTAAATGGTGCGACTCAAACCACTTACACCTGAACACCAGCAAGACCATGGAACTGGTAGTGGATTTTAGGAGACCCAGGACCATCATGGACCCCGTGATCATCAGAGGTAACTGTGCAGAGGGTGCAGACCTATAAATACCTGGGAGTGCAGCTCCTAGATCTATCTATCTATCTATCTATCTATCTATCTATCTATCTATCTATCTATCTATCTATCTATCTATCTATCTATCTATCTATCTATTATATAGTGCCTTTCCTATCTATCTATCTATCTATCTATCTATCTATCTATCTATCTATCTATCTATCTATCTAAAACGGTTTGTTTTTCCCTGCAGTTACACAGAGTCACCAGGTGGCGTCCCCAATTCTTTGTCATTGTAGTGGTCTTTTCTAAGAACTGTTATTTATGGACACTGAAACAGATCTAAATAAAAGGTTCTTTATGTGGATGCTTCTTTTGGAAAGCAAAAAATGGTTCCCCTACTGCATTTGCTCTGAAGAACCACTTTGGTGCCTTTATTTGTAGGAGTTTGGGCACCTAACATACCCTGCCTCTGAGAACACATGACCTGTACATCAATGCCAGATGAAGTTGGAAGTGTGTCACCTACTGAAAAGAGGGAAAGGTCGCAGGACAGGAACAAACAGCAAGGGGAGAAAGGACAATGAAAATGGAGACTGATGAGCAAAAATTGTCTCTCCAAAGTCCTTATGTCATCTGCTTGCACTTGGTCTCAATAAATCACCTTTAGAGGAGACAGAAACACTCACTGCTATGTAGTCCACGTAATCCGTCTTGATTTCCACTTCCACGTGAAGCTAATTAATAAGACCAGGATCTATGAGTCTCTGGAACACTTATGGAGCGCAATTAGTCAAATAGACAGTAAGGCAACAAAAAAGGCTTGAAATAGGTGAAGACTCTCAACCCTCATTAACGAAACAATCGCACATTGGTGTCAGGGGAGTGCGGCCGAGACCCTCCACCCCATAGATGCTGAGAGTTCTCAACTGCATTATTTGGTCAAAAGTATGTGGACACCCCTCCAAATGATTGAGTTCTGTTATTTCGTTGTTGACATGAGCATCCCATCAAACACACAGTTTTGCCATCTCCATTTTTAGTAGAACGTGTCGTACTGAAGAGCTCAGTGATTTTAAACACACGACACGCTCATGAATGGCCACCTTTGCCTTCATGTCTCCCCTGTTTCATTGCGTTATTTGATGACATTTATTTGTATGTTTATTTCAGTTGTTTTGTCCATTTTTCTAAGTTTATGTTGAAAAATGGAAAAGGCCTTGGTTATGTCCCTTGTGTTTTGTGGGTGGTTCCCTCAAGGGGTGGGGCCACCTGCCTGCCACCCGCCCATCACCACCAGGAACGGCCCTCCACCCTGTTTAAAGGAGGGTGTCCCATAGTTCCTTGAAGCTCTTTGAACGCGCTTAAGGAGTGGAGAGTTTTAGTGATTATCTGTGTCTTTTCCATTGGCTTTCAATTTTCTGGATTTCGAACCCGTGCTTTGTTTTGTCGCCTTGAATTTTAGATTTTTCTATTGGGATTGTGATTATTGATATGTTCTGTTTTATGGCCATGACTTTTAGTTACTTGTATTGGGACTTTGTTCACTGTGAATTGCCTTGCCTTCTCATTTATTTCCTTTGTGCTCTTTGAAGCTTTGTGAATTGCAGAGCCCTTTGAAAATAAACCTCTTATTTTATAACTCACTTTGTAAATCCGCGCTGTAAAAAACCCGGGGTCGTAGAAACTATTGAAATTGTAAGAAAAAAATTTGAAATATGGAGATGTCAGGTAATTGAAAGGAACTACTCTGAGCGTCTCTCTCCTCGGAGGTTTCAATTTACCGATTTGCTCGCATCACTTCTGTATTAGCGGCCAAATGCGTGTGACTCTTTCTTCAGAGGTTTCGTTTTGCCGATGTGCTTGCATTGGTCGTGTATTAGCTGCTATGCGACTTTGTCTTTCTTCGGAAGTTTTGTTTTGCCGATGTGCTTGCGTTGCTTCTGTATTAGTCACTAAATGAATGCTGACGTGTTCACATCATTTTTGGATTAGCGGCTAAGCGACTTTGTCTTTCTTCAGAGGTTTCGCTTTACCGATGTGCTCGCCTCATTTCTGTATTACTGTAGTGGCTAAGCACGTGACTCTTTCTTCGGAAGTTTTGTTTTGCCGATGTGCTCGCCTCACTTCTGTATTAGCTGCTAAGCGACTTTGTCTTTCTTCGGAAGTTTTGTTTTGCCGATGTGCTCGCCTCACTTCTGTATTAGTCACTAAATGAGTGACTCAAATTTTGGAGGTTTCGCTTTGCTGACGTGCTCACATCATTTTTGGATTAGTGGCTAAGCGACTTTGTCTTTCTTCAGAGGTTTCGCTTTACCGATGTGCTCGCCTCATTTCTGTATTAGCTGCTAAGCGACTTTGTCTTTCTTCGGAAGTTTTGTTTTGCCGATGTGCTCGCCTCATTTCTGTATTAGCGGCCAAATGCGCGTGACTCTTTCTTCAGAGGTGTCATTTTGCCGACGTGCTGGTCTCGCTTGTGTATCCTCGGAGGTAGAGCCCTTACCCCGACTCCACCTCTCACTTCCGGGCCGAACAGACAGACACACACACTTCCACGTGTAGACGTTTATATATAAGAAGATGTGTCTCGGCCCTTTGAGTTTCTAGTCTTGACTGAGTTTCCTCTAGTGTGTAGTACTAGGGTGTTGTACCGTGTTAGCCATTACGAATGTAGAGAAAAGCCAAGCAAAATGCCCCCTTTTATTGGCTAAGTAAAAAGATTACAATATGCAAGGTTTCAAGGTAAATCAGGCCCCTTGTTCATCTTACATCTTGCCTGAAGAAGGGGCCTGAGTTGCCTCGAAACCTTGCATATTGTAATCTTTTTAGTTAGCCAATAAAAGGGGGCATTTTGCTTGGCTTTTCTCTACTCTCTCCAGTGTGCAACTTTTGAAAGTGCCTTGGCACTCCCGTATTCCACAACAGGTACTTGGTTGATCGCACATTCGCATGCAGATCAGTCACGTGCCTCGTTCACATCTCCAGCTGCACCAGGATATAAGGGAGCTGGCATAACAGAGGACAAGGGTTCAATAAGGAAAAAAAAAAAAGATAGCCGTGAGTGAGAGCAAAGTAGCGGGTGTGAGTGAGAAGAGGCAGAGAGCAGAACAAGCGAGCGGATTGTCCCCGCTGAATTTATGGTGGAGCAGGTACAATGGTGGTGGTGATCTTGTCGAGATCCCTAAGACACTAGGAGAGTGCAGTGAAAGACAGAGGGACAGTCATGGCAGACGCAGACGGTGGCAGCCCTGGCGAGAGCAGGAGGTTGTGACCGTGGGCTGCTGGTGTCTCCGCTGGCTACAAAACCTGAACAGGGTGAGTCTGAGCGATGGAGAGTGGAGGATGCGCTGGGCACAGGAAAGATAAGAAAAAGAACCCCATGACTAAATGGTTTTATTTGTTTTTTATCATTTGGATTATTTATTAGATTCTGAACTCACCGACTAATCACTGTTTTTATTGGATTATTTATTTAAGGAAGATCACTGCACCATTGGACACTAATCATTTATGGATTTTAATAAAAGCCCTTGGCACTTTTGCCCTTAACCCTGGCTGATTGTGTGTGTCTTTATTTGCCCGGCTCATCTCCGGTTCTGGGTTCAAGAGATTTCTGGAAGCAATCCGGGAGTGTGGAGCCAACCCAGACTGTCACAGTTAGTTATGGGCTTATGATGATGATGATGATGATGATGATTCAACTTTATTGTCATTGTACAGGGACAATAAAATGCAGTTATTGTATAACCCATTGGGGTCAGCCATTGTACAGCACCCTTTCAGTAACTGCAAATTAAGGGCCTTGCTCTTCTGTCCTTCTGGCAGTAGCGGGATTCGATATCACACCAACCAGAAGGGGCTTGGCTCAGTGCCCCCCGGGAAGTTTCTCTGTGAAAGAGAAAAGCGTGTTAGTGACAGCTCCCCCTCTCGGCTCAGAAGGTTGTCACATACCTCGATCGAGCCCGTGACCAGATCCTTGGATGTGCAGGCATGACAGTTTATAAAAATGGCCTCTCCTCTGCGACTTTTTGTTTTTATTCCACGTGTGGTTTTGTTGGTAAACCACTGCACTTGAACTGAGTGATTTTACCGAGTGCTGGCATCGACGTGTGACTGCGTGATTTTTTTAATGCTGTTCTTAATGCACTGTGTGTACAATTATTAGGCAAGTGAGTATTTTGACCATATCATCATTTTTATTTATGTATTCCGACTCTAAGCTGTACAGACTTGAATAGTTATTGGATTTAAGCTTATCAGGTGATGTGTATTTGTGTAATGAGGGAGAGTGTGGCCTAAGGAGATCAACACCCTATATGAAGGTGTGCAGAATTATTAGGCAGCTTGTTATCCTCAGGCAAAATGGGCCAAAAAAGAGATTTAATGACACTAAAAAGTCTTTCGGGGGGATGCAGAACACTTGAAATTGCTCCGATACTGAGGCGTGATCACAGAACCATCAAACGTTTTGTTGCAAATGATCAACAGGGCCACAAGAAACATGTTAGGGGGGAATTTGCAAATGAACTGCCAAAGATTTAAGAAGTTACCAGGAAGCCATTATCCTCCAGTGCTGTCATATTCCAGAACTGCAACCAATATGGAGTGCCCAGAAGTACAAGGCGTTCAGTGCTCAGAGACATGGCCAAGGTAAGGAGGGCTGAAACCCAACCACCACTGAACGAGACACATAAGTTGAAACGTCAAGACTGGGCCCAGAAATATCTGAAGACAGATTTTTCAAAGGTTTTATGGACTGATGAGATGAGAGGGACTCATGACGGAGCAGATGGATGGGCCCAGTGGCTGGATCAGTAACAAGCACAGACACCAGTAAGATGACGGTGGGGTACTGGTACGGTCTGGTATTATTAAAGATGAGCTAGTTGGACCTTTTCAGGTTTAAGATGGACTCAAAATCAACTCCCAAACCTACTGCCAGTTTTTAGAAGACAAAGACACTTTGTCTGCATCTTTCTAGAAGACCGTGATTTTTATGCTCCATCACATGCATCGAAGTACTCCACTGCATGGCCAGCCAGTAAACGCCTTAAAGATCTATAGGCAAGACGACCATGGAAAGCACGCCGGAAGGGGCGTGGATTCACTAAGCCGCCGACAAATGAGACAACTATGGCGCACGCAGGAAGGAGCCACGCCCACTAACTCCAAGTCCATTGGATACGACGACAAATCACAGAGCCACGCCCACCAACTCAGAAAAAATGGCGTCATTTATATTCGTCTGTCGTAGAGGCAACATGCGGCTCCAACCCACGCTGACTGTTCATAGAGGCGTGTTTCTCGCGGAGGTGAATCGCCATATGCGGCGTGTAAAACGGTTTGCGAGGGGTATCCCATGGGATCCTTAAAACATTCCTTTACAACTAAGGTTGAAACACAATGAAGTAAGCAGTCTTTAAAAAACGAGTTTTGGGTTACGATGCACCATAGCACACTGTTTTACACGCTACATACAGCAACATGCGCCTTCTTAGATGCTCCTGCACTTTGTACACCCCCACCTCGCTACCTGTGCCTCTGTTTCATTACCGTCTCACCTGCTTCACCAATGCAGGCCCTGCAACAGTCGAGACGCTCTCTCAGCAGCTGAACTTCTCTGTGCCCGACCGGTTCACACAGAGGCACCACACGACGCGGCAGGACTATCTAAGAAGAGGCATGTTTGTCACGGATGTAAATCGCTGTATGCGGCGTGTAAAACAGTTTGTTTGTCGCGGATATGAATCGTTGTATGCAGCGTGTAAAACAGTTTCCGAGGGGTTTCCCAGGGTCTTAGACCCATCTAAGAAAAATCATGTCGCGGCTGTGAATCACTGAATGCAGTGTGTAAAACAGTTTGTTTGTCGCAGATGTGAATCGTTGTATGCGTCATGTAGAGCAGTTTGCGAGGGGTATTCCATGGTCTTACAGTTGGTGGGCGAGTCTCTGTCGGTTGCTCTTGCGAGCGGGCGCATGACCACGCAGTGTGGGTGCTTCGAGAGCGTGGGTGGACGCGACAGAAGAAGATTCACATTTGTCGCGGATGTGAATCGCTGTGTGCCGCGTGTACAACGCTGTTTTGTATGTTACCCTCTCCAGAGTTATATCTTTTCATTCACCTACAGTCATATACACAATGAAGTGAGCAGTCTTTAAAAAACGAGTTTCCGGTTATGACGCACCATAGCAAACTGTTTTACACGCTACATACAGCAATTCGCATCCGTGACAAACATGCGTCTTCTTAGATGCTCCTGCACTTTGTACACACCCCCCTCTCACCTCGCTACTACCGTGGTCGGGTGTCTTGGTGGATTATATATAGAAAAGCAGCCAAAACCGAGGGGTATCCCATGGGGTCTTTAAAACATTCCTTTACAACTGAGGTTAAAACACAATGAAGTAGGCAGTCTTTAAAAAACGAGTTTTCGGTTACGACACGCCTGCGTGCACCATAGCAAACTGTTTTACATACTACATGCCTCAATTCGCTTGAGCGACAAACATGCGTTCTTCTTCACACCCCCCTCGCTACTACCGTGATCGGGTGTCTTTGTGGATTATATATAGAAAGGCAGCCAAAACCGCACAGAGCAATGAAAAGACTACGTGAGTCACAGGTGCATCTGGACTGTGCAAAGACAACGACTCGAGTGACAAGGTGGGCACATGAGCGGGCAGTGCATACTGGACGAGAAATCAGCCGACTAGCATGACGGAGGGAGCGAGTGGATGTCCTTCTCCTCTCTTCCCGTTCCACCCTCGGCGCCTGAGTGCCACACGGACGATTGTGTGTTGCTTCGTTCCGTGCATTGTTACAATGTTGCTTTACTTGCTGATTTATTACATTACCAATTTTTCAAATGTTAATTTTCTCCCTGTGCTTAAAAATCATTTAAAAAACGGCCTGATTATGCGGCGTATGGTACGCCGCAGGTTGGCTAGTAAAAGATAAATGACATGACCCCCTTCCTCACCTGACCGTAAGGCCTTCTTAAATGGCAGATTTACGGGGAAGGAAAAGGGAACACGTCTCTGAACATAGAGCGTCTGGGAGAGCCTATGGCTGACGCTGCACAAAAAGTTGTCAACAGATCAAGAAACTGGCAGACTCCGTGAATGGAAGGCTTATGACTGTGATTGAACAGAAGGGGCGCTATATTGGGCACTGATTTATTTATTTATGTTGAAATGTCAGAAATGTTTATTTGTAAATTTTGAGTTGGTTATTATTCTCACTTTAACAGATGAAAACAAACAAGTGAGATGGGACAAGGTTCGTTTTTCCTTTAGTTGCGTAATAATTCTGCACACTAACAGTTGCCTAATAATTGTGCACACATATGTATTCCCCTGAGCATGTTCACACTCACATTTCCTTCGTAATTCAAGTTACATGTTTATTAACATTTTGGATTGACTGATAGCACTGTACTTGTTTCATATTAAAATGAACCCTCAGAAATACAACTTGCTTAATAACTGTGCACACAGTGTAAATTAATTTTCATATTTTTTTCAGGGCAGCATGGTGGTGCAGTGGGTAGTTAGGAGACCCGGGTTCGCTTCCCGGGTCCTCCCTGCGTGGAGTTTGCATGTTCTCTCCGTGTCTGCGTGGGTTTCCTCCCACAGTCCAAAGACATGCCGGTGAGGTGCATTGGCGATTCTAAATTGTCCCAATTGTGTGCTTGATGTGTGGATGTGTGCCCTGTGGTGGGCTGGCGCCCTACACGGGGTTTGTTTCCAGCCTTGCGCCCTGTGTTGGGCTGTGTAGGTAGATTGCCCAGAGGGGACTGGGTGGTCTCTTGGTCTGGAATCCCTACAGATTTTATTTTTTTTTTTCTCCAGCCTTTGGAGTTTTTTTTTGTTTTTTCTGTCCACCCTGGCCATCAGACCGTACTTATTCTATCTTAATTAATGTTGACTTATGTTTATTTTTTACTGTGTCTTCTATTTTTCTATTCTTCATTTTGTAAAGCACTTTTGAGCTACATTTTTTTGTATGAAAATGTGCTATATAAATAAATGTTGTTGTTGTGTTGGCTGGGATTGGCTCCAGCAGACCCCCGTGACCCTGTAGTTAGGATATAGCATGATGGGTGGATGGATATTTTTTCCATATCTGATGTCTGAGTTCTTCTCTCCCTCCCTGGTTTATGCTCGGTCTTATTAAGTACAAGAGCTTTGGATTCCATCTGTGCTGCAGTCCAGTAGTTCGGTGTCTGACCCTACAGAAGTAGAATCAAATGTCCAGGCAGAGGACCAGGATATGCAGCGGTCAGCCATGTGAATTGACCAATCTATCAGGTTTACAGCCCCTGGAAATTGGAACATGTCCAGCATTGTTATCAGCTCAGAATCATCAGAAACTCTCTGGGATCTCCATCAGTCTGGAGAAGTTTTATCAGAAGTGTGTTGGGTCTTGTATATCTGGGGTTTGGGGGGCTCAATGGCACCCCCAACTGTTTCCAAGGGTTATGTATATATACAATATATACATATTGTCACACACGTGCGCATGGGAGGCAGTTAAAGGGCTTGAGTAAGGGCGGTCCCGAGGCATGCCAGGATGTGGCAGAGTGCACTGACTCTTTTTCTCCCTTTCCTGTAGACCATTCATGGGAGACTCCACCTGGCTCTTTTGACGTCACTTCCAGGACCGAAGAGAAAGAAGACCTTGCCGGCCCCGGCCCCTGTGATGTCACGCCCGGACTCGAACCAATGGCTGAAGACGATGAGCCCGATCCCTATGATCTCACTTGCTGTGTTCCCCTTTAAAAACCTACACCTTGTCCGTAGTCCCTCAGTTCTGTCTTGGACTCGGTTGTGTGCACATCAGTGCAGTACTCATTTAAACGAAACCTTTCTATGACTCTGTGTGAGTTTTGTGACAATATATACATACGTATATACATACATACAGTGGTGAGAAAAACTATTTGCCCCCATCCTGATTTCTTATTCTTTTGCATGTTTGTCACAAAATGTTTCTGATCATCAAACACATTTAACCATTAGTCAAATATAACACAAGTAAACACAAAATGCAGTTTTTAAATGATGGTTTTATTATTTAGGGAGAAAAAAATCCAAACCTACATGGCCCTGTGTGAAAAAGTAATTGCCCCCTGAACCTAATAACTGGTTGGGCCACCCTTAGCAGCAATAACTGCAATCAAGCGTTTGCGATAACTTGCAGTGAGTCTTTTACAGCACTCTGGAGGAATTTGGCCCACTCATCTTTGCAGAATTGTTGTAATTCAGCTTTATTTGAGGGTTTTCTAGCATGAACCGCCTTTTTAAGGTCATGCCATAGCATCTCAATTGGATTCAGGTCAGGACTTTGACTAGGCCACTCCAAAGTCTTCATTTTGTTTTTCTTCAGCCATTCAGAGGTGGATTTGCTGGTGTGTTTTGGGTCATTGTCCTGTTGCAGCACCCAAGATCGCTTCAGCTTGAGTTGACGAACAGATGGCCGGACATTCTCCTTCAGGATTTTTGGTAGACAGTAGAATTCATGGTTCCATCTATCACAGCAAGCCTTCCAGGTCCTGAAGCAGCAAAACAACCCCAGACCATCACACTACCAGCACCATATTTTACTGTTGGTATGATGTTCTTTTCTGAAATGCTGTGTTCCTTTTACGCCAGATGTAACGGGACATTTGCCTTCCAAAAGTTCAACTTTTGTCTCATCAGTCCACAAGGTATTTTCCCAAAAGTCTTGGCAATCATTGAGATGTTTCTTAGCAAAATTGAGACGAGCCCTAATGTTCTTTTGCTTAACAGTGGTTTGCGTCTTGGAAATCTGCCATGCAGGCCGTTTTTGCCCAGTCTCTTTCTTATGGTGGAGTCGTGAACACTGACCTTAATTGAGGCAAGTGAGGCCTGCAGTTCTTTAGACGTTGTCCTGGGGTCTTTGTGACCTCTCGGATGAGTCGTCTCTGCGCTCTTGGGGTAATTTTGGTCGACCGGCCACTCCTGGGAAGGTTCACCACTGTTCCATGTTTTTGCCATTTGTGGATAATGGCTCTCACTGTGGTTTGCTGGAGTCCCAAAGCTTTAGAAATGGCTTTATAACCTTTACCAGACTGATAGATCTCAATTACTTCTGTTCTCATTTGTTCCTGAATTTCTTTGGATCTTGGCATGATGTCTAGCTTTTGAGGTGCTTTTGGTCTACTTCTCTGTGTCAGGCAGCTCCTATTTAAGTGATTTCTTGATTGAAACACGTGTGGCAGTAATCAGGCCTGGGGGTGGCTACGGAAATTGAACTCAGGTGTGATACACCACAGTTAGGTGATTTTTTAACAAGGGGGCAATTACTTTTACACACAGGGCATGTAGGTTTGGATTTTTTTTTCTCCCTAAATACTAAAAACCATCATTTAAAAACTGCATTTTGTGTTTACTTGTGTTATATTTGACTAATGGTTAAATGTGTTTGATGATCAGAAACATTTTGTGTGACAAACATGCAAAAGAATAAGAAATCAGGAAGGGGGCAAATAGTTTTTCTCACCACTGTATATTACACCCGACATAACACTCAACCCCAAAAGTGTAAAGGTTATAATAAAAAGGTGTAGCAAAACACTAATAAACAACACAAACCTTCCTTTGACCCCCACAATGAACATTAAATCAATGAGACACACAGAAAAAACTAAATACATAAAAGTCTAGAAGATTAAATGGAAGATGAATAATGTTTGTGAACCTGGCTCATCTGGAATACGTGTCCTATGGCAGTTATATACGGATGAAAATGAGTCTCACCGTGCTTAATAATAATCATAATAATAGTCATACATTTTATTTATATAGTGCCTTTCCCATGCTTAAGGCACTTCACAGAGTTTAAGAAAAAACGGCAGGGTATACGGTATATAGCATTGTACTAAGCCAGATAAATAATTAATGAAGATTGAGATAGTAAATTCAGAGGAAAGCCTAACAGACAACATCATTGATGGTCTATCACACACACACACACTCACACACAGAGGTTACATGAACATCAGAGAGGTAAACTGAGAGAAGGGTAATAACGTCACGTAGAGCTAAGAACCTTCCTGAACAGGTGAGTTTTGAATTGTTTTTTAAAAGAATTCATGGAGTCAGCTGACCTGATTAATTTCGTGTCACCCATGGAGTGTAGATTAGTGTGGGCACAGAATCAGAGGACCTTAGTGGGTGGACAGGCACTTAGTGATGGAGAAGGTCACTGATGTAGTTTGGCGCGAGTTTATTTAAGGCTTTGGAGGTTATTAGTAGAATTTGATATTCGATTCTGTAAGACACGGGGAGCCAGTGAAGACGGAGCAGGATGGGCGTGATGTGCTCACTGCTGCTGGTCCGTATCAGGACTCTTGCAGCCAAGTTTGGAATGAGCTGGAGCTGTGATACAAGATTAGAAGGGGCACCTGCCAGCAGGGAGTTACAATAATCGATGCGTGATGTGATAAAACTCAGCCACAGAGGATGCACAAACCAGTTATGTTTCTTTATGCCGGTCCCAAGCTCAGATAAATGGGGAGGGTTACGCCAAGAAGGGTATCCGGTGTAAAATTTTGGCGAAATCCCATATGCGGACAAATGATCCGCTGTGACAGCCCGTAAACGGGAGCAACCGAAAGAAGAAGAAGATTCGGGATGTGATAAAAGCATGGACAAGTTTCTCAGCATTAGAAAAGGAGAGGAAGGAGCGAACACGGGATACGTGACGGAGGTGAAAGTAAGAAAGTTTCTTAACGTGATTTATGTGGGCGGAATAAGAGAGGGAGGAGTCAAACATAACACCGAGACTCTTCACAGTAGAGGTAGGTCTGATGAGATCACCGCCAAGATGGACTTTATTAAGTTGCACTTTGGTCCCAATTTGCAGGAGTTCAGTTTTGTTGCAATTTCATTTTAAAGAGTTCTGCTCCATCCAGGTATTAATTTCACTGAGGCAGGTTGTGAGCTGAGAAAGCTCTGATGAAGTTCAGCTTTTAACATTGAAGTAGAGTTGAGTATCGTCTGCATAAAAATGATAACCCAGTCCAAAGCTACAGATAATATGGCCAAATGGAAGCATATAAATAAATCCTCGGTGTGTCAGTGTAGTGCAGAACCTCCATTGTAAAGGAGAAGTTGTCAGGCATTGAAAGTGGCAAGCAGAAAAAGGTGTAAGTGATCTGGATCGGCTCTGCAATGAAGTGTCGGTACAGTAAAATGGGAGTTCTTTTTTTTTTCCTTTCTTTTCGTCCTCCTGTTTAAATAGTGAATGACCCAGATGCAGATGATGGGATTGACAGGACAAATTATCATGAGGGACCACAGTTCCACTGTGTTAACCTTCCCCTTTTGTTTCCAGGGGACCATATTTACATGGACACACAGAGCATGTAAACAGGACAACGCTACAAAATACATTTAGGACGACGTTAATTATGCAGCACTTTTACAAGGTGGTGCCCTGACTCTTTCACTTTGTTACACATGTCTGGAGCCTTGATTATAACCTTCTCATGAGCCCAAATAGCAATGTTAGGTATGATTACTGCACATGCTGCGACCTGCCATTAGAACACTAGAACAATCCAGGCGAGAACAGGCCATTCAGCCCAACAAAGCTCACCAGTCCTATCCATCTTAACTTCCAAAACTACATCAAGTCGAGTTTTGAAGGTTTCTAAAGTCCTCCTGTCTACCACAGAACTTGGTCTCTCATTCAGCTTGTTTGTGGTTCTCTGTGTGAAAGAAACTTCCTAATGTTTGTGTGAAATTTCCCCTTCACAAGTTTCCAACTGTGTCCCCGTGTTCTTGATGAACTCATTTTAAAATAACAGTCTCGATCCACTGGACTGATTCACTTCATCATTTTAAACTCTTCACTCAGGTCTCCTCTTCATCTCCTGTAAAGGCTCAGCTCTTTTAATCTCTCATCATAACTCATCCCCTGTAGCCACGAATCAGCCCAGTTGCTCTTCTCTTTTCTATTGCTGCTATGTCTGGTGGGCCCAAAATTGCAACCAGGACTCCAGATGAGGCCTCATCAGTGTGTTATAAAGCTTGGGCAGAACGTCCTATGGCTTGTACTCCACAAGGCGCTATCTAATCTGACAGCCTGTTACCTTTCTTAATAGCTTCTGAACACAATTTTGTCAAGTCCACTGAAACTTCTAAATCCTTCCCATGAGGTGGACTCTCGATTTTCAGACCTCCCATTGTGAATTAAAACCTAACAAGACCTAAACCTGATAGCAAGCATTAGGCTCAGCTTTTTTAAATCTTTCCTCATAACTCATCCTCTGTAGCCCTGGAATCAGCTCTTCACTTGACTTTTTCTAGTGCTGCTATGTCTGGTGGGCCCAAAACTGCACACCGTACTCCAGATGAGGCCTCACCAGTGTCTTATAAAGCCTGAGCAGAACCTCCTGTGACTTGTACTCCACACGTCAAGGCGCTATATAACCTGACATTCAGTTAGCCTCCTTAATGGCTTCTGAACACAATAGCGTCGAGTCCACTACGACTCCTAAATCCTTCTTATAAGGTGGACTCTCGAATTTCAGACCTCCCATTGTGTACTCAAACCTAAAATTTTTATGTCCTACTTGTAATACTTTACTTTTACAGACGTTAAATTTCATGGGCCAAAAATCTGCTCAAGTCTGTCAGCTGTCCAAGTCCCTTTTTGGATTATCGATTATCATCCAATCCACCAATCCTTGGTATCATCTGCAAAAACCAGCTTGTTCTTTATATTCCTATCCAAATCATTTATATTTATTAAAAATAGCAGCGGCCCCAGCACTGCCCCATGCTGGTCACCACTGATAACATCTGTCAATTCTGATGTGGTTCCTCACACCATCACCCTCTACTTCTGGTGTCTGAGCCAATTCTGCACCCATCTACACACAACACCCTGAACTGCCCCTTCTTTAAGTTTGATGCCCACCCTCTCAGGTGGCACCTCATCAAATGCTTTCTGAAAGTCCAGTGTGGCACGCGGCTGGGGGTGGCACCCAGCCAGGACGCCTAGGAGGACTGGAGGAGGGCTCCAGACCACGAGGGGGCGGCTGTCCTGGTTGTGTTGGGGGCAACGGGTAGAGGGCTTGGAAGCCCAACCCTGTAGGGGTCCGTGGTCACCGCCAGGGGGTGCCCCAATGCCTTGGGAGCCCTGGACCTCAGCACTTCCGCCACACCAGGAAGTGCTGGGGGAAAGAAGAGCAGGAACACCCGGAGGGCCTCCGGCTACACAGCTGGTGCTTCCGCCACATGGGGGTGTGTCGGCGGAGGCTCCTCAGGAAGCACCTGGAGCCCATCCGGAGGTGCATAAAAGGGGCTGCCTCCCTCCATTCGAGGGCGAGAGTCGGGTGGAAGTGGACGGAGCTCAGAGGAGAGGAGTGGAGGCGGTCTGAAGATTGAAAGGCATCATTGTGTGGCCAGGACTTGAAGGGGTGATTGGTGCTGCGGCACTGGGTTTGTGCTCACTAACCTGTACATAGTAGTTGTAAATAAATGTGTGTGTGGAGAAAGATCATGTCTACCTGTCTGTGTCCGGGCTGTACCCCACACCAGATAAATAATCTCATCTGCTCCACTTTGATCAGATCCTTTTGTTGCCTCCTCGTAGAATTCCAGCATGTTAGTAAAACGCGACCTCCCTCTTCTGAACCCACACTGACTGTTCAGTCAAACCCTCTGTCCTTGCCATGTGTTGATCAATCTTATCCTTAATAATTCCTTCCATTAATTTTCCTGTGATGTTTCATGTTAAGCTTACTGGCCTACAGTTGCTTGGATCTGCCCTGTCACCCTTTTTATATAATGGGATGATATTTGCCTTTTTCCAGTCCTTTGGAATCTCTCCAGTGTGCAGTGACGTCCTACAAATATGTGTCAAGGGTTTAAATTTGTACTCACAAGCCTCCTTAACAACTTGAGGGGAAATATTATCTGGTCCTGGTGATTTCTTTGATTTCAGCTTATTTAATCCACACAGCTCTTCTCCCTCTACAATTTCAAAATCACTCAGAACCTCCTTAGTAGTCCCTGTTACCCCTGGACGTTTATCTACTTCTTCATTTGTGAAAATCTCAGAAAAATGCAAGTTTAGAGCATCTGCTATTTCACTGTCTGTATTTTTTAATTCCCCTTTACTATTCTTCATGCACTTTACCTCCTCCTTGATTGTTCTTGATGTCATTAGGATATTCTGAGTGCACGCCTTGGGTTCTGTGATGGTAAGAGGCCTGTTCGCCAAAGGCTGATGAAACGATTCATTATCCATGAGTCAAAATGGGGACAACAGGGATGAAGAACGGATCAAGTCTTCTGTCACAATTGAAAAGTGAGAAATACCGTGCTGAATAAACTGACCTGGCGTCCATGCACCTCATTGATTAAAGTACGATTGACTCTCGGTTAAGGAGCAAAGCCTCCGAGGGGCTTGTGGGGGATCGTAAACCCACCTTGACTGCAACAGTACAGTTGAATTTAAATCAAAGTCGCTATCAATATGAGCAGCAGTACTAATGTCTTCATTTTAATATTAATATTTTATATTATATATTTTAATATTAATGCGCTTGGCAAAGCAGATAATAACCTGGCTCTGCTTCAGCCTAACTACAAACCAAGAGTGAAGGCGCTACCTACAACCACACACTCATTCAGGAAGTGGTCCCCTGAGGCAGAGCAGGCTCTGAGAGACTGGAACTACGGACTGGGATATCCTGCAGGGGTCACATAGTGAGAACATTGAGGAGGTTGTTGACTGCACTACTGATTACATCAACTTCAGTATAGACATTGTAGTTCCAGTAAGAACCATACGCTAATATGCTAAGAACATGCCATGGATTACAAGTGACATCAAGAGCATTTTGAACCAGAAGAAAAGGGCTTTTAAAGGCGGTGATCAGCATTAGCTCAAGTGTGTGCAGAAGGAACTCCGAGTTCAGCTCAGGGCGGTGAAGGAACAATACAGGGGAAAGCTGGAGCAGAAGCTGCAGAATAACAGCATGAAGGAAGTCCGGGACGGGATGAAGATCATCACTGGATGCAGCTCGAAGCGGGGTGCCACCATTAAGACAGAAGTGGAGAGAGCAAACCAGATGAACAACTTCTTTAACAGGTTTGACCACTCTCACCTAGGAGTACTGCACCCTCCACCCATCCTTCTGCTGATACCAGCATAGGAGAGACATCCCCACTCTCAATTACAGCAGCGTAGGTGAGCAGAGAGCTGAGGAGACTTCGTGCCAGCAAAGCAGCGGGTCCAGATGGAGTATCGCCACGACCGCTGAAGGCCTGTGTGCAGGAACTGGGGAGTCCTCTACAGCACATCTTCAACCTGAGCCTGGAACAGGGGAGAGTCCTTTGGAAAACATCTTGTATCACTCCAGTCCCAAAGGTATCACGTCCTAGTGAGCTGAATGACTTCAGGCCTGTTGCTCTGAAGACCATGGAGTGGCTGCTACTTCACCACCTGAGGCCACTTGTCTGCACACCCTCGACCCTCTGCAGTTCGCATACCAGGAGAAAGTGGCAGTGGAGGATACCATCATCTATATGCTACACCGATCCCTCTCCCACTTGCACAGAGGCAATGGTGCTGTAAGAATTATGTTTCTGGACTTCTCTAGCACCATCAAAACCATCCAACCTCTGCTCCTTAGGGACAAGCTGACAGAGATGGGAGTAGATTCATACCTGGCACCATGGATCGTGGACTATTTTACAGACAGACCTCAGTGTGTGCGTCTCGGGAACTGCAGGTCTGACATTGTGGTCAGCAGCACAGGAGCGCCGCAGGGGACTGGACTTTCTCCGGTTCTGTTCAGCCAACATACATCAGACTTTCAATACAACTCAGAGTCCTGCCACATGGAAAAGTTCGCTGATGACACTGATATCGTGGGCTGCATCAGGAGTGGGCAGGAGGAGGAGTATAGAAACCTAATCAAGGACTTTGTTAAATGGTGCGACTCAAACCACTTACACCTGGTAGAATCGCCAATCCACCTAACCTGCATGTCTTTGGACTGTCAGAGGAAACCCATGCAGACACGGGGAGAACATGCAAACTCCACACAGGGAGGACCCGGGAAGCGATTCCAGGTCTCCTAACTGCCAGGCAGCAGCACTACCACTGCACCACCATGCCGCCCTGAAGATAAAGTGCAGTGGAACCTCGGTTTGCGAGTAACTTGGTTTACAAGTGTTTTGCAAGACGAGCTAAATTATGACTTGATAAATGAGCGACGCCTTGCAGTACGAGTAGTATGTATACGCTTTGTCTGCTGAGTGTCATGTGATCACAGCTGAGCTGATGGTTCTTCTCTCTCTCTCTCTCTCGCTGTGGGGTTATGGGTAATTGTCTCCTATTCTCCGTCTGAGTCAGTGTGCCTCACTCATATAGTCAACATCGCGTATACTGTTTACTACAGCATTGTGCGTGTGCGTCTGCTGTGACGTGCGAGTCCCCGTCGTGCACCACCAGCTTTATTCAGCTTGAAACAGCAACAGCGCAGTTATTTATTGTAGCAGGATCTGCCACTCTCCTGTACACAGACACAGCAGTCAGGCAGGGTTGTGGCCAAGCAGTACTGTGCCCTGCGCATTTATAATGTTCCTTGTATCACCCACTGACGGCAGGTGCTTACAGCATGTCCACGATCTTTCTGGATTCGCTTTTTACAGCAAACTGCTTCAGTGCCGGGAGACTGCGATTGCTTTGGGACGCCCTTCCGCGTGTCGTCCCGTTGGGTGAAATCCCACAAGAATTTAGAAACTCACTCACACCAGCCATGATTCTTTTCAAAGGTAAAGTGCAGGTTAATTTTTTTAATGTATTTTTACTCTATATTTTGTATTAATCATTTTTCTATGAATAGTTTTGGGTTGTGGAACGAATCATCTGAGTTTCCATTATTTCTTAGGGGGAAATTCACTTTGATATACAAGTGCTTTGGGCAGCGAGCACATTTCCGGAATGAATTATGCTCGCAAACCGAGGTTCCACTGCATAAGGAATATAGACATAAGTCAGGGAATTAACCCTGGTTAGAGTAGATGAGATCCCTTTGCTAAAATTGCTAAAAACACGAATAATGTGGAAGTGTTTCAGCTGACACGTCTCTTTAGTGTTATATAGAAGGAGTGCCCAGGGTTAGGGGTAGGGTAGGGGATATGGCCATGAATGGCATGCTTTGGCACACTTAGTTTCAATTATTAAAAGATATTTTATATATCTAAGGTCTAGGGTTAGGGTTAGCAATGGGCAATGGCTGCTGTCCCTCAGAATTCCCCCAGAATCCCCTCCCTTTGTCTCCCACTCGCCACTCGGTTTCTTAATTTTGCCTGTGATGTTAGGGTTTGGTTCAGCATGTGGTTTGTAAATTAAGAAAGAGATGCATGGTAAATGGTAAATGACAAGCAGATGATGTTATCCAACAAACGCACCCAAAAGGTTGCCGTCCCGTCACTGCCAGAAGAGGTTTGGGCCTCTGAGCAAGGCCCTTTACCAGCAATTGCTCCAGGGGTGCTGTACAATAGCTGGTCTGGTGTTCTGACTTCAAGGGGCAAACGATAAATATATTTTGTTGTACCTGTTCAATGACAATAAAGTTGAATCATTTCATGAACAAACAGAAGAGGCAAAATATCCTGAATAGCAATAAATGCCAACCATGCCAAGATGCTTCAAGAAGTAGGCATCCCGTTCTTGGCATAACTGCTGCAAGTAATCAAAAAGAACAAGCAAGCAACTGACTTTTGTTTCACCAACTGATCGTCCAATCAGAGTGCTTTAAACTGACAGCCAGACCCCAGTGCGTTCCTCTGTTGCCGCTAATTGGTCGTTTTATTGATCTGCTGGTAAGTGGGAGCCATGGAAAGAGTGACGTCCGAGGGAACCTCTGCATCCCCGACTTTTGCATTACCTTTAGACAAACAGACGTTGAGGGGAAACTGTCTGGAGTGCAGATGTGTTTCTGTAGGGCAGCAGCTCTCAAACTTTCATATTTCGCACCCACCTTTTCTACCTGGAATAATTCTGTGCCCCCCTAGATGAGAATAACCCACGATACAACTAACAAAGGTATGATACTCGTGCAGTGTCGCGGTATCCTATCATTTTTACTTCCATAAGATTTGCATGTGTTCGGCTAACTTTGATGAAATATTTGCAAGTGCTTTAATAACTGTTAAAATACCATGTGTGGTTTTTGGTAGTAATTCTAATCCCAAAAACAATGAATAAATAATTTATTTTTATTTAATTATTTTTTTATGTAAAAAAACGATTAAATATGTTTTAATTTTTAAAAATCTTGTAAACGAGGACACCGATGAAGTCAATCTGCGCGAGACGAACGTATTTTCATCCGACAAATATTATACCGCTGTTAGTTGTATCATGAAAATAACCCAACACGCAGTAAATTATTAAACTCAACTTGGCAATACTGGCTACGCTGCCAATGTGGTGCAGGCACGCCGCATGATCACCTGATCTACTGTTACCCGAATGTTCGCGACAGGTACCGATACGTCTCGAACTTTCTGGATTGAAAATACGCGACTATAAAAGCAGCAGCAGCGGCGCCGCTCGTCGGTTAGTCATTAGATCTATGCCTTAGAAATGTTTTATTTTAATTTTAGTCATAATGCATTCGCTGTGATTATATGCTTGCAAATTAAAATTTTAAATAAAAATGTAAAAAATGTATTTTGATGTCTGGTTCATTTATTTGACGCCCCCCCTTGTAGAGCTTCAGCGCACCCCACAGTTTGAGAACCGCTGCTGTAGGGAGTACATATGTGCCCCCACGTCAAGATTCTGAGGGGTCCGTAGCCCCTCACAGTTACATCCTGGATCTCCCAGTTGGACCACAGGACGAGAAAAGATACATTGAGATTTCCCCGTATGATCCCTCCTGAATACCCACCGTGTGTTCCTTACTTGAAACTTTCGTTCAAGGAAATTGCACTCACCACCCCGGCATTCTGAATGATAATCTGGGCCTCTAGCTTTCAGAATGACACACTTGAGAGCAATGAAGTTGAATTTTGTTTACTCTTGTGATGTGAAACAATAAGAAGTTCTCGATAACAGAAAATAAATACATAAATAAAACAAACAAAACAAAACATCCAACCGGCCAGGGAGCGCCGATCGGCAGTTATTTGCATATTATTTACACGTCCTGGTTGTTGCAGGGAAATAAGATTACTCAATATTAGCAGCATTTATGCAAACAAAGGATTGCTACTGAGTGAGAAATTATTCATTTCTTATCTGCTTTTTTTGATAGCTATTATGCAAATGATTCCGAGTCTGGCATAAGTGAGTTTTTTGTTTTGTTTTTTTTTTTTTCATTTTTTTATCCTTAATTCCATTTCCCATTCTCCAGTTACTAAACTTATCAAATCCGGTCGCTCTACAATACATTAATGTGTAATGTTTCACATTAGGGGCATCGTTCTAATAGCACCGTATGCTGCCGCATGCTGTCAGGCCGGTTTGGAGTCGGGTGAATACTAATGGAAATGCATTTAGCCGACATTGAACATTCCATTATGGATGGCGGATATTTGGCTTATTTCTAACATGAGGTTGCAGGGGTCGCGATGACGTGAAGATTCACACCGTCAGAAAGACGTAGTGGGGACTCCAGGAACACACCCAGCCTTGATGTGTCTCACACATACTCTCCTCCTTGAGTGGCCCAATGAATCGATAAATAATAATGAAGTACACTGAAAATCAAATGAAGGCAAAAAAACGAGCAAGCAAAAGGCCCTCCTCAGATAATAAATATAACAAAGCTCAACAAATAATACACGCCTAACAATAAACACGAATGACAATATCAAAAACACCATCCAGAGAAACAGAGGCAGTTGATGATGGATGGGTCAGGTCAGGTGAGGCTGGCACTGGTACAGCAAGTTGCCACACTTACCACATGACGTAACACTTCAGGATCCTGGTTGGCAACCCCTCAGGCAGACATTCAGTTCAGATCCACCCTGCCAGAAATGACCCTCTATCTGCCACAGCCAGGTGTTACGTGGGCATCCCCTTGGCTTGGTCCAGCCGCTCATGTCCTCAACAATGAGGGTCCTGTGAGCTGATCACCCTCAGGGAATCACGCCACATGGCCGCAGTGCCGTAACTAACGCTCCATCACAATGCAGGTCATGTGTCTCATTCGGGACTCCATGAGCAACACAAAGTCAAACCAGTGGTACCCAAGGATTCTCTGAAGAGACACACATGAAGGAGTCCAGTCTTAACCTCAGGTCGCCAGATAGCGTCCATGTCTCACAAACAGGAAGCACCAGGACTCTAAAGACTTGGACGTTCGTCCTTTTGCAGAGATATCAGGAGTGCCACACACCCCTTTCCAGTGACCTCATGATCCCCCCCATGCTCTCCCAATCCATCTATTGACTTCATGGGAAGTGTCACTGGAGACATGAATGTCACTGCTGAGGTAAGTAAACCTCTCGATGAGGTCGACACTCTCTCCTTAGACACTCTCTCTTTGTGAAAGAGTGCCCAAAGTGTGCCAAGAGAACATTCACCATACTATTATGCCAACAGGCTGGTGACACAATTCAGGTTATATGCATGGATTCATACTATGGGCACCAGATTCTGATCCTACCATCTGTGTGCCTCTACAGAAATCGAGATTCATCAGACCAGGCTAAGTTTATCCAGTCTTCAACAATCCAGACACACTGCTAATGGCCGTGCCCAAAAGGTCATTAAAGTCCTGGCTCTTGGTTTTTATCAGGACCCTCGCAAGCCCAGAGACTCAGACTCCTCACTCAGTCTCATGAGACCCCCGATCAGAGCCTCCATCGACTCACAGCATCATCAGCAAAGTCAAGATCCATGAATCTTTTTTCACCGACAGATGTCCCCCAACCGCTGGACCCCAAACTCTGCCCACCACCCAGTCCGTGAAAGCATTGAGCAGAGTAGGAGCAGAACACACCATTGACGGACCCCAGAATCAACTGGGAAAAACGCAGAGGTCCTGCCTCCACTCTGCACAGCACTCACAGTACCAGTGGACAGGCCGGCCATGATATCCGGTAAAGTATCCATGAAGTCTCAGGATGTCCCACAGGGCTGCTCAGTCATCTGAGTCGAACACTTTACAAAAATCGACAAAGGCTGCCAAGAAACTCTGCCGATATTCGAGTTTGTGCTCCATGAGAACCCTCAGTGCCAGGATGTGGTCGATTGTAGACTTCTTAGTTGTAAAACCCGACTGCTCCAGTCGCTGGTAGATGAGCAAGTGATCACAGATCCTATTGAGGAGGTCCCTAGTGAGGACCTTACCTTACATGGCATCGAGAGCAGTGTGAGCAGGTGATCATCCTTCCCCTTTCCAGATAGGGACAACAAGTTCAATTTTGCATTCAGTTGGGATGACGCCCGTCTCCCAAATGAAAGCAAAGATTGCTTGCCATGCCAGGAAGACAGCCTTACCACCAGCCTTCATGCCGGGTACCACAGGCCCCCTGCAGCCTTCCCTACCCTTAGCTGGTTCACCACCAGCACAATCTCAGTGAGACTGGGTAGGTCACAGCTAATTGGAGGATCAGCCTCAAGAGATGTCCATCGTCCTAGCCGGAGGATCAGCTTTAAACAGCTGCTCATAGTTGCCAGCCCAGCGGGTCACAATTGCAGCGTCATCCATACGATGAATAGACGACTGAAAAATCCTGCGAACGGATCACAGTAAGCATTGTAAAGATTGTCCTACAAGTTTCCTGAAGAGGGATGTGGGACGTGGTGACTGGGAGTGCTTCCTCTGATGAAGACATACGTCCCATCCATACAAACTCACAGAAACAGCCAAGGACAAGACAGACCATACCTCCAGTCAGGAACAGTAAATCCAAGATAATCAACGGGTAATCCAAATGGGTGAGAACCCATTTTGTCGTCTTGCCAGTTCTCTCTTTTAAGCAGTGGTTCTTAACCCTTCTAGTGCCACGACCCTTTAATACAATTTCCCATGCTGTGGCGACCCCAACCGTAAAATTATTTTCGTTGCTAATTCATAACTGTCATTTTGCTACTGTTATGAATCGTAATGTAAATATCTGATATGCAGGATGTATTTTCATTGTTACAGATTGAACATAAATAAAGCGTAGTGATTAATAACAAAAACAATATGTAATTACACACAAGCGGCCTTACATGCGAACAACTTGATTTACGGCCAAAATTTGTATTTTGATTTACGACCAACATCTTGTGTTACGACCCGAATGTGGTCACGTGTACCCGCTTGTGCGATTGTAAACAAACAGCCGAGAGCGTTCGTAAGCGTCAGTCGGGGCCCAGATACATGTGTTTGTGGACGTAATTTCGGTCAGTACAGATATATATATATATAAATTCACTAAGACCATGGCAAGCAAGATGCATAATTGCTAAGGAAGAAAGCGAAGGTAAAGAAAGCGATCACAATCGAAACGAAGAAGGAAATTGTGCGGAAATATGAGAGTGGTATTCGTGTAATCAATCTCGCTAATATGTACAGCATGTCGAAGTCCACCATCTTGACAATTTTACAAAGAAAAGATTTGCATAAGGAGGCTCCTTCTAAACAATAACCACCTTCTGTTTCATTCTCCTCCTCCCTTCCTGCAGCCCAAAGATGACAAATGAAATGGTGAGTACAGTATGAAAGTGTTGTTTCTGGTAGGCTAGGCACTTTTTATAACTTTTTGGTTATACATACTTTTTCACACAGGGCCATGTAGGTTTGGATTTTTTTTTCTCCCTAAATAATAAAAACCATCATTTTAAAAACTGCATTTTGTGTTTACTTGTGTTATATTTTACTAATGGTTAAATGTGTTTGATGATCAGAAACATTTTGTGTGACAAACATTGAAAAGAATAAGAAATCAGGAAGGGGGCAAATAGTTTTTCACACCACTGTATATACATTATTTTAAACTTTTTAGTCTTGGGTTTTGTATTATCGTGGTATTTCCCTCTACTTGCCCTTTACCTGTCTTCTCAAGGGTAAGGGTTCTCGTCAAGTTCGTTATCAGGTTGGTCTACTGTTGCACTTTAAGATGAACACACACACACACAGACCCTAACTACAACAGTGCCCGATGAATGACACACACACACACACACACACACACACGCTGATTAACCCTTAGCACTTTAAACCACACAACTGCTATAAGAATAACAGCCTGTCATTCAGCACTTCAAGAGACTTACTTATTTTCGGCACGAACAACAATACGATGTTTTAGTGATATCTCAGACCTAAATATTACTTTTGGTCTACAAGAATACATTTAAACACTCAAAGACTCCGCACTCTTGACTATAGGCCATTTATCCGCCAAAAAAACCTTCTTTATCGTATCTGTCCCTTCTATTGAGTATAGCGCTCTCACTCTCAGCCTTATAAACCTCGCAGCACAGAAATAATGGCAAAAATCCGGCTGTCACCAGCTGCTCAAAGAAATCTAACTTATTACTTCAATCACTCTAGACATTAAGACAAAGCATTGAAAGTTAAAAGCAGCATGGTATTTATTACAAGAATAATAATAATAATACCACAAGAACAAAGAATACTAGAAAATAGGTACTGATAGGAAAGTCTGAATATATAGTCTTTAGAAAAAAGGTAGAGATGACAAGGATGAATGACCCAGGGAGGCGTTTGATTTAGCAATCGATGTTCATGATGCCTTTCTGACGACCAGGGCCATCGTCGTCCGTTCCTCTTTTTCTTCTCCTTCTTCTTCTTTGCTTCTCTCTATCTTGCTTTTCAAACCAAGGCATATTTATTATGAAATGTCATGCCTTGGTTTCACAACACATGCACCTGATTGGCTGGCTGTCAAAATGATTGATGAATTAATTCACTGTCCTTTTTCCCACACGACAAAACCTTTGATGTACTCTGAGGTGTCAGTAGTTCTTCCTGTCCCAGGCTGTAAACCAAACTGTTGTTCCAGATGTCCATCCATAAAGTAATCAATAGCCTGAGGTATCAGCTCAGCATTCTTTCCCAGGCTGTAAACCAAATTAGCACTAAGCTATGAACAAAAAGTAAGGTGTAAGGGAAGAAAACCTGCTTTAATTTGTCTTAGTTCATCTGTTGTCTTGTCTTGAACAAAATATAATGGAAACCAAAATGTACAGATTTTATACACCATAACAGGTTTGTTTCAGTATAATTTTGTAATCAATATTTTAACACTTCTTTTAATATTTCTCTCCATTACTAGTGCCATCTATTGGTGAAATCTTGAACTATTTTTCATATGAAAATTTCATTTCTTAATAAACATGGATTAATTGATCAATTATTGAAACTGTTTATTGATTCGTGTATTGTCATCGGAAATGGGTAAGTGCGCAAAATTTCAAGTCATTTGGACAATAGGAAGTGGGTTCAATATCGATTACAAGATTTGTACCAGACAACAAACAGGTGAAGGGTGGTAAGTAAAAAAAAAAAGAAGGAGCAAATCACAAAAAATTCAGAAAAAAAGTTATTACATACGCAGAATTAAAGTCAAAAAAGGGAAAATAAAGTGCCTTGTTTGTTTCATTGCAGCCTTAGCTTTCTCTTACTGCACTTCAGCTACTTTCCATACTTAAAGCTGTGACTTTTCTATGGCCGACTTACAGCCCTCCCTTTAGTTCGTCAATACGTTCAGCGCAGGTTCAAACTGTTTGCCCTCCATGCCTCACCAACTGCAAGGCAGAGCATGAAGTGAACTTGTCTGTAGTCAGAATGACAAGAAATAATTAGAATATTCCATTTATAATTTAGCTTGTGGGAGTTCTAATACAATACAATACAATTTATTTTTAAAAGTATTTGAAAATCAGTTCTAAAGGAAACAGGTAACCAGTGTAGTGTTGCTAAGACAGGGGTAACATGCTCTGTTCTTCCAGTGTGAGGAGGTCCTCTTGTTGCTGCAGTTTGAACAAGTTGTAATCTTTCTATTGTCTTTTTAGCAGTTGAGTGTTGTACTGTGTTAGCCATAGATTGATACAGGAGAACGCAAGGTGAAATGACACCTTTTATTAGCTAACTAAATAGATTACAAGTGCAAGCTTTAGAGGCAGCTTCATCAGGCAAGGTGTAACAAACTTCCAGGTTAAGGAATAGTCTGACTCGGGCTATGTTTCTGAAGGCCGCCTTCACGGCATTGTCGATGTGTGGCTTAAATGTGAGCTTAGAGTCAACAACAACAACAACAACAACATTTATTTCTATAGCACATTTTCATACAAACAGTAGCTCAAAGTGCTTTACATATTAAAGAATAGAAAAATTAAAGACACAATAATAAAACAAAATAAATCAACATTAATTAACATCGAATAAGAGTAAGGTTCAATGGCCAGGGGGGACAGAAAAAAGAAAAAAAACTCCAGACGGCTGGAGAAAAAATAAAATCTGTAGGGATTCCAGACCATGAGACCACCCAGTCCCCTCTGGGCATTCTATCTAACATAAGTCAAACAGTCCTCTTTGGATTTAGGGTTCTCACGGAAAGGCTTGATGAAGATGGTCACGTAGACTTCTGCCTTTTAATCCGTCCATCATTGTTGGAGCATCATGATGCTTTGAGTAGGTGGTGGTGGCGCAGGCCAACACCACAAAGAAAACGGAAAAAGAAACAGAAGAGTGAGTAGGGGTCAGCAGTTGTCTCCTTTTTTCCCCTCGCAGCCTTCGCTCCCTGAGAGCACTAAAGCAAAGGAAGCCCCGCCCCTTCCGGTCCACGTGGTATAATAGAGCGCTTCCAGAAGGCGGAGTCTCATTCCGTTGTTGGCTGTGCTTCTGTGCTGATCTAAGTCAGAAATGCTCTTTAGCAGTTCCAGAGAGGACCAGAACATTCTTTTAGACGGTGTACTGAGGTGCATAATTTCCATTTCATAATTTTTTCCTTATTTTGTTCCATTTAAACAGGGTTTTTGCCTGATTGACACCCCAAGCATTTGACTTTGTCCTGCATCTTCATTCACCCCACCACAGTTGTAACATCTTGGATGACTTGTACATTAATGGAAAGTCACTGGTTACGTTTGATTGACATAAGCAGCTTTGTTCTTGCTTGGTGCCCTCACTGCCCTATGAGTGCCATCAAACGCTCTGATTACATCAGCAGAACTGGATACCGCTGCAAACTGACTCTTTATGTTGGTTAAAATATATAGAACTAGCTGTCCCCTGTGGCTCTGCCCACATAGTAATGACAAGAATACAAACTTTAAAAATCAATAAAAAAACAAAAAATGTAATTCTGGCCAAGCTGAGGGTAGGTATGCTCCAACATCAAAAGTTGGCACTGTATCCGATCGTGTTCAGCTCCAACAGGAGAGCGTCCCCTAAATGGGGAGAAGAGCAGGTGGCCGTGATATCTCTGGCAATCAGCAGCTACCCTCTGAAACACACGCAGCTCTGATCTCTCTCTCAAAAACGTCAAACGTTACTCCTAAACAATCTCTAGATGATAATGTCTGCTGAACAAATGGGTATCACTAGCTAAGCAGAGCCATGGTGCGCTCCAACACGTGGCGTGAGATAGAGCGACTCGAAGAGAGGCTGGTGCATGAGTGAGGAGGGCTCCACACTCCTGATGTCACACTTCCTGCTCCCCACGGCCCTTATCTCTCTCGGATTCGCACTATAAATAAATTGGCACTGCAAGTGAACTATGATACTTAGCACGATGAGAGAAGTCGCAAAATCAACCGGAATGTTCAAGTAACTTCGTAAGTAGTGACTTATGGAAACAGTAGGATTTCAGCAGTAAATTTAAGTTTATTGGATTGACAGAAAATATGGAATATGCATCATAACAAAATTAGACAGTTGCATTAATGTGGGCACCCAACAGAGATATGACATCAATACTTCGTTGAGCCTCCTTTTGCTCCTTTGAGCATCTCGACGCTGTCCTCCTATAGCCTGTGATGAGTGTCTGGATTCTGGATGGAGGTATTTCTGACTGTTCTTCATAGCAAATCTCTCCAGTTCAGTTCAATTTGATGGACAGCCTGCTTCAAATAATCCCATAGATTGTCGATGATATTCAAGTCAGGGGACTGTGACGGCCATTCCAGAACATTGTACTTCTCCCTCTGCATGAATGCCTTTGTAGATTTCCAACTGTGTTTTGGGTCATTGTCTTCTTGGAATATACAACCCCTGCGTTACTTCAACTTTGTGACTGATGCTTGAACATTATCCTGAAGAATCTGTTGATATTGGGTTGAGTTCATCCGACCCTCGACTTTAACAAGGGCCTCAGTCCCTGAACTAGACACACAGCCCGCAGGATGATGGAACCTCCACCATATTTGACAGGAGGTAGCATGTGTTTTTCTTGGAATGCGGTGTTCTTCTTCTGCCATGCAAAGCACTTTTTGTTCTGACCAAATAACTCCATTTTTGTCTCATCAGTCCAAAGCACTAGAACGATGTACAGATACACCATCTGCAGCGAGATGTTCTTGCAGGTCTTTGGAGGTGATCTGTGGTTGTCTGTAACCATTCTCACAATCCTGCCTCTTCATATGCCGCTCCTGTATTTTTCTTGGCCTGCCAGACCTGCTGGGTTGGTTTAACAGCAACTGTGCCTGTGGCCTTCCATTTCCTGATTCCATTCCTTACAGTTGAAACTGACAGTTTAAACCTCTGACATCTCTTTTTGTAGCCTTCCCCTAAACCAGGAGACTCAACAATCTTTGTTTTCAGATCTTTTGAGAGTTGCTTTGAGGATCCCATGCTGTCTGTCACTCTTCAGAGGAGAGTCAAAGGGAAGGAAGCACAACTTGCGATTGACCACCTTAAATACCTTTGACCACTCATGATTGGACACTCCTGTCTATGAAGTTCAAGGCTTAACGAGCTCATCCAACAAGTAATCAGCATTGAGCAGTGACAGGCATTCAAATCAGCACAATGACAAGGGGACCCAAATTTGTGCAGAGCCAGTTTTCACATTTAATTTCATTTCATAACTAAATACTGTTTCACTAAAAATCTTTGTTTGGAAAACACCGCAGTACTCAGATGTTCCTAGGAAATGAAAGACATACCACTGTTATCTTTACTGTTGAAAGGAGAGTCAATTATTATGCAGGCTGAGAGGAGTTCCCAAACTTTTTCATATGACTGTATATATATATATATTGGTTCCTGCCTTGTGCCCTGTGTTGGCTGGGATTGGCTCTATATATATGTGTATTGGCTATATATATATGTGTATTATCGCAGGTGGCTGAGGGGGGCGACCCGGCTGGGACGCCCCAGAAGACCGGAAGAGGGCTTACGCCTGCCACAGACCATGTAGGGTGACTTCCCTGGCGGCTAGCGGGACCGCAAGTACAGAGAATGGAAGCTCAACCTTGTAGGTGCCTGTAGTCATCGCCAGGGAGCCCTGGACCTCAACAGAAGTGCTGGGGGGAAGAGAAGCAGGGACACCCGGAGTGCTTCCGGGTTCACAGCCAGCACTTCCTCCACACTGGGGAGTGCCGGTGGAAGATTGCTGGAGCACATCCGGGTGCTTATAAAAGGGGCTGCCTCCCTTCATATGTTGGACTGGAGTCGGGTGAGAGAAGGACAAGGTCTCTGGAGGAGGCAAAGAGGCGGCTTGAAGACAGAAGGCATTGTGTGTTGTGGCCAGGACTTTGTGGACGAGGACTGCGAGCACTTTTGTAAATATGGAGCACCTTATAAATAAACATGTGTGGGGTGATTTAAACGTGTCTGACTGTCTGTGTCCAGGGCAAGTTCCACAATGGCACCCAACGTGGGGCCTTCTGTCTGTTCCAAGAAAGGGAACCCAAAATAAATTTTTGTGGACAGCCCGGAGCAGCAGGCACCCCCGCACACGTTCCGAGGGTGCGGAGTGCTCACGGCCACGAGAGGAAGAGCGAACCCACAAACCGCCACCGGACCACGGTCGGATTCTTACCTGGTGCGTAAAAGCAGCGATGGGTGTTAGAGGAGCGCAGCGGGCTCCTGTGAGTGTGTTGCCGCTGAAGGCGTCTGGGATGGCGTGGCGTCTAGGAAGGCCATGCCGAGGCAGGCGCCTCGAACAGATGGGATCTAGGAGGTGAATTCCCTGCTTGCCGGCAGCCAGCCCGGGAGGCCTGAGCTTGTTTCGTGTTTTGCAGGCAGGGGCTGCCCAGGTCCGGGCCGATGGCAGATGCACGCCGATCCGCAGTGCTTTGTGGACGCAGCAGCGGCAGAGAGAGCTGGCCTGTCGTCGCACCAGAAGGAGGAGAGCCAAGTTTGCCGCGGACCGGAAGTCCCTCCCCAAGACAGGCACGAGATTGGACGGTGTGTCTTGTGTACCCGCCAATGACTGTACAGAGGCAGGGCCAAAGAATGTCTGTCTCGTGCTGGGGAGAGACCCGATTGGGCCAGAGAAGCCCCACAGGAAGCAGTCGGCAAATATGACTGACAGCCAGGTGAGTCAATTGCCGACTGGCTTTTTGTGCTTGTCTATGGCTCTGTGCGAGCTGGAGAAGTGCCTTCAGTCCACAGGGCCTGTTCCACAGGTGCTACGTGCCCTGTGTTGCTGGAACTGGAGAGGAAGGCGGTCGCATCGGTGGAGTTGCTGCAAGTTGTGACAGGATGGCGTGAAGCTGGAGTCTTTAGCCGGAGAGAGACGGCGGGGATGGTGAGTAAAGCATAAAGGAGAGCCTATCGAAAAGGTCCATGATTCGAATGATTGGAACCAAGTAGGGGGTTCTCCGACAGTGGGCGCGGCGGTGAGTGCTGTGCGCGAGGTGAGGGGAGAAAGACCGAGAGGGCCAGCAGGACGAGGGCTGATGAGTGCCCTAGCACCCTATGCCCCGAGCACACGGCGGTCTCCCGTCGCTGTGTGGGGATGCAGACTGGGTTGGATCTGAGCGTTTGCTATGCGCAGACCCAGACCATCACGGCGTCCAAGAGAAAAGGGAGGAATCGAGGGGAGAATGCTGGTTCCTCCGATAAGGGAGGACATGAGGCAGGGCGCTCACGTCCAGAGAATGGCCATCCTCTGTGGAGGCAGAGGGAAGCTCCAGAGTCGGTGGAGATGACGGACGTGCGAGTGGACCTGCCTGTTTCAAGCGGATGGGCACGGAACCCACGGAGGGGGTGCCGAAAAGGCAAGTCGCGGAGTGCTGGTCGAAGGGGGGAGAGCTGCGAGTGCATGACACAGAGGGACGCCAGGTGGTAGCGTCCAGGCAGCGTTTCTGCCCCTCTTTCTGTTTTGGTTACAGGATTGGATCCTGGATGAGCAGTAGGACCTGCTTCATTAGGGACCTGCCCTCACGGGACGGGCCACTTCACTGGATGGCTCTTCGCTGGTGATGGGGCACTGTCACAGCTGGCGGAGGCTACGAGGGTGCGAGTAGCTCCAACCGGAGGGGTGCAAAGACCTCGGAGAGGGTGCTGAAGAGGCAAGTCCCAGGGTGCCGGATCGGACCCTGGACAAGTAGTAGGACCCACTTCGGGGATGAGCTGCCCTCGTGGGACGAGCCGCTCTGCCCGACAGATCTTCGCTGGTGGTGGGGCACCGTCGCAGGTGGCTTTGACGTGGCCAGGACTGCCCGGAAGACTGGAAGAGGGCTTATGCCTGCCCCAGACCACGTGGGGGTGACCGCCCTGACGGCTAGGGGGACAACTGGTACAGAGAACGGAAGGGTGGCTGAACACAAGCAAAGAGAAGAGGTCGGATCATCTGCTGCGAGCTGCATGTTTTGCTTGTCGCTTGTCATTGTTTTAAGAGCTGGGAGCAAGTTAAAGTGTCTCTCGCGGGTAATCGGATATACAATTTTAATAGCTTTTTTTTTCCTTTGGAATTGTTTCAGTTTCATTACTTGCACTTTTACTTTAAAGCTTCATTAAAAACAATATTTGGAATGACCTTTTCTTCAAGATCGCATTGAATTTTGATTCCGTTTTTGGAGACAGATTGTGACAACACAATGTGTAACTGCCTGTGAGTGAATATTGTTTCTGTTTCTCTAATAAATAATCCAACTTTTCGTAATGTTTGTCCCTGTGATTTTTTAATTGTCATAGCAAAAGCTATTCTCACGGGAAACATTTTAATATGAATGGCATTTTAAGATCTCCTTTGGTGTCTAATGTTATTCGCGGAATGTATACATTACCTTTGTTGTCGCCTGTTAAAATTAGCATCACTTCTCTGTGATCATAAATATACACCTGACCGAATTGTGTTTTCTTTGAGAATAAACTTGTCGTTGCTTTAACTTTTGTGGGACAACAGATTCTCATAGCGTATGGTCCATTATTGTATAAATCTACGTTTTGCGCATTGAATGATGTGAAGGTGAAAAGAATTTGTTTTCTGCTCTTTGCCTTTTATTTCTGAACTCGCTTTGTCCTGCAGTTTTTTCAGTGACACCTGGTCCTGATGATTAATTTCCTTTTGTTTGCGCTAATGCAATGTTTACTATCTTTTTTTTTTTTGATACTGTAGCGACTGACGTAATAAAGTGTCACAAAAGTTTTACTTGAACAATCGCCGACTGCGTAACCCCAAACTCTCCAACTCCCCCCTGCCTTACCACATCAATCAATACCCCGCTATCAGTCTTCCGTGCTGTACTCCGCCCTCCCTCAATCGGACCTAACAATCACTTGAAACAAAAAAAGCTTCAACCTGGCTGGGACGCTACAATACTTTCGAGTTTTACTGCTTTCATATTCTGTACCTTTCTCTGCATGTGTATCGCTCCCTCATTTGTTTAAGCCTTTCGAATTCCACTGCTTTCATTATCACTTATCTGCCTTTTTTTTCTCTCTAACGCTTTTGGGTCTCTTTTCTCGGCGCTGCTCTTTCTTCTTTGTTTAGTCGTTGACGTTTCATCGAGAACGTATTGTTCTTATACGCTTTATGTGGGCTGAGAGCACAGGATCTGTGTGCCTTTACACGACTGAGTGTTTGCTGGCTGTGCTCTTATATAATATTGTTTGCCTCTCGCGGGTCTATTAAGTGTCTTTGAGAACTTCCAAGAAGATCACGTCTCGTCTCCCTGCTTTTCCTTTCCAGGATTTTTGTTTTATAATAGAGAGATACGCCCCAAGTGGGACCCCCAAGCTTGTAGGCCCTTATGCTTTGCACAGTCTGCCCAATCCATTGCTACGCCACAGACACTATGTAAGAGTCACCCTTTTTGACAGTCTGCAGCAAAATGTGCCTCGCTCAGGTCCAAGCCAAGGACGTTGCAATGTTGTCAGCTTCTTCTTATACTCGTTCATTTATTCTCTTTTACCGCATGCCTAGTTTTGTGTATATGTGCCTGGTCACTGTTCAGGGGGTTGATACGGAGTTGGTGTGTAGCTACAAGTACTTTGGGTTGTGAAGAATAAATACATGCAAACAATGAAAAAAGAGTTGGGCGAATTCCCTGTATAATGTTGGTGGTCCCAGAAGTCAAAAAGGACGGATTCAGTGGTCAAAAATTACAAAAAAACATTTGACGATAACCAAATCTTGCACGGGTCTTTTATGGAGTGATGGCAGGAAGGAAATCAGTCTCAGAGGAAAGGGAAGCAGTCTCGCAGGAAGTGACATCATCAGCGTGGGTCATCGTGGGGAGCCGGAAGTGAAGTCATCGACAAGGGACCGGAAAGGGATGTCATTGTGAACGGAGCTGGAAGTGACATCATCAACAAGGGACCATAAGGGACGTCATCGTGAATGGAACAGGGAGTGATGTCATCACCGGAAATGATCTCTTGTTATTTCAGGCTCACTTGGACCCTTTGGCTGCCCCCTAAGCGTGCATATGTGACAGGGTCCACATTAATAAGATGCTTGACTGGTCTCATAGTACAGAGGAACTCCAAAAGAAAGGCAGGAGTGTGTGAGACTGCACTCCCTTCATGTGGTTAGTGACAATCCTCTACATTAGGGGTGTCCAACTCCGGTCCTGGTGGGCCGCAGTGGCTGCACCTTTTCATTCTAACCGTCTCCTTAATTTGTGAGCTGTTTTTGCTGCCAATTAAGTTGTTTTGCCTTTGTTTTAATTGACGTGACTTAGATCCCTTAGTTGTTCTGTTTTTCCTTAATGAGCAGCCAAACAATAAGGAGACACCAAATGTCATCAGCTAACCTGAAAATAAAGAAAGGTGAAGGTCTCGGTCATGTTGGTCTGCTGAGGTCACCAAAACATCTTGACGGTGGTCTTAGAAAAACAGAAAATCAACAGTCTGCTGTGGCAGAACGAGAGCAGCAACAAGTCCTGATATTCAATAACAGAGTTAATTAACATCAAGAATCGACTTCTCATTAAGAAACTAGCTGGAGTGAAAAGGGTTGGAGTTTGAAATCCCAGTTTAGCTGGTCATCTGTTGGCGTGTTTCACATCTCATTTCTGTATTGGCTACAATTTAACAAAGAAACAAATCAATTCAGAGGACTGAATCTTTAAAAACAGGGCTATTAAAATGAAGGGACAAGGAGTTAATTAGTAACGAAAACTGCTCGCCAATTAGGAAAAGGGTTAGAATGAAAACCTGTAGCCACTGTCGCCCACCAAGACCAGAGATGGATCCCACCTACTCTACAACTGTGTGATGGCTAGTGGGCTGGTAGAGTCATCTCAAGAGAAAGTAACAGAAACAACAAGCTGATTAAGACAGCAGGCTGTTATGGGAAGCCCTCTGGACCTGCTGAGGTAGTAGAGAATCAAATCAAAACTTAGTGCCATTATTAACAATGCTGTAGAGCCTTGCTGTGACACATCAACACAGAGGACTTTCACCCAGTGAAGTGTGTTCGGGAGACTCTATGGGGGGGCTCCTTAATATTAACAGTAATATGCCTCTATGGCGCCTCACTGTGACTGTGATTGGCAAGTCAGAAGTTTTCTTTCTTTCTTCTAAGTTTTCTTTTCTTTAATCATTCTGGTGGGTATTTTTGTCATAATGTAATAATACAGTGTGGGGCATAAAGATTTCCCATGTTTTAAAGGGGTATAAAAAATTGACAAAGCTATTGTCACACACATGTGCATGGGAAACAGCTAAAGGGCCTAAACAATAGTAATTCTCCACCAGACCAGGGGGCGGCAGAGTGTGCGTACTGTCTCTCTCAGTCTCTTGCAGACCATTCCCAGGAAATCCCACTTGATTCCGGCACCACTGATGACATCACTTCTGGTTCTGGCGCCAACGATGATGCCACTTCGGGTCATGAAGATGTCACTTCCAGGTGTCCTCCGGTGACTTTCCGCCGACATGCCCCTGTGTGGCAGAAGCACCGTCTGTGTACCCAGAAGCACTCTGGGTGTCCCCGATCCTCTTACCCCAGCACTTCCGGGTGTGGCGGAAGTGCTGAGGTCCAGGGCTCTCTAAGCACAGGGGCGCCCCCTGGCGGTGACCACGGGCACCTACAGGGTAGAGCTTCAAAGCTCTGTACCCGTGGCCCCCAAAGGAACCAGTTTGGTCACCCCCACGTGGTCTGAGGTGAGCGTAAGCCCTCTTCTGGTCTTCCTAGGCGTCCTGGCCGGGTCGCCACCCCAGGTATCTCCAACACTATCTATCTATCTATCTATCTATTATATAATGCCTTTTTAAATCTATCTCTATATTATATAGTGCCTTTCATATATATATATGTATTTCTATCTATTATATAGTGCCTTTCCTTTCTCTCTTTATTTAAGTGCCTTTCATATCTGCCTATCTGGTATATAGTACCTCTATTAAATAGAGCCTTTCAAATGTATATATCTGTCTAGTAAATAGTGCCTTTCATATCTGTCTAGAGTATAAAGTGCTTTTATTGTTTTTCTATAGCTGTCTATCATTCTATCAGATAGTGTCTCTCCTTTCTTATCTTTTGGGTCAATAGTCTGCCAACCCCTGAAAAATGAAATCTACTGATAGGCTTTTAGTTAGTCGTCTTTCTTAGTTTTACCTTAACAGCTGAAAATACGTAATATTGTGAAAATAAAGAGGGGTGCCAGAATCGTGTTTTTAAATATTTTTTTCTCTTTCACTCTTTGTATCCCCTTTGCCCTCTCTTTCTTTAAAATACAAAGTTGAAGGATTTTTAATATCTGACATAGCACACTGTGCTGTGATGGCCGTCAAGTAGAAGTTTAAGCTTTGAAATCGCACCTTATCTATCTATTATATAGTGCCTTTCATATCTATCTATCTATCTATCTATCTATCTATCTATCTATCTATCTATCTATCTATCTATCTATTATATTGTGCCTTTAATATCTATTTATTATACTGTACAGTGCCTTTCAAATGTATCTATTTGTCTATTATATAGTGCATTTCATATATATCTGTCTTTCTATCTATTATATAGCGCCTTTCAAATGTATATATCTGTCTAGTAAATAGTGCTTTTCATATCTGTCTATTTATCTAGTATAAAGTGCTTTTATTATTTTTCTATAGCTCTCTGTCTATCATTCTATCAGATAGTGTCTCTCCTTTCTTATCTGTCTATCTATTATACCGTTCACCGTTCAAATGTATCTATTTGTCTATTATATAGTGCCTTTCATATATATCTGTCTTTCCATCTATTATATAGTGCCTTTCATTTCTCTCTTTATTTTAGTGCCTTTCATATCTGTCTATCTGGTATATAGTACCTCTATTATATAGCGCCTTTCAAATGTATATACCGTATTTGTCTAGTAAATAGTGTCTTTCATATCTGTCTATGTATCTAGTATTAAGTGATTTTATTATCTTTCTATAGCTATGATTCTATCATTCTTTTCTGTCTATTTATTTTATAGTGCCTTTTATATTTATTTATCCCTTCAGCTACCCTTCCTTTTTCTAGCCCATTTTTTCCAGCTCAGAGTCACGGCGAGCCCTAGTGTTTTCTATGGGTGGCACCGGGCACAAGGCGGCAATGAAGCCCAAACAGGCAGTTATTATTAGAGCCCGACCCTGCAAATTGTGCATCCTTTTAAAAACTAAACACCAGGCAGACTTAGTTGGATCTTTATGTAATTTAAGGTCCCGTCTTTAAGAAAACATATGAAATTATGGTTAGTTAATTATTCAAATGTAAAGTGGTTCTGAAACCGCAAGTGAACCTAAAAGCTGGCGTGCCCATCTGCTCATTGCTCCGTCTCTGCCAGTGTTAAATGAACTCTTGGAGCGTTTAAAGTGCCCATGGAGAGAGGGAGCGAGAGAGTGAGCGCTCCCACATAGACGCTGTAAGTGTTAATGTCACACTGGTGCTTTTACTGTGAGACGTCGCCTCATTTGCACATTTTCACGCAGAGCCCCGGTGGATTGACGCTTTTGTCTGCCGGGTTTTTCAGGCGTGGATTGCAGGGTTGACATCTGCGCTTTACGAAGAGCTGCTAACTTGGCCAGCCAGCTCTGCCCTGCCGATGCAGGACGCGTAATCCTGGGCGAGGTTACCAGTCGCTCGGCGTCAGCAGAGGGCGCTGCTTCCCCCCTTTCCCTCCCGTCGTCTGTCGAGCTCGGCGGCCGGCAGCTGTGCGAGTGGAAGAATCCGAGCTCGTTAGCAGCTGTCAGCAGCAGAGACAGGAGAGCAGAAGAGAGAGAGAGGCTCGCTGGCTGCTCCTGCTTTCCAGCCCATTCCCATCCCTGTGAGCTGGCTGCTCCTCTTTCACTGGCTATGGAGCCAGCCTCTCTCTATGGAGCTTACCACTTCGTATGCTACGATCTGACAAGCGACAGTGTTTAACTGAGGAAGCGCTTATTTGGGATATTGTTCTTCTTTATGCTCTCCTAAAGGTAAGTTCTCTTTTATTCAACGGTGTCATTTGCTAGGAATTTGCATAAATACTTCGGGTGCGGCACTCCTGAGATATTCAAAGGCATCCCCAAGCGCATCTTGGACGGCTAGGTTTGAAATAAGGACGAGTCACCTGTCCACTTTTATGCGGTGGTATATTGGGGCAGAGCAGTCATTACGTAACTTTGTGCAGATGGTCACTTTCTGTCACCTTCTCGACCCTCCGAGAACGCCTCGTTTCACAGTAAATGAGAAAGTGCGCGTTCAGAAAGTAAGGGCGGCGAAATCGGTTCCAGTTGTAGGGGTTCTGGTGGCGGGGTCCCGAATGGAGAGCGGCCCGATTATTAGGACGATGCGTCCATTAACGAAATCCGAGGCACCCGACTGGAGGACGAACGGCGGAGCACTTTCAAAAGTGAAGGAGCGGGCGGGAAGGCGCACAGAAATTCGAGACACTTGGATTTGATTTTACGTTTGGCAGTCCTTTAGAAAAGTTGCACGGTGTTAAAGCCAAGTTTGCACACCTGAATCCGGTCAGATCAGCGAAAAGAGGTCGGCGCTGACCGGGGCTCAGGTGGGCAGTGAGGCGGCCAATTCGGGGAGCGAGATAAAAAAAAAAGATCATTTCCGCATGTTTACTATTGGCCAGAAATGTTAACATCGTGCAAAAATACCAAAAACAAGTTTCGGGTGGTCGCCTACAATTCTTATCAAGCCAAGGCTACATCAGTTAGGCAGGGAGAAGAAAACGGGCCAGTGTGTAGAATTCAGCTTTGAAACGACCGCAGGCTGTGAGCACACACTCGATACTCGGGCACTTCTCGAATTCTCCATCCGCCAAAGGAAAAAAAAAAAAAAAAAGCAACGCCGATCGGAGGACCACCAGCCGAGGTGTGGAGCGAACGAATCAGGGGAGCGCATTTAATGCCAACGAACAGTTCGTAATTGGTGAAGACGACGGGGCAGCGCGTGTGTTTGTCCAAGAGATGCACGGAGAGCGACAGACAAACGTGAAAGGCACTATAAGATAGACAGACAGATGTGACAGTCGTTATACGTTAGAGAGTAACATCTTAGGCCAGCGTTTCTCAACCTTTAAGTATTCGCGACGCGAGTTTTCATAACAGTTTTAATCGCGCCCCCCTGACGTTTTTTAAAGGAGCCCACAAATGCCAATGTGTTCTTTTTTAATTAATGATATATCATAGATGCATATTTTATTATACCTACTTAACTTTTATCGACATTTATCTAACTCTATATTTATTTTTCTAGTATCAGAATGTAGTTTAAGTTAATTTGTTTTGGTTTCAATAGATGAATTTTTCATAATTTTGATTCTTGCTTTCTTTTTTCACATCTTCGCGCCCCGCCCCACAGTTTGTGAACAACTGTCTTAGGCTTTAAAGACTTTAAGTGGAATCATATAACCAATTAAATTGTTAATATAACACATAGACAGGTAGACATGAAAGGCACTAGAAAGGAAACAACTAGATATGAAAGGCACCAGATATATAGATCGATAGATAAATAGATAGAAGAGGAACTATATGATAAATAGATGAAAAGGAGATATACAATACATAGACATGAAAGTATATAATAGTAAAATCTTCAGTATTAAGACTTTAAGCGAGCTCATATAACTAATTAAACTGTTAATACAACACGGGTAATATTACTGGATAGACAGATAAATTGATAGCTATGAAAGGCACTATAAAAATAGACAGCTACCTATAAAAGGCACTAGATAGATAGATAGAAGAGGCACTATAAAATAAACAGATGAGAAAAGAGCTACAGAATAGAGAGTAAAATCGCAATTATTGAGATAAGACTTTAAGCTGATATTACTTGATAGATAGGAAAGACACTAAATTATAGATGTGAATGGAAATGTATAATAGGTAGAAGTGAAAGTCGTTAGAGTGAAATTGCCAGGGTTAAATTAAAACATATGCACATAAAATTTTCATCTAAGACAAGTGATATTACTTTGTAGATATAAGGAAAGCTTAGCTGTGAAAGGAACTATGTAATCGATAGATAGGTAAGGTATTGACATGTGAAAGGTGCTATTTAAAAAATAATAAAATTACCGGTGCTAAATTAAGACTTTACGTGGAGTTAGGTACGCCATTAAACAATTAACTTACCACTGTTGATATTACTGTGTCGATGGACGGATAGATAGAAAAGGCACTAGATAGATAGATGGGAAAGGCACTATATGATAGACATAGCAGAAACACCAATTTGGACTTTAACTGAGCTCATATACACAAAGGATCAATTTAACGATGGTGACATTACTGTACAGACAGATAAGAAACCCGCTATTTAACATTTAGACAGATGGATGGATGAGCATTTGTCATTTTTATTCTTCCTGTTATAACGCCGGGATGTTAGCGCTGCCAGTTCTGTTAGCAGTCTAGTATTGTAATTCATTTGTCCTATTGTCACACTTTTGTTGTTATATACTTGGAAATGAAAACACCCAATAATTGATAAAAGAATGAAAACACCATCGTTTTACTATTTCGTATCCAAGTTATTGCGATTTTGTGTGAAATAAGAGCCCATTCTGCAGTGCTATTAGACTGCTTAATTTATATAAACGATCCGAATGCCTATAAACTCTTTCTTTCTTTTGCAAAAATAGCTGCTATTGCCTTATTATGCGTTAATTAGCAGTAGAAGACGTACTTTTAACTTGTTACGTATACTTCCGCGCGCTCTATCTATCTATCTATCTATCTATCTATCTATCTATCTATCTATCTATCTATCTATCTATCTATCTATCTATCTATCTATCTATCTATCTATTATATAGTGCCTTTAATATCTATCTATCTATCTATCTATCTATCTATATACTGTGTGTGTATATATATATATATATATATATATATATATATATATATATATATATATATTAAATATGCGGGGTTTGTTTTCTGCCTTGCGCCCTGTGTTGGCTGGGATTGGCTCCAGCAGACCCCCATGACCCTGTAATTAGGATATAGCAGGTTGGATAATGGATGGATGAATGGATATTAATATATTTCGGTCATTCTTGCGAAGTTTGCACATCTTCTCAAAGCGCGCTCCTGTGTGTGTTGTTATTTCACTGTATGGGGGTCCTGCAGGTACTCCAGTTTTCCCATCACATCCCCAAAGCCGACTCGTTTGATTTCTGGTTGTCCCTGCGTGGATGTACGTGTACGTGAGTGGGTCCTGCGATGTCTTAACACGTCCATCCAAAGGGGTTTCCTTACCTTGCGTCCAGCACTGCCGTTACAGGCAGACCCTGATTATACCGAGCGGAGTGGATGGTGTAAGGATGCGCCAATCTGTGTGTATTTATGTAACTTGACACCTAATCGGCACATTTTTAGTTATTTGTTTATCGATTTTACTGATTGCGGTGGGCTGGCGCCCTGCCCGGGGTTTGTTTCCTGCCTTGTGCCCTGTGTTGGCTGGGATTGGCTCCAGCAGACCCCCCCGACCCGGTAGTTAGGATATAGCGGGTTGGATAATGGATGGATGGATTTTACTGACCTCTCCACGCCGGTAGGTTGTTATTATGTTTGTACTTTGCGCAAAACGAAAGGCGCGCTGATAAAATTCAGTTCCGTTTATTGTGTGAGGGGCTCTTCTCTGACTCGGATCGCTTCTACTCGGTCCCGCACTTCTAATTATAACGGTTCTTTATGGTTCTTTACTGGTTTGTGTGGTTCTTAGTAGAACGATTACTTGACAAAGTACCATTTTATTCTGAGAAGAGTTCCTTGCATATGAAGTTGTTTGTTTTGAGAACTTCCTAATATGTAGAAAACAAATCTGAATTTTTAAAATGTATTGTAGGCTACCTACCAGGACACTAACAGATTAAGAAAATCTGAATTTGCCCTGTGCCACTATATGCAGCGAGAGTCCTTTTAAAATCGTGAGCCATTGAGATTTCAAAAATCTGTTATTTTTATGATTATTTATCAAGTGCGTTACGGATCTAAATTAATCAAGATTCTTTTTGGAAACTTCACGTGGATGGATCTTTTGGGAACAAAATAAATAAATAAATAAATAAATAAATAAAAACGGTAGCCCTATATCACTGCTCCGAAGATTCATGGTGGCATCTTTATTTTAAAGAGTGCAGCTATAAACCCATGACAAAAATAATGAAATTATTTACGTGTGTGTTGTAAGAGTAAAAATAAACGAATGTTAAACCACATGTTTCATATTGATTTATATGTATAAAAAAAGTTTTTATATTTAAATTGTGACATTCAAATTGCGGTTCCGTTAATCAGAACCGTTATTTTAATCGCTTTTCCGCCGGTTTCCCGAATTGACCGATCGCTATCCCTCACATGTACGCTAGGGGGCAGGCTAGCACTGTCGAAACGGCGGCAGGCACTCAAGCAGGCCGAGTGGAGGACACCGAGTGACGCGCTTCAGCCTTAAGACATTTCGAATTCTTTCTCCGTTCGTCTCCCCTAGAAACGATAAACTCCATATATCAGTTCTGTGCCGATTATTGAGGGGGGCAGGACTGCAGTATTCTGCTGACTGTGCACTGTGGACATTTCTTTCATCTGCATTCCATTAACTTCAAAGAGAGAGATTATTTTTTTTTGTAATGAGACGCAAACATAATGGCTATTTGAATTGTATGTTAATAAAGCCGATAACAGCAGAATATTAAATCTACACACCCTCCATATTTATTGCACGTGAAGTCACGTGTCGGCCACGTATAGCGCGTTAGAAACTGAGGACGTGCCATTCGTTTTTTTACGAAAACTAATTAAGTTTCTGTGTGTAAAAATTGGTTCAAAATGAATACTTTTATGACTGTTTATTAGTTAATAGCTGAGCGCCACTGGACGCTAATTATCGTTAAGACAACATTGCAGCTCGGGGTCCGTTTCACTGCTGTTGACTCATTTGAAGCGTTTATTACCTTCCAGGGATTTTCCTCCCAATTCCCAAAGACACGCACATTGCCTTTATTAGTCTGCCTGATGTGAGAGGAAGGATATTCCAAGAATTATGAGGCTGAACAAGAGGAGAAAAAAAAAATCACAAGCGGCATTAAATCAAGTATAAGCGGTGAATAGCGAGCAGGCGGTTGATTCCAGTCGGGCTCGCGCAGTTTATTAAAGTCCTTCAGCTCTTCAGATTTAAATGAGACCCCCTTAATTGACACTTTCGGCACAGTCTGACCGGCTCAATTAAGGATCGGTCCATTAACAATTCGTCTCTTAAATGGTGTCACTTGACACCCGGGCAGTGGGAGACCCGCCCCCCGTTCCCGTGATTTGCACCTCAGTGGTCGTGGAGTCTCAGCAGCCTCGTCACTCTTCTAATGTCACAGGAGTGGCAAACCTCTCCTCCATCCACCCCACACACCCCGCGCTGCTGCCTTCGTGGTTTGTTTTTCGATCATCCATTCGTCTCCAGAAATTCCGGCAGCTCCCAGTTCCCCGAGGTCTGATAGAGCTGGTGAAATATGTCTCCACTTGAAGGAAGTGAGGATTTTTATGTACTGTAAACTGGGCTGACGCCTTCAGACATACAGTTAAGGCTGTAAAGTGTTAGGAGCGCCGGCGAGTTAAATGACACACTCAGGGTCACACCCGAGTCACCGGACTGCAGACCGCCCAGTGCGCATGTCACGCACAAAAAACTGTGGAAATGGACCGAGCTGACGTAGAACTGCAGGGCGGAGAAGAGGGCAGCGAATCTCACGGATGACAGGTGACAAGTGACCTCCTGTGTGAGGACACGCGACAGAACATGGGGGACGCCAAGCGCGCCCACTCGACTTGCAGTCCACAGATGTGTGGTTCATCAGAGGGACCACGGACGATGACCCCTGCAGCCACCTGGGACCCGCCGCTGATTTGTGTGTTTGAGCGCCCATCGTGCAATGAACACGGCCGCGTGGAAGCAGACGGACATGAAATGAAACGAAAGGCCAAAAGGCAGCTCGTCACCTCTGAGCACTTTGAAATGTCAGCAGTTTGTCTGTTTAAGATCTGCCATTTACAGTTCGATTTGTTTATTGTTCGGCCTTTAGAAGATTACGACAGCAGCAATATTTATTTCTATAGCACGGTTTCATTTACAGGGTGTAGCCCAAAGTGCTTAAAAGAAATGGTTACAAGAAAAAAATAAAATTAGGTAAGAATAATAATGAATAATTAACACAGGAAACACAAATCAACATTTGCGTATATAGAATAGTTATAAAAATAATTAGATAACGGTTGGCACGGTGGCCCATTGATAGCGCTGCTTCCCTTCATCAAGGAGGCTGAGGTTCGCGCCTGGAATCCTCACTGCGTGGTGTCTGCAAGTTCTCTCTGTGTCTGTGTGGCTTTCCTCAAACTGTCTAAAGAAATGCTAGTTGGGAGAACTGGGGGCACGAAAGTGGCTGTCGTGTTTGTGCTCACACTGCAATGGACCAACATTGTGCCCTGTGCCAGCTTCGATAGGCGCTGGCAACCTCACTGTGTCCCTGGTCAGGAATAATTGGGTTGGAACGTGACATGACTTGACTGTAGTAGACAGGGAATGTCCTTCTAGACAAGTCCTCAAAGATGAGGCTGATGATACGGTCAGCTGGGGAGAACAGAAAAAGTAAAAGTAAAAAATTAAAAATCCGCAGCCAAAAGACCGTCCAACCCTCGCTAGGCATTGATCATTTATATTCAGTTATTATAATAATTAATAATAATAATAATAATATCAAGAAGGTTTTGAATGTACTTTAAGAAGTTTCCATATCACATTGCACTGGGAGATTTGTGATATCATTGCAAAGCACGTGATGACAATGACAAACATCTATCGATCTGCCTGTCTGTCTGCCTGCCTGTCTGTCTGTCTATCTATTTATATAGAGGCTCTTTAATCTATCTATCTATCTATCTATCTGTCTGTCTGTCTGTCTGTCTGTCTGTCTGTCTGTATGTATAGAGGCTCTCATCCATCTGTCTATCTACTATATAGTGCCTTTCATCTATCTATCTGTCTGTCTATCTATTTATATAGAGGCTCTCATCTATCTGTCTGTTTGTCTGTTTATCTATTTATATAGAGGCTCTCATCCATCCATCTATCTATCTATCATATGGTGCCTTTCATATCTATCTATCTATCTATCTATCTATCTATCTATCTATCTATCTATCTATCTATCTATCTATCTATCTATCTATCTGTCTGTCTGTCTGTCTGTCTGTCTGTCTGTCTGTCTGTCTGACTGTATAGAGGCCTTCATCCATCTATCTATCTACTGTATAGTGCCTTTCATCCATCTCTCTCTATCTCTCTATCTCTCTGCTGCTACAAGGTGCTACTCCGGTGGTTGAACCTCTGATGCTTACAAGAGCATTGGGCTCACCTTCAAGATCCTGCTAACGCTGCCTGTGTCGCAAAGTGTGGTGTGAACGATCGTTCTCTGTGTTGGAGAGAATCAAAAGCTGCCTGAGGAGCATAATGACGCAAGAACATCTTGAGGCGTTCATGTCAATGTCAAAATATCCTAGCCAAACCTGACACTAACAGTATTGGTGAAGATGTGTGTGAGCTACTAGCCTACTAGGGTACTGGCACTTGGACATGACATTGACATTTGATGTGTACTCTAAGTACGTGTAAGCTGTGTTACTACATTTTTACTTTTCATTCAGTTTTATTTCTAAGCCTGTTGTCAAATTTTAAGTTGTGTCTAAACAACAGTGTACAGATTAAGTATGCCAACAGTTTAGGTACGAGTTCATTCCATAGGCTCATAACAAGTAGCGGGCCGCGTACTCATTACAAAGAATAATGGGCCGAGTGGGTTGACGTCGCCACCTCACTCGTTGAAGGATGCACGGGCAGGTTTTGATACCCAGTCCGCTCCTGGAGCACACGTACACCCTTGCAGTCGCATTTCAGTCTCTGTGCTGCTGGGCTCACACACAATTGCATCTTTTCCAAAGCAGATCAACGCAGAATTTGACGCTGGGAACTTCTGGGTGAGCATTCATTGGTTGTCGTCTGTCTCTCTCACACGCACACACATAATCCTCCTTGATTTTGTTGGATTGAGTCACAGATGAGTTGGACATCAGTCTCTGGGTATGTCACATTAGTTGACTGACCGCTTCCAACTCAGCCATTTACCGTTGTTTTAATTTTGACTTAATCATCTTGGTCCTTTTCTGGCCTGTTTCATCAGTTATGGGGATTTTGATCTACTCAGATTCAAATTCTGTTATTGGATTTATTGTAAAGAATGAACTATTGTGGCGGTTGAGTTTCAAGACGTCTCCACATGCCTACCTGGATGGGCCGCCACAAATTGGGACCCGAGTGCTGCCATGTCTGCATTGCCCACCAGGATCCCAAGCTTTTTTGTCATGTGATGGGTAAGACAACACGTGCTGTATTAGTGCAGGCTCCTTGACCTGACCTGACCTGACCTGTGGTTGAGGGAAGAAAGGTCGACAAACAGAGCAGTTTGGGGTGCCAGCGCAGCCCTCCCCGCTTAGCAACGTTACTTCCATAGAAAAATAACACACGATGGCGTGAAATAACCACAACAGTAGCTGCCACGTCAACAGGCTCTGATCATCGGGCTTCAACTGGTGACGCACATTCTCGTCAAGGAGGTTCTCTCTCTCTCTGGATCGTCTCCTTGGTCAAAGATCCATCCAATCAGGTTCTGGGATCATAAGGGGTCAAGTCAATTGACCTCACTGGGTGTTTCCCTTCGGGCTGTGGAGGAAGAATATGACACGGCTGTTAACAGTAGCGCCCCCTCTTGGCCCTGGCGGGTACTATAGGGTGGTCCAGATCTAATTATGCAATTTTCGTTACGCTATAACTTATTAAGTTTATTACATAGAAAATCACCTGAACAATCCCAGACCATCGAGACATGAAGAATCGTCCCCGCATAAATTAAAGTCATTCAGTCGATCTGGATCTGCATAATTAGATCTGGACCACCCTGTACATATGAGAAGCTTGGATGGTGATCCGCAGACACCATGTTGGAACATTTTATGTTTTGTCCCTTCGTCATTTGGTGACACCAACTTGCAACCTTCTTGTTGACAGTTGTTATGAGGAATTCTCAGGGTGCACCTGAAGTGTGTGTCAGAGATGATATCATTGATGCAACCGCACAAAGGTCGTCACTTGTATTTCTGAATTATCCCAGATTGTAGATGAGTCAAAACAAGCTTTGCTTATTGGTGTGATTGTGTATCAGTCTTGATCTCTTTGGTTTTCCGATTTCTATCCCTCATTATTTTTTTCCATTTTTGGTTACCACCAGCCAACAGATCAGATGCTTCTTTGCTTACTGAACTTCAGCTTGTTTTTTGGACTGGTTGCTGTGTTCCTACGTCTGGCTTGTGTATAAAGTCATGTCCTTTACAATTTTGAAACACAGGTCACCTGTACGTTTTTTCTCCAATCATCTTGTCACCTCAGTTGCCACCAGGGGTAAGGCTGTGCAGTGGATTAAAACCAAATCTTCTACTTTTACCCCTGCTAGAGACACCACACGAGATCTCTGTGTTCCATTTGGATGAAATTGTGGTACAGCTGACCCCATTCCAAAGCTGATTGTTGTGTCGTCCCTGTGGTCTCTGCATGGTAACCCCATACTGGGGTGTTTTTTTCCCTCAGTTTTAGCCACTGACTGCATTTAGTTAATCAAATTACTGAGAGATTTTGAAATTGCAGAGGGAGAAGAGTTGTGTGGATTAAATAGGCTGTGTGAGATACGCCCGAACACCACCAGACAGAGACCACGTCTTTATAAAAAGTACACGTTTATTTAACACAGTCCCACACAACACACAGTGCTCCCAGCACCAATCACCCCTACTTCGGGCCTTTCTCACACTGTCCATGGGTCACCTTTTCCTCTCTCCACGGGAGCTTCGTCCTGCTCCCATTCCCGACTCTAGCTCCCAGACTGTAGGAAGGCGGCCCCTTTTATGTTCACCTGGACGTGCTCCAGGTCCTCAATGATGCTCTTCTGGCAGCACTTCCTGGTGTGCCGGAAGTGCTGCTCTTGCACTCGGAAGCACTCCGGGCGTCCCTGGAAAGCTCTGCTTCCATCTTCCTGGGTGTGGCAGAAGTGAATGTTTTCCCGGGCTCTCTGAGGCTCGGGACGCCCCCTGGCGGTGTCCACGTGTCCCAATAGACTCGAGCCTCCTTGCTCTTCTCCGGTGGTCATCTCAAGATCCAGGGAGGTTGCCCCCTCATGGCCCAGGGGACGTATATGCCACCTCCCGGTCCTTCCAGGCGTCCCGGCTGGGTCTGTCCCCCAGCCTCCTGTGACAGCTGAAATTAAACAAATCACCAGGACCAGATCATATTTATTCTTGAGTTTCTAAGGATGTCATCGAGTACACATATAAACCCTTGACTCGTATTTTTAGGAAGTTACTGTGCACTGAGGAAATTCCTATGGACTGGAAATGGCAAATTTTATACTGTATAAAAAAGGCAATCGGGCAGATCCAAGTAACTATAGGCCAGCAAACATAACATGCATCCCAGGTAAATTAATTGAGGAATTATTAAGGATAAGATAGAGCAACACATGGCAAGGACAGGAGTTATTAGGAACAGTCAGCATGAGGTCAGAAGAGGGAGGTCGTGTTTTACTAACAGGCTGGAATTCTATGAGGAGGCAACAAAAGGATACAACCAGAGTGGAGAAGATGAGATTATTTATCCAGACTTTCAGAAAGCATTTGATAAGGTGCCACCTGAGAGGGTGGGCATCAAACTAAAAGAAGTGGCAGTTCAGGGTGTGGTGTGTAGATGGAGGACAGAATTGGCTCAGACGCAGGAAGCAGAGGGTGATGGTGCAAGGAACCTCATTGGAATTGGCTGATGTTAAGAGTGGTGACCAGCAGGGGGCAGTGCTGGGGCCACTGCTATTTTTAATATATATATAAATGATTTAGATAGGAATATAAGGAACATGCTGGTGAAGTTTGCAGATGATACCAAGATAGGTGGATTGGGAAATAATTGAGAAGCCATTGAACCATCACAGAGAGACTTGAACAGCATACAGGCTTTTACAGATTTGTGCAGATGAAATTTAATGTCAGTAAATGTGAAGAATTAAATGTAGGGAGTGAAAAGGTGAGGTTTGAATACACAATGGGAGGTCAGAAAATCGAGAGTCCACCTTATGAGAAGAATTTAGGAGTCGTAGTGGACAGTTGGGAAAGTAGAGCAGATGTAGTACGGGTGACAGCAAGAAGGGTGCTTGGTGTGACATCTGGACAGAGGAAGAAGGAAAAGGAAACCTGGTGGTGGAATGAGGAAGTACATTAGAGTAAAAAGAGGAAGAGGGTGGCAAAGAAGTGGGATAGTCAGAGAGATGTAGAAATTAGACAAGAGTACAAGGAGATAAGGCGTAAGGTGAAGAGAGAGGTGGCGAAGGCTAAAGAAAAGGCGTATGATGAGTTGTATGAGAGGTTGGACAATAAGGAGGGAGAAAAGGAGCGGTGGGCTACAGAGAGGGACCGAGATGGGAAAGATGAGCAGCAGGTTAGGGTGATAAAGGATAAAGATGGAAACGTACTTACAAGTGAGGAGAGTGTGTTTAGCAGATGGAAAGAGTACTTTGAGAGGCTGATGAATGAAGAGAACAAGAGAGAGAAGAGGTTGGATGATGTGGAGATAACAAATCAGAAAGTGCAACGGATTAGCAAGGAGGAAATAGGGACCGCAATGAAGAGGATGAAGAATGGAAAGGCCGTTGGTCCAGATGACATACCTGTGGAAGCATGGAGGTGTTTAGGAGAGATGGCAGTGGAGTTTTTAACCAGATTGTTTAATGGAATCTTGGAAAGTGAGAGGATGCCTGAGGAGTGGAGAAGAAGTGTACTGGTGAGCCGATATTTAAGAATAAGGGGGATGTGCAGGACTGCAGTAACTACAGGGGCATAAAACTGATGAGCCACAGCATGAAGTTATGGGAAAGAGTAGTGGAAGCTCATTTAAGAAGTGAGGTGATGATTAGTGAGCAGCAGGATGGTTTCATGCCAAGAAAGAGCACCACAGATGTGATGTTTGCTCTGAGGGTGTTGATGGAGAAGTTTAGAGAAAGCCAGAAGGAGTTGCATTGCGTCTTTGTGGACCTGGAGAAAGCAAATGACAGGGTGACTGAGAGGAGATGTGGTATTGTATGAGGAACTTGGGAGTGGCAGAGAAGTATGTAAGAGTGGTACAGGATATGTACGAGGGGAGTGTGACCGTGGTGAGGTCTGCAGTAGGAGTGACGGAGGTGGGATTACATCAGGGATCAGCTCTAAGTCCTTTCTTATTTGCAATGGTGACGGACAGACTGGCAGACGAGATTAGACAGGAGTCCCCGTGGACTGTGATGTTTGCTGATGACATTGTGATCTGCAGGTTGAGGAGACCCTGGAGCAGTGGAGATATGAAAGGAGAGGAATGAAGGTCAGTGGGACCACCAAGACAGAATACATGTGAGTGAGTGAGATGGAGGTCAGTGGAATGGTGAGGATGAGGGGAGTCGAATTGGCGAAGGTGGAAAAGTTTAAATACTTGAGATCAACAGTACAGAGTAATGGGGATTGTGGAAGAGAAGTGAAGAAGAGAGTGCAGGTAGGGTGGAGTGGCTGGAGAAGAGTGTTGGGAGTAATTTGTGACAGACGGGTATCAGCAAGAGAGAAAGAGAAGGTCTACAGGACGGTAGTGAGACCAGCTATGTTATATGGGCTGAAGATGGTGGCACAGGAGACAGAGTTGGAGGTGGCAGAGTTAAAGATGCTAAGATTTGCTTTGGGTGTGGCGAGGATGGACAGGATTAGAAATGAGGACATTAGAGGGTCAGCACAGGTTGGACGGTTGGGAGACAAAGTCAGAGAGGCGAGATGGCGTTGGTTTGGACAGGTGCAGAGGAGAGATGCTGGGTATACTGGGAGTAGGGTGCTAAGGATAGAGCTACCAGGGAAGAGGAGAAGAGGAAGGCCTAAGAGAAGGTTTATAGATGTGGTGAGAGAAGACATGCAGGTGATGGGTGTAACAGAACAAGATGCAGAGGACAGGAAAATATGGAAGAAGATGATCCGCTGTGGCAGCCCCTAGCGGGAGCAGACGAAACAAGAAGTGGATTTGACATTATCAACTACCAGACAGTGTTCAGAAGCCATTAAGAAGGCTAACAGACTGTCAGGTTATATAGCGCCTTTATGTGTGGAGTACAAGTCACAGGAGGTTCTCATCAAGCTTTATAACACACTGGTGAGGTCTCATCTGGAGTTCTGGGTGCAGTTTTGGTCCCACCAGACATAGCAGCACTAGAGAAGGTCCAGAGAAGAGCGACTAGGCTGATTCAGGGCTACAGGGGATGAGTGATGAGGAAAGATTAAAAGAGCTGAGCCGTTACAGGAGATGAAGAGGAGACCTGACTGAAGTGTTTATTTAACATTATGAATGGAATTAGTCCAGTGGATCGAGATGTTGACTTTAAAATAAGTTCATCAAGAACACGGGGACACAGTTGGAAACTTGTGAAGGGGAAATTTCGCACAAACATTAGGAAGTTTTTGTTCACACAGAGAACTACAGACCAAGTAGTGTGGTGGACAGTTGTATTTTAGGGACCTTCAAAACTCGACTTGATGTTTTTTAGAAGTTTGACGTGGATGGGACTGATGAACATTGTTGGACTGCATGGCCTGTTCTCATCCAGATTGTTCTGATGTTCATTCTTATTACAGACACCTGCTTTGCTCCATTTGCATGTGTTGCCCACAGATACACTCGTATTTGGAGCTACAGCCCCGGAAATGGTTTATGAGATAACTTGTAGGTAGTATCTGCTTAAGAATCACCTGATACGAGTTCATTTGTATTTACATTTGTCATACAAATGAGCCAGAGACATCAAAAAAAAATGTTTGTAGCTGCCACCCGTATATTATGCCCTGGCTGCAAATGCTTGAGATGTTCATAGAACAGAGTCCAAAACAGATCTGATTTTAGGATGAGAACGTGAGAGCTTTAAAGGAAGAGACGGAAAGTGACATCATCTGAACCAGAAATGATGTCCTCGGGATTGGAATTGAAGTCATCAGTGGCACTGGAACCGGAAGTGATGTCTCTGGGTGACCAGAAGTGACATCATCAGCGGTGCCGGAAACGGAAGTGATGTCATCATAGGCGTCGGAAGTGAGCAGGATTTCCTGTGGATGGTCTGCAGAGGATAGAGCGAGAAAGTCAGTGCAGCTCGCCACCCCCTGGTCTGGTGCGGTAGTACTACTATTATTCTGGCCTTTTGGCTGCCTCCCAGTCTCGCACGTGTGTGACACGTGTCAACATTTCACACAGACACAGAGAACCAGGGACACTTGGAATGAGTGACCAAGTAGTGTGGTGGATAGCAGGACTTTAGGGACCTTCAAAACAACTTGATGTTATTTTGAAAGAGTTTTGTTGGGCTGAATGGCCCGTTCTCATCCAGATTGTCCTCATGTGGACAACACCATTTGATAACCACGCTTATATTAAGTTAAAAAGTGTACTAAAAAGTAAAACATACAGTAAGTCTCTCATACATCGCTTGTAAAATAAAAGCGTGGGCTCTTTTTGAAGTTCAAGTTCAAGCACTTTATTGTCATTGTGTAACACAATGAAATGACTTTTTGTGACAGCCCCAAGGTACATTTAAAGAAAAGTCAAATAATTCCAAATATGTCGTATACAGTGTTAAGTGATCAAGTAACAAGAGCACATTATTATTGCTCAAAGTACAGCAGCATAAATTGTTATTGCACCTGTTAATGAATAGTACATTACATACAGTATTCTATATTGTAATATATTAGTATATTGCACATTACCAATATAGCTTATTGTACATCTTCAATTAAAAATGATCTCAGACTGAGGAGATTCAGAATTCAGAAGGTTTATGGCTTTTTCTAGTCTGTTTGTGCGAACACGGATTGACCTAAAGAGTCTGCCTGACAGGAGGAGCTCAAATAAAGAATTTCCAGGATGAGTTTTGTCCTTGAGAATGTGTTTGGCCCTCCTCACACAGCGTGTCTTATACGAGAGTTCAAGTGATGGCAGTTCAGTCCCAGTAATGGCCTCTGCTGTTTTTACGACCCCGCTGCAGGGCTTCTTTAGCAGCCTTGGTGCCGCCGTTGTACCTGCAGGCCATCATGCAGTTAGTTAAGATGCACTCTATAGTGCGCAGCTTCTGGGGGAGGTCAGCTCTCCTTAGCTTCCTGAGAAAATCGAGGCCTTGTTGTGCTTTGCCTGTTATAGCCCAGGACAGGTCCTCTGAGATGGTGACTCCTAAAAACTTAAAGCTGGAGACTCTCTCCACAGCATCTGCATTGATTGTTATCAGACTGTGATTGGTCTTTTTAGTGGTCCTAAAGTCCAGAATCACTTCTTTGGTCTTTTTGGTGTTTAAGACCAGGTTGTTGGTGTTGCACCGTGCTGTCAGATTCTGAACCTCTTCTCTATATACAGCTTCACTGTTGTCTGTTACAAGGCCAATGACAGTCCCATCATCCGCAAATTTAAAAATAATGTTTGATTGGTGGATGGGTTGACAGTCATGGGTGAAGAGTGCATAGAGAAGGCGATTTAGTACACATCCTTGCGGCCCACCAGTGCTCAGGGTAAAGGTGGAGGATGTGTGTTTGAATGTTGATTGATGAAAAGCGCCCACCTTTTATTTTACGAGTCATGTATGAGAGACTTATGTTTTACTTTTTAGTACACTTTTTAACTTAATATTAGCGTGGTTTTTAAAAAGTATTTTTTTATATATATTGTGGGGTACAGCCCGGACACAGACAGGTAGACATGCTGGTTTCACCACACACGCGTTTATTTCCAAGTATTATTTACAGTAAAGTGCACACTCCCAGTGCCTCAGCACCAATCACCCCTTTAAGTCCTGGCCGCACAACAATACCTTTTCAGTCTTCAGACCGCCTCCACTCCTCTCCTCCGAGCTCCGTCCATTTCCACCCGACTCTCGCCATCGAATGGAGGGAGACGGCCCCTTTTATACACCCCCGGATGGGCTCCAGGTGCTTCCTGAGGAGCCTCCGCCGACACACCCCCATGTGGCGGAAGCACCAGCTGTGTAGCCGGAAGCCCTCTGGGTGTCCCTGATCATCTTAACCACCCCAGCACTTCCTGGTATGGCGGAAGTGCTGAGGTCCAGGGCTCCCAAGGCATTGGGGCGCCGCGGTGACCACGGGCCCCTACAGGGTTGGGCTTCCAAGCCCTCTACCCATGGCCCCCAATATAACTAGGGTGGTCGCCCCATCGTGGTCTGGAGGAGGCACAAGCCCTCCTCCGGTCCTCCTGGGCATCCCGGCTGGGCACCACCCACAGCTGCGTGCCACAATATATTATTTTCAACTTTTTAGTCTTGGGTTTGTTTTAGTATAATTTTGTAAGGAATATTTTAACACTTCCTTTAATATTTCTATCCGTTACTAGCGCCATCTGTGAAATCTTGAACTATTCTTCACATGAAAATTTCATTTCTCAATTAACATGGATTAATTGATTATTGATTCACGTATTGTCATCGGAAGTAAGTAACATTTCAAGTTATTTGGACAATAGGAAGTGGGTTAAATATCGATTTACAATATTTGTACCAGGGCGGCACGGTGGCGCAGTGGTAGCGCTGCTGCCTCGCAGTTAGAAGACCCGGGTTTGCTTCCCGGGTCCTCCATGCGTGGAGTTTGCATGTTCTCCCCGTGTCTGCGTGGGTTTCCTCCAGGCGCTCCGGTTTTCTCCCACAATCCAAAGACATGCAGGTTAGGTGGATTGGCGATTCTAAATTGGGCTTGGTGTGTTTGTGTGTGTCCTGCGGTGGGTTGGCACCCTGCCCAGGATTGGCTCCAGCAGACCCCCGTGACCCTGTATTCGGATTCAGCGGGTTAGAAAATGGATGGATGGATGGATATTTGTACCAGACAACAAACAGGTGAAGTTATAATAAGGGTGGTGTCACACACGTGTGCATAGGAGGCAGCTGAAGGGCTTAGAGAGGACTAATAATACATCTGCCCCTTTACGCTGACGCTCTTTCTAAGTTCCCTGCAGGTCTTTCCCGGGAAATCCCACCAGGAGCCATTACCTCGACTCGGGACACATCACTTCCGGTCCCGGCTCCCGAGGACGACGTCACTTCCCCCCAATGTCCTATAAAGCCTCCCGCCTTTTCTCTGTTTTGGACTCTGTTGTGTAAACTTGACTCGTGTGAATCATTTGCTTTTGCAGCCAGGAAACCGCATTAAACGGGTGGCTGCCCCAAACCTTGCCATGCCTCGTGTCTCTTCTTATTACAGTGGCAATCAAATATTGTGGTCCAAAGCCACCTCAGACACCTCAAGACTTAGGGTTATGGTTTAGTGACCTGAAGCTTACGTGGCTCCAGGACAACTCTGAAAAGTTCTCAAGAGAATGAGCTTGATGGACTAAATCAGGGGTGTCGAACTCCAGTCCTGGAGAGCCGCAGTGGCTGCAGGTTTTCATTCTAACCCTCTTCTTAATTAGTGACCAGTTTTTGATGCTAATTAACTTCTTTAGTCTTAGCATTAATTAGCTTGACTCCGCCCCCTTAGTTGTTTTTTTTTTCCTTAATTAAATCCGGACAGTAATGAGATTTAAAACAAGCAGGACATGACCAGCTCACCTGTACCCATCAAACAAAATCTGAAAATAAAGATGAAGGTCTCAGTAAGGTCGATCCCTCAGGTTACCAAAACATTTTAGGAGTTCTTAGACAAAAAAAACAGGATATTAACAGTTTTGGAAATGTCTGCTGTGGCGAAAAGAGAGCAGCAACAAGCCATTGAAATGAATAACGGGTTTAATTAACAGCAAGAATCAGCTTCTCATTAAGGAGCTGGTTGGAGTTTGAAGCCCCAATTTAGCTGGTCGTCTGTCAGCTCGTTTCACGTCTCATTTCTGTTTGGCTGTCATTCAAAGCACTTTGAGCTACATTTTTTTGTATGAAAATGTGCTATATAAATAAATGTTGATTGATTCAAAGAAGAAAAGAATCAATTCAGATTAATCCTTAAAAACAGGGCTATTAAAATAGAGGGGAAAAGAAGTGAATTAGCAGTGAAAACTGGACACTGATTAGGAAAAAGGGTGAGAAAGAAAACCTGCGCCCACTGCGGCCCTCCAGGCCCGGAGTTCGACACCCGTGGACTAAATGGTCTCCTCAAGTTTGTCACTTTCTAATTGTTCTAAAGGTGACTCTAAAATGGCCCGTTTGTAATTATGCTGCGAACCTGCACCAAGTTGGGTTGCGCCTCCTTCATATATCCAACCGAAAGCGATGCTTCTAAAAACGGATGCTCCTAATCGAGTCAATACATAAACGTACATGTTGGTTTCTGAGATGGGCTGGTTGAACATTCATATGGCGTCTGTTTTCGAAATGACAAGGTTTCATCTCCCCAGAGACTAAAAACAAATTCACGGCTTCTCCAGGAGGCCTGTCCACGGGTTTGCCGTTTGTGTAGGCCGCATACCCAGGATCCTCTACTTCAGCAGTGACCCATCTGTGTGTGAAAAGAACAAGGAGGTGGTTTGTCTTGGAAGCTTTAGTGAGAGCTCTTTAAAGATGATTTAGAGGAAAATAACTCTGCCAATAATCTGCTTCAATGTTTGCTTCACTGGGTCCGTTTACCAAGTGCCAATGATTACGTATTTAGTCTTTGTGAACTGGCAGCTCGTCCATTTTTTTTAAATCTCACACCAGGAGCGTTTTGAGTCAATTGAGCAGAACAGATTATTGGCTCAGATGTGGTTGTTGTCGAGGTCGGTCTAAACCAGAGGTGGGCAATGGCGGTCCTGGAGGGCCGCAGTGGCTGCAGGTTTTCATTCCAACCTAATTACTTAATTAGAAGCCAATCCTTGCCAGTCTCAGACCTTATTTAATTTTGTGGCTTGTTAGTCTGCCCAATGTAAGGTTCTTATATCGCAGAAGTTTTCCTTTCCAAGGATATCATCCAAATGATTTGAAGCCCTAAAATGTCTAATTTCCAGTCTGTCACTTTTTTTTATATTACGTTTTTAATTACATCAAACAGTGCATGATGAACACACACAGATGGGAATGGAAACAAGTTAGATGGAGACGTGCTGGCTGCTTTGCCATTTACATCTTATTGCTAATAAGGAGCCAATAAAACACTGAATGCAGCGGTTTAACTCTTTCAGGGCGGATGTCGACTTTTGTCAAAAGGAGGAGTTGACGATAATCGGTAATCGACTGTAAACTGTGACAAAACCAGCTGTTACGTTTTAGTTGGACTCTCATTGCAAGAAGGACAGTTAGCTTCATTGGTTTTGACTGAGATTTCCTGCACTCCCGTGAGTAGCCAGGCACAAACAACGGCAAAAATGGCCCTGACATCTGGCGAGAGGTCAAAGTGGACATGTAAAGCCGTGGACAATGTTTTGCCTTCTCTCTCGCTGAATTGGATTATGACTTGTCATGCTCAAATTTTGATACAAGTGATCGAAAACGAATACGAGGTTCCAGCTTCAGCTGACTGGTCCCTAGCTAATGGTGGTGCTGAGCAGGTTCATGTAGCTGATGCGCCAACGGCACAGTTCACCAGGAGGACTGCCACTTAACAATGGGAAGAGAATGCAATGCACAGCTGCTGCTGCTCCAGCCACATGAAGACAGCCTGGCAGTATGCCTGTCGCACATTCTTGTCAAACTGGCAGCCACAGCATGCAGCAACAGACGTTTTGTGTTGGTTTCTATGTTAAACTATTGCTTTTCAGAAAACTATGTTTATGGCGAGCTGCCGCTGGGTTTGTTTCCTGCCTTGCGCCTGTGTTGGCTGGGATTGGCTCCAGCAGTCCCCCCCGTGACCCTGTGGTTAGGATATAGCTGGTTGGATAATGGATGGATGGATGTTTTTTGTAAAAAATATTCCGCCCTCAAAGAGATTGAAATAAGCAATTAAGGGTGGGGAACCTTAACACGCACACGTGCCGGTCCCGGGACATAACAGCGGTTCAAAAACGTTACAGTAATGTGTGCATGCCCCTCTGCCATGCATCTCGACATACTACCCATCAAATGAAACTTCAAAGTCTCGTCTTTCCGATGATATAAACCATTTTGACACACAACAACCACAGCACTGACACTAAAGCCTTTTTTACAGAGAAGTACATACTTTTAAGAGTTGACTGTGCCTACCTTTGAAGACCCCCTGCAAGTCAAACATCAATATTTCCGAGCAGTATTGATCCCATTGTGTCCGTAAGGCTCCAGCGAATATAATCCAGTAAAACGATTTAGGTCCAAAACACACGATATATTCTCAAAGGGACAAAAACTCCAGAAAATGTTTCATAACTTGAGACCACCTAAGTAATTTTTTTCACTTATATTGCTCATATTAGACGTAATTTGTTTCTGTCGGCGATAACCATGCTACCGCATGAAACACGGAAGTGTTAGCTTTCGAAAGACACCTAAGTTGGCCAATTACGACGGGTCTGGGGTTGACTGGCACCTCGTATAGCCAACGAGTGTCACAGAAAGCTTGCAGGGTGACGTATAGCTCTGAACGCTGGTAGAATCTACCAGTTTGATTGGACACTGTGACTGACACTCAAAACTTACAGCCAATGAGCAGCCGAGCATTTTGATATGTAACTTGCTATACTAACTTGTAAAAAAATGATCGGGGCTGCGTGAAGGTGGCATTTGTGCCAGTCTGCAGAGTTGGTGCGTGGTTGTTTATTGTGATTTCGCCAAGTTTTTTCGCATTTTAAATATGAATAAAAGTAAAAGATTAAACGTAAATAAACGCTCGATTAAATAATAGATGCATGTAGCGTTGAAAGTATTCAACCGCCCGGAGGTATAATGGGAGAGCGACGTGCCACGCCCTTGTGCTTTCTGCTTGCTAGTGATTGCTGCCATCAAGTGGCACATGGAAAAACGCTGAGCTGTGTTGTAACAGTTTGTAAAAGAAATATATATAGTTTGTGTGCATTTTATAAAAAAAGTAAAAATAAAAATATAAATATATTTTTGGCCCATAACTTGTATTGACTAGTTTTACATAGAAATGTGTATTTTTGATTGTTTTTATTATGGAATATGAATTTCCATAACTAATAGAGTGACACTGTGTGTAGATATAGATTCCTTTAGGTGTAAGCTTTCAGTAGAGCCCTCATTGATATCTGTGGGTTGAAGCATTCAAAAGTTATTACACTTTTCCATACGTTCCAAAATGTGGATAATGGTCCCTCTAAAAAGCCCCTGGGCATGCCCACATAAAAACTGGTGTAAAAAATGTAATTTTTACAGGTATTCTTTTCAAATTTGAAATGTGAGTAGTCAACAAGGTATTCTGTTGGTACATAATGTGTTTCTGTCCCCACCTACCTACTGCAGCTTTATTTTCCTTTATTTTCATAAAAAAAACTTAGGCGAGAACAAAAAAATGCATTTTTTTGTGAGTTCTAATGTGCATAACTTTTGATCAGTCACACCTACAGTGATTCTGACTACTAAGGGTGAAACTAGAGAATGTTACCTTTACAAAGAGACCAAACATGAGTTTATACTCCAGATAGTTCAATAACAGCAATGATTCTAATTTGGAGAGGTCGAATTTTCTGGGTCCTCCCTGCGTGGAGTTTGCATGTTCTCCCCGTCGTCTGCGTGGTTTCTGAATGTGAAGTTGACTGTTCTGAAACCTAACAGAGAGAGAAAGGGGATACGGTGCTAAATGTGTAACTTCAGTTATAATCCACTTTATCACTCGAAGGAATAACATTCACCAATCATAAGTCAATTTTATGAAGTTATCCATCATTGCTAATTAGCACAAAAAATGTAGTGACACTGCAAAAATAACATTGATGTAGCAAAGAAGGTAGGAAAATGTTAAAATATTACTGATCTCGACCTAGGATTTGAACAGAAACGATTTGGTGAAGCTCACAAACAAATGAGAAACCATCACTAGATCGAAGCCAAGAAATTTAAAATTCAAAATCCACAATTTGTAAGAAAAAGAAAGAGAGCTTCCAGAATACTCAACCCTTACTCAATAACATTAAAGATGAAAAGAAATGATTTCATGAAAAACCTCCAGGAGGATTTCAAATATGTAACCATATAATAAATGGCGCAGTATTTCTGAAATTTGCAGGTTACTTTTTTGAAAATTAAGAATCCGGAAGATTCCCGATCACAGCACTGAACAGTAGTGACATGTGGCCTGTCGGTTAGACTGGCAAGTAAAGATTTCATTGAGGGTGGCGCAGTGGGTAGGTGACTCGGGTTCGCTTCCCGGGTCCTCCCTGCAATACCCCTTCTTTAGTGATACGACGGTAAGAAATCACACAGAAGAAATAACTTCTAAGCTTTCTTTAATGACGGTTTACATGGCATAACAGACGAAGGAAGCCATGGCTAGAACCCAGTTTGGGAGTGGGTGCCCGATGTACAGAGTCTGCCAAAGGTGTGCCGGGCAAAGTTCCAAGGCTTTATACTCTTTCTTCATGTGCAGACCCCCACTTGGGTGACTTATGCCATTCAAAACAAGGCAAAGAGGATACAATTTCATGCTGACCCTGACAGACGAACAATAGAGCTCGATGCCCATATCGCAGTTGTCTCTGTCTTGTCTTCTAATGCTTGCCTAGCTGTTCTTCTACGGTGGACTCCTGTGTGCTAAATCTGGCTTTGTGTTATCTGTACATGTGAGTAGAAAGAAAAGTAGATTTATAAAACATTTGCACAGAGCACAGTGACATATTAAACCTATACAGTTATCACGGTCCCTGATGTTTTTCTTGGCTTCTTTGCTGCCCTTCTTGATACCCACCAGGCCATCCTCCTCAAGTCTTCACCTCACTGCCTGCTGCCGTTCCTGAGTAAGCTCTGGCCTGGCGCTTGCTGGACTTTTCTTGGGCGCCGTGACGCCTTCTTCACCTCTCTATTGTAACTCAGTCAGCAGGACAGAGTGATCTCAGGCCTTGTCCTCGTCGACACTCTCACCGGAGTTAATGAGAGGATCACTGCGATGACATCTTTTGGCAGGTGGTTTTTAGGGATTCAATTAATTTTCATGGCAGAGGGACTTTACAATTCATTGCAATTCATCTGATCACTCGTCAGAACATTCTGGAGTACTGTAGATGCAGATTGCCATCCTAAAGACTAATTAAGATTAAGATTCATGTCCTTCTCAAAACCTTTGGTCACAACTGTACCGGCCAATTCGCCACGTAGCCCTAGAGCAATGGGTCCCCAGATTGCAATCCTAAAATCTGGCTGTGTCATCTCAGCAGCCTTCTTTGTGAATTCTGAACCGTGAACAAGGAACGAGATTCAGAAATTGACGAGAGAGAGAGAGGAGCCCTCTTAGGGATGAGAAACCTGCCAAATCCAAGGGGTATATTCAGTGATGGGCTCGGCGCTCAGATCAGTGATGATATGGAGTGTAGTGTCGGTGTGGAGACGTACAGTAGAGTGAGGGCTGAGGGGAGAGGAGACCACCCAACCAGAAGCACTCTGCTTAACTTGTCCTTACTTAAGAGGTAATGGAGTCTCTCCTTCAGCTCACATCGACAAGAAGGCTAATTCTGCAGGATGAATCCAGAGGTCGAGGACACCCTACTGGTGGACAGCAGTTACCACGAGTGCAAGCTGAGAAGGCTCATGGTCTGTGTGTGTGAGTGTGTGAGCCCACCACAAAACACAGAAAGATCTTAAAATCAACAGGAGCTGACATCTGGGGACAGTGGGGACAATCCATAATCAAACCTGGGCGGAGTGGTGGCTGTAAGGCTCAGGATCTGTGCTGGTATCCGGAAGGTTGCCGGTTCGAATCCCTGTCACTATCAGAAGAGATCCTACTCTGCTGGCCCCTTGAGCAAGGCCCTTAACCTGTAATTGCTCCAGTGGTGCTGTACAATGGCTGACCCTGCGCTCTGACCCCATGGGGTATGTGACAACTAACAAATTCCTAATACGAGAAAAAAAAAACCTGCACTAAAATGGTGACACTGCGGTAGCCAATAGGATCACTAATTTTACTTTTGTTCTCAAAACCTGATCTCCTCCGCGGCCCGGGCACAATGCCAGCCCGTCTCGCCAGGGAGGTGCAACCAGAGCATACGTGATAGGACCCGAAAGATGGTGAACTATGCCTGGGCAGGGTGAAGCCAGAGGAAACTCTGATGGAGGTCCTGACGTGCAAATCGGTCGTCCGACCCGGGTATCGGGGCGAAAGACTAATCGAGCCATCTAGTAGCTGGTTTCCTCCGAAGTTTACCACAGGGATAACTGGCTTGTGGCGGCCAAGCGTTCATAGCGTCGTTACTTTTTGATCCTTCGATATCGGCTCTTCCTATCATTGTGAAGTGTCGGATTGTTCACCCACCAATAGGGAACGTGAGCTGGGTTTAGACCGTCGTGAGACAGGTTAGTTTTACCCTACTGATGATGGTGTTGTCGCAATAGCAATCCTCCTCAGATCGAGAGGAACCACAGGTTCAGACATTTGGTGTAAGATTCAAACATAATGTACAAGTGTTTAAAGATCCCATCTTTGTGTTTGGTCTTATTACAAAAATGGGGGTTATTTTTGTCTTAATATAAGCTTGTTTTGTATTCGCATGCCATTTTGGAGCTGCAATCTTAACATTAGGATGTGTGTGTGTGTGTGCGCATCTCCTCCAAGCTCCTAAGACTAATGGTCGTTACTGGGATTAACGTTGATTTATGAACTAACAGTCGAGTAGGGAACCTCACTTATTTCTATTGTGGGATTTGCTAGTTCTATACGTCTAAACTCAAGGAAATACAAGACAGACAGACAGACCTGAACCATATAACTGCCTTTTTGAAGACCCCGCCTTTGGTCACCCCCCCCCCTTGTCATTTAGATTTGGCCCCGCCTTTTAGCCGATGACGGCAGCCACCTGGTAGTTTCTAGCAGTCTGATTTACTGTATTAGCAGTTCTTACCTGATGTTGTAAAATAAAAGAGAATTTCTCACTTACCTTCATTTCACACTCAAGCTAAAGTAACAGAATAAAGACAAGCCTGTAAAGCGTAGCTTGGCTAAAATCCTATTCGTTATACTTCATCGCACCTTTTACTGTTGCTTGAAGGTCCAAGCTCGGTTTTCAACAGATTTACGTGTTTGTGGTGTCCGTGAACGTGACGTGATCCATACAGTGATGTCTGCATGTGTGTGTCAGGATGTGAAAAATGAAAAATGAGTCACTCAGCCGGGTTGAAACTGGGCGCCGTAATGGCGCGCTCAGATGGTAGAAGCCTATTGATCTGCTCCTGCAGATGTTACTCTAGAGAATTAAGTACACGAAACACAGCGGGGTAGTTGGTATGTAGAGGGAGAGTATGGTGACAGGTGACAATTTGAAAATGACAGCTGCAAGCATTTTTTCCTCCTCAGTGCACAAGCTCTTTTTAATAGGTGCTAACACGGTTCCGTCATCATCTGTTGTCTTAGTTTTTTTCGCTAACCATACTTTCACATATGCAAGCTGCACCAGTAATGTCCTGGGCTGTTGTATGACTGCCATGATGGAATATTTGAAGAAGTGAATTCTAGTGATTTCAAGGGAGAGTTCACTTTTTGACTTCTTGCTTCACATACGGGGAAAGACCTACGGGCCTCCATGATCAGACCCACATCTCTGGATGGGCTCGCCACCTTCAGTCTCTCCTCCTCATTCCAGATCCTTGGATAATCTGTAGCGTTGGGATCACTGTATAAAGAAAGATAGCTAGACAGATAGAAGTGAGATAGTCAGGGCACCAGGGGCCATAGCAGAACCCCTAACCCCAGACACACAATCACAGTGCTGAGTTCAAACACCAGATGTTCTTATTTTAAATAATAACCTAACAGGCTCTCTTCTCTTCTCCAGACTGCACAGTACAACAATCCGTTTTCCTCCCCTTCTTCTCCTCCCTGACAGTCACATCCACCTCCTCATGACTCCGACTATTGAGGCTGGAAAACGAGCTTCTTTAATGTTGGCCCCAGGAGTGCTTACAGTACCACAGTTTACAGCAGAAGCTCTTCAAAGAGGGATAATATTTCCCTGCAGCTCCCCCTGGTGGCACCCTAAAACTCTTACAATTCCCAGCTTGCCCTGTGGGTATCCATATGGGAGTTCCATCAGTGTGATACTGCCATTGTGTGTGAAGTGGAAGAACATAGCCCCTGGAAGTAGCCCCCCACTGCCCTTCTGTGCTGGCTTCCAACCAGCTTCCATCCTGGTCAAAACACTAGACCATCCAGCAAGGCACTCACAATAGATTGATAGAAAGATTGATAGATAGAACAGACACTATATAATGTATAGTATGAACACTAGTGGGCGCTGTTGCTCCTCAAACCCAATAGACAGACACTGAGGACACAAGTTAAAAGCACCAAGAACTCGTTTATTCTTTGAAAATTCCTCACAGTGCTCTCTTGCACCACAGCCACAAGTAAATGGGCAATAAAGCACACAAATGATTCATATTCTCTCTCTCTCTCTTTCTTTCTTTTGTTTTCTCCTCCACACCCTTCAGCACCACCTTCCTCCTGAGTCTGGCTCACTTGTGTGAGGTCAGTCCAGTCCTTTTACATTGGCCAACCTGGAAGCACTTCTGGGCTTCCACTCACGTGGCCTGCCAGCATTTCCTGGTTGGGTGAAAACCTTGTCTCCTTGTATATTCACAGCACCCCCTGGCGGCACCCAACAAGGCTGAGATACAGAACTCCAAGTCCCAGGGTGCCCTGTGGAAATCCAGGGCACCGCTGTAAACTAGGGAAGCTGCAGTGCTCTAAAAAAGCTGCCTTCCCCCATCCTTCAACATCTGGGGCATCCCAGCCAGGTTGAGCTGCCAGCTGTCTCTTACAATACATACATACTGTATATAGAAAAGGCACTATAAAAAGATACATAGAAATAGCACTAAGTAGTAGACAGATAGATAGATAAAGTGGCTATAAAAATATTCACCCATTGGATGTTTCCACATTTTATTGCTTTGCAACATTAAATCACAGGGTATGTTAATTTGGCCTTTAGGAGGGAAAGGAAGAGGACATGAATAGCGCCAGTGCCCCCTCTCTTTCCAGACTGGTATTATGTACCTTAGATGAGCCCAGAGGGAGATCCTCTGCCGCACGAGTATTACAATAGATAGATAGATGGATGGATATTAGGGGCACTATATAATAGATATATGGTGTATTATTGTAGTATTTCCCTCTACTTACCCTTTACCTGTCTTCTCAAGGGTAAGTGTACTCGTCAAGTTCTCTATCGGGTTGGTCTACTGTTGCACTTTAAGATTATCACACACATACATAGATATATGCATACACACTGACCCTAACCACAACAGTGCCCCATGAATGACACACACCGATTCACCTCTAGCACTACACAAGTGCCTTAGGAATAGCACAGCCTGTCACTCTCTCAGCACTTCAAGAGACTTACAGTACTTATTATCGGCACAAACAACATACTATGTTTTAATGATATCTCAGAACTAAATATTACTTTTGGTCTACAAGAATACAATTAAACATACAAAGGCTCAGCATAGGCCATTTATCAGCCAAGAATGCCTTACTTGACGTCCTATTCCCTGCTATTGGGTGGAGCTCTCACCCTTAGCCTTAATAAACCTCACAGCACAGCGGTAATGGCAAACCTCCGGCCACACCAGGTTGCTCAAAGAAATCTACCTTATTACTTCAATCACTCTAAACATTAAGACAAAGCATAGAAAGTTAAAAGCAGCATGGTATTTATTACAGGAATAATAATAATTCCACTGGAACAAAGAATAATAGAAAATAGGACTGAAATAAAGTCTGGATATATATAGTCTTTAGAAAAAGCTTAGGAAAAAGTAAAGATGACAAGGATGAATGTCGCAGGCGGCTTGTGGTATCGTTGTTCATGATGCTTTTCTGATGATTAGATGGAAACGACTTCACGTTGACGTCGCTCTGTTCTCTTCTGACGTCTTTGTCCCTTCTTCCTCCTTCCTATGTCGCTCCTCAGACATGGATGTGGAGAGAACATGCTAACTTCACCAAAGCTGGGATTCAAACCCAGAATCCTAATATCTTTTTGGTCCAAAAGGCCAGACAAAGCTGGCAGCACCATTAGAATGATGACTAGTTTAGTTTATTTTTAATTTCTTCAGTGTCTTCAATTTTCCTGTTAAGGGGTAAACTTTGAGATATGCAGGTGGATGAGCCTGCGGTTTCTGTTGGACAGACCACCATTTGTGAGACTCAAGGAGTGTGAGAGCAACACTGGAGCACCAGGAGGAACTACAAACTACAAACATAACAGTGGAAATTCACAGATGATTCCATTTTTATTTCCCTACAAGGGGTTATTTTATGTGTGTTTTTCCTTGTCTTTTTAGAGCGTCAAGGCAGGGGTGCTGTCAAAAGGCAGGGGGATGTTAAAGCCCATCGCTGCACATCTTGTGTGATTTTGTTCTATATAAAATAAATTGTACTGTATTGTATTCTGCTGTAATGGGGTATATTAATGAGGGAGAATGGACAGAATATAGGAGTTAGGTGGAGAACTTTGAGATTTCTCTGTAGTTTAACATTGGCTACCTCTACGCCCAGACACCATTCAAGGACTGAATGTTGAGGTGGTGCACTCCTACCAGCACTTGTGGGTCCATATCAACGACAGGTTGGACTGATTTCATAACTCAGAGGAACTATATAAGAAAGGGAAGAGTAGACTCCTTTTCCTTAGGAAGACTTTAACATGGTTTGTGACATCCTTCACATGACCTATAACTTTGTGATGGCCAGTGTGAATTTCTACGCTGTGATGTGCTGGACTGGTAACCTCACTTCACCAAATACCCAAGCTGACTAAGAAGGCACACACAGCAATGGGATGCCTTCTGGCCCTGCTGGAGGTTGTGGTGGAGCAGTGAATGAAGACAAAACTGAAGTCTATCATGAACACCCTCTCTGTGACACACAAACATTGAGGACTTTCAGCAGATGTCTTGTGATGGATGGCAGGCATCTCAACCCAGCAGGGATGTCCAAAGAAGGGAAGGATGGGGGAAGGCAGCTGCTTTGGCACACTCTCTCCCCCAGGACGCTAGATGGCGGCTTCCCTTGCAACATGGTGCCCTGGAATTCCCGCAGGGCACAATGGGATTACGGGCGGAGCCGTGGGGGACAGCTAGTTACAAATATTTTAAAAAATAAATGGTAAACATTCTTTGTACATAGTCTGGCACAGTTGGTCAGAATATTTGACATATGTCTGCTCACGAGTACTTTCTTAATACAGTGAAAGCTCCCATAACAAAGGTTAAGGGTAGAAACGTTTTACTCTTAAAAATACTCCACTAAATAACTTCAAACACTTGTAAGAGACGGCCGGCAGCTCAACCTGGCTGGGTCGCCCCTGAGATGGAAGTATGGGGGAAGGCAGCTTTTTGAGGACAAGATGCTAGTTGGTAGCTCCCCTGGACTGTAGCGGTGCCCCGGATTCCTGCAGGACACTATGGGACGTGGAGTTCTGCAACACAGCCCTGCTGGGTACTGCCAGGAGACACTGCAGGGAGACTTTCTATCTAGCCAAGAAGTACTCCAAAGTCACGGGGACGGACGTCCCAAAGTACTTCAAGGCTGAAGAAAATGCAAGTTCTCCATCGGACTATATAAAGGACTGTTGGGAACCCAGCAAGCGAGCCGGAGTTGGGAGGTAGAAGACTGAGCTTGCTGGGAGGTGTGGAGGAGAGAATTGCATGTAATTATTGTGCTTCTTATTGTGATTATTATTATTTGCCTGTGTATGGTGGCTGGGGTGCTTAGAGGGCACTATTTATAAGAGCGAAAAAGGAATTAAAATACCTTTTAGTACTTTTACCAGGAGTCCTGGACATCTGTTTGTCGGGTTAGAGGATCGACAGTGCCCTCTAGTGTCACAGTGTGTAAAAAGGTGTTGCTGAAGCTCCTTTATGCAAACAGCGATATGCCTTTATGGTGCCTCACTGGGGCTGTGACTGCTCTTATCATTTGTGGCCAAGACAGAAGTTCCCCTTTCTTTTCAGTAATTCTGGTGTGTGTTTGAGGTGGGTTGTCGATCATCACTGTAATATTTATTTATTGAGGTTTGTAAGAGATTCAACAGACCATGTTAAAAAGTTGGGGCACCACCTGGTGACCCTGCATAAATGAAACGCAGAAAAACAAGTTACGACTTTTCAGGCACAAGTTCCACGTTGAACTGAACTGAAAATGGCCGAATGTCCGGTTATGTGTCTTCCCGGCAGGAAGAGGTGGGTCCAGGTCAACTGACTCAGGAAGTGATGTCAGAGATGTTACATCTAACAGTCATTCAGGCTGCAGAGGGAGGAAGAGAACAGGCATTAGAACACAGCGCCAACCACTGGAGTGGCGGGTAATTACTATCACCTGATCCCTTAAGCTGTCCCCTATGTGCACAAACATGACTGCTTCTGTAAAAAGCTAAATGTGCTTCTTGCGTCAAGTAAAGAGCTATCTCTGTCTATAAATATCTAATCAATGCTCCACCAGACCAATGTCTAAATGTCAACTGGGCATACAGTTCTCATTACTGATTGATTCAAATTTTTATTACCGTACATCTGGTCAAGGCCTTTAACCAAAGCTGGTCACTTTACAACACTTTCCCAGTAACTCCTACAGTTTTGGTAAGTTATACGACTCGCTCAGGGTCATACATTAAAGTGGAATCTGAATTGTGTTGTGGGGTCCAGGGGCTGTGGGGGCATCTGTTGTTGAAGAGAGATTCACTAATCTCGACTTTGCTGATGATGCTGTGATCTTCACTGATCAGAGCTCTCGAGAGACTGAGTGAGGGGTCTGAGTGTCTGGGCTGGTGAGGGTCCTGATAAAAAACCAACATCCAGGCCCTTCATGACCCCTTGGGCACGGCCATCAGCAGTGTGTCTGTCAATGGAGAGAGTGCAGATCTCATCGAGAGGTTTACTTACTTCGGCACTGACATTCATGTCTCTGGTGACTCTTCCTATGGTGTCACTAGACGGATTGGAAGGGCATTGGGGGATCATGAGGTCGCAGGAAAGGGGTGTGTGATGCTCCTGATATCTCTGCAGAAGGACGAAGGTCCAAGTCTTTTCTATCCTGGTGCTCCCTGTTTGTGAGACATGGATGCTATCCAGTAACCTGAGATGAAGACTGGACTCCTTCATATGTGTCTCTTCGACGAATTCCTTGGGTCCTGCTGGTTTGACTTTGTGTTGCTCATGGAGTCCCGAATGAGGCACATGACCTGCATTGGGAGGGAGCGCCAGTTACGGCACTACGGCCATGTGGTGTGATCCCCAGAGAGTGATCCTGCTTAAAGGACCCTCATTGTTGAGGACCAAGGGAGGGTTCAATATAAATATTTGTATATTCGTGTCATATGTATAGTGATTAGTCACTGGTGTTTTTGGGATAGTCATGCTTTGCGTGCACATATATACATATTATTGAATATTTATTTGTCTGTCTTTTCATTTTACAATACAGTCATATGAAAAAGTTTGGGAACCCCTGTCAGCCTGCATAATAATTGACTCTCCTTTCAACATAAAAGATTTCCTAGGAGTGCTGCAAAGATTTTTAGTGACGCAGTATTTAGTTGTATGAAATTAAATTAAATGTAAAAAACTGGCTGTGCACAAATGTCTGTCCCCTTGTCATTGTGCTGATTTGAATGCCTGTCACTGCTCAATGCTGATTACTTGGTTTGATGAGCTCGTTAAGCCTTGAACTTCATAGACAGGAGTGTCCAGTCATGAGTGGTCAAAGGTATTTAAGGTGGTCCATCGCAAGTTGTGCTTCCTTCCCTTTGACTCTCCTCTGAAGAGTGACAGACAGCATGGGATCCTCAAAGCAACTCTCCAAAGATCTGAAAACAAAGATTGTTGAGTCTCCTGGTTTAGGGGAAGGCTACAAAAAGCCATCTCAGAGGTTTAAACGGTCAGTTTCAACTGTAAGGAATGGAATCAGGAAATGGAAGGCCACAGGCACAGTTGCTGTTAAACCAGCAGGCCTGGCAGGCCAAGAAAAATACAGGAGTGGCATATGGAGAGGCAGGATCGTGAGAATGGTGACAGACAACCACAGATCACCTCCACAGACCTGCAAGAACATCTCGCTGCAGATGGTGTATCTGTACATCATTCTACAATTCAGCGTAATTTGCACAAAGAACATCTGTATGGCAGGGTGATGAGAAAGAAGCCCTTTCTGCACTCGCGCCACAAACAGAGTCGCTTGTTGTATGCCGATGCTCATTTAGACGAGCCAGATTCATTTGGGAACAAAGTGCGTTGGACTGATGAGACAAAAATGGAATTATTTGGTCAGAACAAAAAGCGCTTTGCATGTTGGAAGAAGAACACCGCAATCCAAGAAAAACACCATTTAAGGATTTTAAACATGCAGTGGTTCAACCTCTGATTAAAAAACCGGCTCTAGATCCTTTAGCTCTTGCAAGTTATAGGCCTATCTCCAAACTACCTTTTCTTTCTAAAATCCTTGAAAAGATAGTTCACAACCAATTGATGGCCTTTCTGGAAAAACAAAATATTTTAGAGATTTTCCAATCTGGTTTTAAACACTTACATAGCACCGAATCAGCCCTTTTTAAAAGTTTTTAATGATATATTTTTAGCTACTGACTCTGGCGACTGTGTTGTTCTTGTGCTTTTAGATTTGACTGCTGCGTTTGATACAGTGGACCATGCCATTTTACTCTCTCGTTTGGAGCAGTGGGTGGGCATCCAGGGTATAGCACTAGAGTGGTTCAGGTCCTATTTGGCCGAGCGAACCTTTTGTGTCAGTCTTGGTGACTATGTGTCCTCTTCCACTCCTATCTTGTGTGGTGTCCCACAAGGCTCAGTTTTAGGCCCTCTCCTTTTTTCTTTGTATTTGCTCCCTCTTGGTTTTATACTTAGAAAACATGGTGTTGGGTTCCACTTTTATGCGGATGGACTATCAGATCTATGTTCCTCTAAAGAAAAAAGGCACATTTTCTGTACAGCCATTACTTCAGTGCCTTGATGATGTTAAAGCCTGGATGGCTTCTAATTTCTTAAAATTCAATGAAAAAAAGACTGAGATGATCATTTTTGGTGGCCCCACTGAGACCGCTAAAGTGTATTTAAGTTCCTTGGCCCAGTACAATAAGCCAATTGTCACAAATCTTGGGGTCAAGGTGGATGCTGATCTTAAGTTTGATAGCCAGATTAAGTCGGTCATTAAATCAAGCTTTTTCCAGTTGAGGCAGTTGGCTAAAATAAAGCCAATTCTTTCCCGGCACCATTTTGAAACAGTAATTCATGCCTTTGTTACTACTCGGCTGGACTACTGTAATGCACTTTATGTAGGAGTCAGTGCCTCATTGATTACTCATCTCCAGAGGGTCCAAAATGCTGCTGCTCGTCTTTTAACTGGCACTCGGAAATTTGAGCACATTTCCCCTGTTTTAGTTACACTTCACTGGTTGCCCGTTTCTTTTAGGATCCATTTTAAAATTCTTTTATTTGCTTTTAAAGCTCTTCATGGCCTTGCCCCACCCTCTCTCTCTGAGCTCCTACAGCCTTATTCACCCACTCGCTCTCTCAGGTCAGCTGATCAGCTGCCCCTGAATGTACCAAGGACTAAGCGTAAACTTAGAGGAGACCACCGTGCTTTTGCTGTAGCAGCTCCCAAGCTATGGAATGATTAGACAGGCCTCTTCTCTGTCTGTTTTTAAATCTCTTTTAAAAACCCATCTCTTTACCCTGGCCTTTGATACCTTGTGAGAAGTTCGTTTTAGCTCATTTTACTTTTGTTGTTTTTAGCTGATTTTATTCCATTTTATATTGTTTTATCGTAGGGCTGTTTTATTTATGTATTATACCATATTCTTATTTATGTGCAAAAATGTTGTGTTGTTTTACCTATCAACTATTTATTGTACAGCACTTTGGTCCTGTGCTGGTTGTTTTAAAGTGCTTTATAAATAAAATTGGATTGGATTGGATTTAGGATAATGTTCAAGCATCAGTCACAAAGTTGAAGTCACTTAAGCAGGGGTTGGATATTCCAACAAGACAATGACCCAAAACACAGTTGGAAATCTACAAAGGCATTCATGCAGAGGGAGAAGTACAATGTTCTGGAATGGCCACCACAGTCCGCTGACTTGAATATCATCGACAATCTATGGGCTGATTTGAAGCAGGCTGTCCATCAAGTTGATCTGAACTGGAGAGATTTGGTATGAAGAATGAGGTCAGAAATACGTAAATCCAGAATCCAGACACTCATCACAAGCTATAGGAGGACAGCGTCTAGAGGAGCAAAAGGAGGCTCAACTAAGTATTGATGTCATATCTCTGTTGTGGTGCCCACATTTATGCACCTCTCTAATTTTGTTATGATGCATATTGCATATTTTGTGTTAATCCAATAAACTTCATGTCACTGCTGAAATCCTACTGTGCCCATAAGGCATGGCGTATATTAAAAGGAAGTTGCTACTTTGAACTGCGGTCGGCTGGCGCCCTGCCCGGGGTTTGTTTCCTGCCTTGTGCCCTGTGTTGGCTGGGATTGGCTCCAGCAGACCCCCATGACCCTGTAGTTAGAATATAGCGGGTTGGATAATGGATGGATGGCTGCTACTTTGAAAGCTCAGCCAATGATAAAGAAAAATCCAAAGAATTAGGAGGGGTTCCCAAACTTTTCATATAACAGTATCTCCGTGTTTGATTTTACATATTGTCACAAGAACGAGACATGGACAGATAAAGAGTTGGGGCAGCCACCCGTATAATGTAGTATCCTGGCTGCAAGAGGTCGTTTTCACAAAATAACCAGCACTGAAGTGCATTCAACAGAGTCCAGTACAAGACTGAGGAAACAAAGGAAAAGGGGCAGGTTTTAAAGGGGGAGACAGGAAGTGAGGTCGTATGGACCTGGCACGTGGTCTTCCACCATTGGTTCGTAGCCGGAGGTGACATCAGACGGACTGGAGCTGGTGTGGCCGACTTCCATTGGCTCAGTCCCGGAAGTGATGTCAGGAGATCCAGGTGAAATCCCCCGGGGATGGTCTACAGGCAAGGGAGAAAAAGAGTCCGTGCACTCTGCCACACCCCGGCATGCCTCCGAACTGCCTTCACTCAAGCCCTTTAGCTGCCTCCCATGCACACATGTGTGACAATATCTAATTTCTGTTTTTTGATTATTTCGTTGTGTCAGGGAAAAAAATAAGACATCTGGTAAGGAGTACAGCTTGTTATTAGAGCAAGAAACATCAGGCAATCCAAGGAATAAGTCTTGGTAGTGTAGTGGCCGGTCTGGGTAAGGGGTCGGCCGTTACAACACAAATCCATGTGAAATATTGGGGTGCCAAGCAAGTCACCCTGTTTAGTAAAACAATAACGATAATGCAAAACAGAATAAAAATGGCATCTGCTTTTGGTTCTGAAGAGCGGTCAGGCTTCAGGTTGGCGGGTGTTGCTTATCCCCAAATGAGACGCCTCCTTCAGAGAGCGCCCTTCTCTTATAGATGACTGAACCGGAAAGGGGTGAAGTCGGCTGCCCTCATGGGGACTTCTCCTCAGAGTGGGAAACGAGACGAGACACTCAACGACAGCGCCCCCTTGTGTCCCGGGGAGGTATTGCCTACTTTTGACTCGGTCACGCTACCCAGGATGAGCTCCTGCTTTATTCTGGTGGTTGCTGGCATGTGATAGTAATGGGACTTCTGGTTGAATTCCAAAGCTCGAGGTGTCTTGTTGAACTGAAAGGAAAATCCCTTGCAGCTCGAGTGGATAAACGATTTCCATTTATGCCCTGCAGGCAGGGAGGTGAGGGGAGAGCACATGAATTTGAATCCCAGCAGAGGAGCGACTTACTTCAGGGTGAACCTCAGGAAATGAATCCTTTACAGGACGCTGGAGTGAATTAATGGGAAAATGAACGGAGTATATGATGAGTGACAGAAAATATTTAAAGCTAGCACTCCGTATTTATTCTGTTCATTTTCTAAGTAATGAGTCTCTCAGTACCAGGAAATTGCAAATAATCCTTGACTTATTGTAATCCTGTGGCCTCTGGTACTAATTTACTGGAGCACAAACCTTTTCCATCCATCCATCCATCCATCCATTGATCTTTCTCAGTCTGTCGTCTCCATTAGACGGTCATACAGTTTTATTTTAAAAGTTTCTTGTCTTCAATCACTGCACCCTATTAGTCAGCCATTCATTACATCCATCCATATCTCCATCCATCCATTATCCAACCCGCTATATCCTAACCACAGGGTCACGGGGATCTGCTGGAGCCAATCCTAGCCAACACAGGGCACATGGTAGAAAACAAACCCCAGGCATGGTGCCAGCCCACCGCAGGGCACACACAAACACACACACACACACCAAGCACACACTAGGGGCGATTTAGGATTGCCAATGCACCTAACCAGCATGTCTTTGGACTGTGGGAGTAAACCCACGCAGACACGGGGAGAACACGCAAACTTCACACAGGGAGGACCCTTGAAATGAACCCTGGCCTCCTAACTGCGAGGCAGCAGTGCCACCATGCCGCCCACAATGAAATCTTTACTTGCCAGTCTAACCAACAGGCCACATGTCACTACTGTTCAGTGCCGTGATCAGGGATCTTCCAGATTCTTTATTTTTCAAAAAGTAACCTGCAAATCTCAGAAATACTGCGCCATTTATTATATGGTTACATATTTGAAATCCTCCTGGAGGTTTTTCATGAAATCATTTATTTTCATCTTTAATGTTATTGAGTAAGGGTTGAGTATTCTGGAAGCTCTCTTTCTTTTTCTTACAAATTGTGGATTTTGAATTTTAAATTTCTTGGCTTCGATCTAGTGATGGTTTCTCATTTGTTTGTGAGCTTCACCAAATCGTTTCTGTTCAAATCCTAGGTCGAGATCAGTAATATTTTAACATTTTCCTACCTTCTTTGCTACATCAATGTTATTTATGCATTGTTACTACATTTTTTGTGCTAATTAGCAATGATGGATAATTTCATAGAATTGACTTATGATTGGTGAATGTTATTCCTTCGAGTGATAAAGTGGATTATAACTGAAGTTACACATTTAGCACCGTATCCCCTTTCTCTCTTTGTTAGGTTTCAGAACAGTCAACTTCACATTCAGAAACCACGCAGATGACAGGGAGAACATGCAAACTCCACGCAGGGAGGAAACCTGGGTAACTTAACTGTGAGGCAGCAGCGCTGCTCACTGTGCCACCGTGCCACCCCCATTCATTACAGCTTTGCTATATCCAGTCTTTTCCAGCTGCCATTTTTACTCTCTCGTATACACAAGTATAGAGAGAGCATAGGAATCATTTAAAAATTTGACCTCGAGATTTTGATGAATTGTGACATTTTAGACCCTCCTGAACCCGAAAATCCAATTTCTGAAATGGTGTCTGTCTGTCTGTGCGTAAACACTGTTACAAGAATCTAAACAAGCCACAGAAAGGTTTGGGGCAGCCACCCGTATATTATTCCCAAAATGGTTTTAAGCCTTCCTTAAGGCTCTAGATGTTGTAGGACTGTCTTGGTTGACATGTCTCTGCAACATCGCATGGACATCGGGGACAGTGCCTCTGGATTGGCAGACCGGGGTGGTGGTCCCCTCTTTAAAAGGGGGACGGAAGGGTGTGTTCCAACTATAGAGGGATCACACTCCTCAGTCTCCCTGGAAAAGTCTATTCGGGGGTTCTGGAGAGGAGGGTCCGTCGGATAGTCGAACCTCGGATTCAGGAGGAACAGTGTGGTTTTCGTCCTGGTCGCGGAACAGTGGACCAGCTCTTCACCCTTAGCAGAGTCCTGGAGGGTGCATGGGAGTTTGCCCGACCGGTCTACATGTGTTTTGTGGACTTGGAAAAGGCATTCGACCGTGTCCCTCGGGGAATCCTGTGGAGGGTGCTCCGGGAGTATGGGGTGCCGGACCCCCTGATAAGAGCTGTTCGGTCCCTGTACAACAGGTGTCAGAGCTTGGTCCGCATTGCCGGCAGTAAGTCGAGCCCGTTTCCAGTGAGAGTTGGACTCCGCCAGGGCTGCCCTTTGTCACCGATTCTGTTCATAACTTTCATGGACAGAATTTCTAGGCGCAGCCAGGGTGTTGAGGGGACGGTTTGGTGGACTCAGGATTGGGTCACTGCTTTTTGCAGATGATGTTGTCCTGTTTGCTTCATCAGGCCGTGATCTTCAGCTCTCTCTGGATCGGTTCTCAGCTGAGTGTGAAGCGGCTGGGATGAGAATCAGCACCTCCAAATCCGAGAGCATGGTCCTCAGCCGGAAAAGGGTGGAGTGCCCTCTCAGGGTTGGGGGAGAGATCCTGCCCCAAGTGGAGGAGTTCAAGTATCTCGGGGTCTTGTTCACGAGTGAGGGAAGAATGGAGCGTGAGATCGACAGGCGGATCGGTGCGGCATCCGCAGTGATGCGGGCTCTGCATCGGTCTGTCATGGTGAAAAAGGAGCTGAGCCGTAAGGCAAAGCTCTCAATTTACCAGTCGATCTACGCTCCTACCCTCACCTATGGTCATGAGCTGTGGGTAGTGACCGAAAGAACGAGATCGCGAATACAAGCGGCTGAAATGAGTTTCCTCCGCAGGGTGTCTGGGCTTTCCCTTAAAGATCGGGTGAGAAGCTCAGTCATCCGGGAGGGGCTCAGAGTAGAGCCGCTGCTCCTCCGCATCGAGAGGAGTCAGATGAGGTGGCTCAGGCATCTGATCAGGATGCCTCCTGGACGCCTCCCTGGTGAGGTGTTCTGGGCACATCCAATCGGGAGGAGGCCCCGGGGAAGACACAGGACACGCTGAAGGGACTATGTCTCCCGGCTGGCCTGGGAACGCCTTGGGATTCTCCCGGAAGAGCTGGAAGAAGTGGCCGGGGAGAGGGAAGTCTGGGCCTCTCTGCTTAAGCTGCTGCCCCCGCGACCCAACCTCGGATAAGCGGAAGAGGATGGATGGATGGATGGTTTTAAGGTTTTGTACTGATGTGTACAGATTGGAGTCTGGAACAGAACTGAGGGGATCGAGGAAAGGTGGCAGCTTTTAAAGGCCAGTATAGGAAGTGACCTCAAAGGGGCCAGAACCAGTAGGGTCTTCATCGATAGGCTCAGACCCAGAAGTGATGTCAGAGGGGCCAGAAGGGTCTTCATTCATAGGTTCGGACCCGGAAGTGAGATCAGAGGGGTCGGAACCAGAATCGACGTCATCAGGGCCAGTCAGAATTTCCAATGAATGGTCTGCATTAAAGCGAGGAAAAGAGTCTGTGCATTCTGCCCCGTCCCGGTCTGGCTGGGAACGACCCTCATTCAAGCCTTTTAGCTGTGACAACACGATCACTTGAAAATGCTTTGCCCTCGGCCAATGCTTTATATCACAAATAAGGAATCCTATCAACGTTTGGGCCGCTTCTGGAGACCAGAAGTGGTACTTTACCTGAACACATTTCAGATTTTTTTCAAGTAAACTATTGCTATAAATAAAGATATCTGATTAAAATTTTGTGTGGATATTAGAAATGATGAAAAATAAGTAGATATGAAATTTAAGAATAATCGCACAACCCGGAAGTGCTATTTTAGCGGAATACTTTTGCGAATTTTCAAGTAAACTATGGTTCTAATTACAGGTAGATGATTCAAATTTTGTACAGATATTTACAGTATCATGATATACCGTATGTGCTCCAATAGAGGTTACCGGCATTTATTTCCAAAACTAGCCTCGGGTCCCCGCGCTTAATAGACACCGGCTACTATTAGAGACCGGCCATTATTAACAAAAACCTTCAGAACGCAATATTCATGGTACAGGTAGGAACACAAAAATATCGGCTAATATTACAAACAGCTACTTTATTTGAATTTCAGCATGCTGCATAAGACTGTTAAAGATAAATGGCAATGTCTTTCTGTACCTTTCGCTGCTATTCGTCGGCCGAATCCGCAGTGACGGCTTCATTGTTGCCCAGTTCTCTATTGTCTTCCTCTTCTTCCAGGTTTGTCGCGACGCTTTGAATCTCTCTCTTCCTTCAAAATATGGCTGATTTTCTTTGAGGCAATGAATTAATGAATCCTCACTTTTTTCAGTAGAGTTGGTGATGCCACCATTTTTGAAAGATTCCCGAATCATTTCATTTCAGATTTCATCCCATGCAGACACGATCCATGTCACCATCAGATGTCATGAAGGTGTGCGCAAATTTCTGCCTTGTGGTCAACCCGACATGAAAATGAAGCAGTTTTAGAAACCGGTATATCCTTATTTCTTATATATGGAACGTGCTGACATGCTGACATGACAGGTTAGTGCTTACCATGTACGCTAGTAGGCAAATATCAAAGACCCGATTACTGTTAGAGACCGGCTACTATTTGGCTGAAGCCTGGCGCTTATTAGATACTGGCGACAATACGAGACTCGGCATTTATTGGAGTATATACGGTAGGGCTGTTCGATATAACGATATATATCGGATGACAATATGAAAACGTCTATCGCTGCACATTACGCTATCGTTTGTTTCGTGGTGTCGCAAAATAAACTGTTTACGGCAATATTTTTTTCATTGTTTTGATGGCCACCACGTGGATGCAGACACACTAGCATGGCTGATGAAGACGAGGCAACACCAGGTAGCTCCACACAGAAGGACCTTGTTCCTAAACGAGGGGCTACCTCTGTAGTATGGAGATGGTTTGGATTTGAAAAGTCTGACACGGACCAGAAAACGGTACTGTGCAAATTATGCTGCAAACCGATCGCTACCACAGACTCCAACACGACAAACCTCTTCTACCACCTCTACAAAAAGCACGTGAGCGAGCATGCAGAGAGTTTACAACTGAGAGGCAGGCCACGTAGGATATTACAGTTGTAAAGGTACTATTTAAACGAGCATGTTAAAAGCTTGGAAGATTAATTGCTACCAAAACAATCTGCTTAAGGCATAATTTTCCCTTCAGCGTTTGCTGTCAGCGTTAATCTTGTTAAAATTACGTTTACGCCACAACTGCATTAACACGGCAAATCTCCGTTAATGAGTTACCGCGGATCGCCCCGTGCTTGGGGCTGGACGGCATCAACACGTTAGCGCCGTCCAGTCCCACGCACGGGGCGATCAGCTGTAACTCATTAACGGAGATTTGCCACACTACGATGTGCAAATTAACATTTTACTAGAATGTAGCCTAAAAATATTATATTTAATATTATATATTTAATATATTTTTGTCGTAAGCCTTATTGCTGCTACAGTTTGAAGTACAATGTTTACATTTGGTTTTGACAGTTAATGTTAGACTTGTATTTATTTTGTTTAAAGGGTTTATTGGCCTTATATAGTTTAGTTGTTAGTGCTTTGATCCTTTTATATTTAATATATGTTGTGAGAGTTATTGCTGCTACAGTTCACATTTTGTTTATGTCAGGCATTTTATATAGCAGTATTTTATATTGGGCCTTTAGTAATTTGTTTTTGAAAAGTGTTTTATATTTGATACATTAACATTTTATGTTTACATTCTAAGTCAAACATTTGCTCAAATGTTCTAAATAAAAGAACAGAAATAATTACAAGTTGAGTACTTCTCATTTTTCATTTTTTTAATTTAAATGAAAAAAAAGGAGTGGTGATTATATAAACTATTCACTGAATACAAAGAAAATGTACTATATCGTGATATCGGGATATGAAATTAAATATCGGGATATAAGATTTTGGTCATATCGCACAGCCCTAATATACGGTATACAATTTTTCTTGCATTGTACGTATTTATTGGCCTATCGTAATGGCTGTAACATATGTGATATCAGAGACGCTCGATATCTTTAAAATAACATTTAGGTTTTACTGTATATAAACAGTGTATTTACATACATCATTTCAACAAATCTGACCTAATATCTAAGAGAATACAAAGGGTTTATGCTGTAATACTGTGCTGGAAATGTTTCTAAGAGTGTGGGAGAGTTTATAAGGGCTTAAAATATATAAAAATAACCAGATAAACATACGGTTTTTACTTTGCGGATCTTCACCTTTCGCGTGGGGTTCTGGAACACAAACCCTGCGATCGAGGAGGGATCACTGTATGTCATGTGCTTTTGAATTAATTTTGCAATTAACCATGGCCTCTAAGCAAATGAAGAGGGGAAGTGTTGGTGAGAAGAAAGGTTCGAAGAAAATTGAAATCCAATTAAAGAAAGAAATCGTTGAAAAGTATGAGCGCGGCGTTCGTGTTACTGATCTTGTCGCCGGGTAGTCATGATGATTTCGACTCTTCTAAAGCAGAAAGAGGCTTAAAAATCCTTTAAAAAATATTAACATGCAGTTCATACGGTCTGGAACGGATTAATCGTACATTTACATGCAATCTTATGGGGAAATTACGTTTGGGTCGCGACCAAATCAGGTCGTGTCCAGAGTTTTGGAATGAATAATGGTCATGACCAGAGGTATCACTGTATATTTTTTTTAACATTTTATTGAATTTGTTAAAATCAAACATCACTTCATACAAGCAAGTCAAATTTTACAAAACGTCAATATCAACCTAAATTTAAAGATGTAACGGGAACAATAAGCTGCTAATTTGCCGTCGTGTTCCTGGCAATACATTTAATTTTATAATTTTTTTTTTCCCCGCCATCATTATCGTAATTCAGCGGTTCTCAACCTGTAGGGGGGCGCAAAGTAACAAAAAAGGGGGTGCGAAGATGTGAAGAAAAGAAAACAAGAATCGAAAATATGAAAAATCGCAAATACTTAAAGGTTGAGAAACTCTGTCATAATTAAATATAGCTAAATTCAGTTTTACCTATAACAATTTATTGCAACATATATTATATAACTAGCTGTGTAAGCCCGTGCAATAAAAAATCCTAGAAACTATTGAAATCGTCAGAGTGCATAAGCGGCTAAGCGACTTTGTCTTTCTTCGGAGGTTTCATTTTGCCAACGCGCTCGCCTCACTTGTGTATTAACGGCGTGAGGAAAAGTAAAATGGATACCGTTGTGCCGATGTCCTCGCCTCACTTCTGTAATGGCAGATAAGTGAGTGACTCTCTTGTCAGATGTTTCCTTTTGCCGACATGCCGGCCTCGCTTGCGTATCCTTGGAGGCGGAGCCCTTACCCTGACTCCACCTCTCACATCTGGGCCAGACAGACAGAAAGACAGACAGACAGACAGACAGACAGACAGACTTCCATGCATAGATGTTTATTATATACATATAAGATACTAAAACTTTTCCATGTTTTTAGGTGACTATAACTCTTTTTCCTTTGCATGTAATCTTGGTAATGCATATGCAATCATGAAAAAATTCCACCACCGTTTTCGACCTCCCTAAGCACGAAAATATCATTTTAATATAAAGTTGGATTATGAATAGAGATAAATGATGGTGTATCGATATTATCAATTAGTTATGATTAGAAACAAACAGATTCGAATTGATTCAAAATGGTTCTGATGACATTTTCCTCCATCTCAGTATACGTGAAAGTCGGGGTGCGCATGCCTGAGTTTCGGTTAAAAGCTTCCAAGCCAAGCTTGACATCAAGGAGATCCTGTTGTCCATTACAAAGCCTGGCGCTGTTTGGGACGGCGATGATTCCTGATCACATGTGTCTGCCGTGTCCCACAATGGTCATTTTCTGGTCAGCCTTGTCTCAGAAGCAGCACACGTAGTGCGTTTTGGGAAATATAAAGTTCCGTCTGTGGCACAGTGGCGCAGTGGGTAGCACTGCTACCTCGCAGTTAGGAGACCCGGTTTCGCTTCCCGGGTCCTCCCTGCGTGGAGTTTGCATTCTCTCCCCATGTCAGCGTGGGTTTCTTCGGGGTACTCCGGTCTCCTCCCACAGTTCAAAGACATGCAGGTTAGGTCCTGAATTGTCCCTAGTGTGTGCTTGGTGTGTGGGTGTTTGTGTGAGCCCTGCGGTGGACTGGCGCCATGCCCGGGGTTTCTGCCTTGCGTTCTGTGTTGGCTGAGATTGGATCCAGCAGACCATCGTGACCCTGTAGATAGGATATAGCGGGTTGGATAATGGATGGATGGAAACTCCCGTCCACTTCATTCTGTGTGCTCCTTATCCCGCATTAACAGGCAGAAATGCAACAAGCGACTTTCTGAATTACAACCAAAAAAAAAGAGTTAAGGCCAGACTTAGGATTAAGTGGTATGATTGATTAATAACACGGATTCAAATCCGATTAAGGAACTAGCTGGAGAGAAAGAACCTGCAGCTGCCATGGCTCAGCAAGACCAGAACTTGGCACCTCGTGCCTTTGGTGACTGCCAGGCTGTTTAAGTGCCATCTGACAACTGCATCAGTTGCTTCATTTTAGGATGGTACGGTGGTGCAGTGTTTAGCGTCCCAGGGTTAATGCTCAGTCATTGCTTGGTCCGTGTGAAGTTTTCTTGTCTGCTCTCCTCCGATGAGCGTGCTTGATTCCTTTTCCCGGCTTCTGTGAATTTCCCTGTACATGCAGGTGAAGGGTGTAACAGAACAAGATGCAGAGGACAGAAAGATACGGAAGAAGATGATCCGCTGTGGCGATCCCTAACGGAAGCAGCCGAAAGAAGAAGAACTCATTAAGATGCCAGGCCTCTAATTTCCTTGATTTTGCTTTGCAGCTGATCTTGGTATTTTTTTACACCATCTCCTATGAGATTCAGTCCACATACAGTAAAGCAAATGAATCTGTCGGTTGTGAAGTTTCTGCTATTTCTAGTTTTGGAATTTCTCATTTTTTTTTTTTAATTGCTTGGTGTAAGCGACCCCTGGATTCTTGAATCGCAGTCAGCACCCACACAACAGAAGCCATTGGAATGGAGACGCCAGAACCAATTAGAGATGCAGGCGGCTGGGTTTCTCTTTCTCTTTGAGTGCATTCTAGTCTTTCTTATTTTACCCCGGCCTGTGCTTTTCATAGGCTAACACCTTCCTATTCTGGAGTTGCGTCAAGCCAAACCATTAAGTTGTCGCGTCTCGTGCTGCATCCCACCTGATTCTTATTAGGGCAACTGCTTTAGCTGCCAGCGTTTTGTGGATGCTTGATGAGTGTGAGTTGACGCAGCCAGGTGGGATGCTGGATGAATGGGAAGCCCTAAGGGTTCTGTCAACGTAAGTAGATCATTAGAACAATCTGGATGAGAACAGCCCACCAAAGCTCACCAGTCATGTTCACTTAACTTCTCGAATATAACATGAAGTCATCAAGTCCTACTGTCCACCACACTACTTGGTCGCTTATTTCAAGTGTCTGTAGTTCTCTGTGTAAAATAAGACTTCCTAAAATTTGTGTGAAATTGTGATCTGTAGCGATTGTAGGGAGGAGGTTGAGGAGATCCTGGAGAGGTGGAGATCTGCTCTAGAGAGGAGAGGAATGAAGGTCATTAGGACCACCAAGACAGAATACATGTGTGTGAATGAGAGGGAGGTCAACAGAATGGTGAGGATTAGGGGAGTAGAGTTGGTGAAGGTGGATGAGTTTAAATACTTGGGATCAGCAGAACAGAGTAACAGGGATTGTGGAAGAGAAGTGAAAAATGGAATGGGTGGAGAAGAGTGTCTTGTGACAGATGGGTATCAGCAAGAGTGAAAGCGAAGGACTACAGGACAGTAGTGAGACCAGCTGTGTTATATGGGCTGGAGACGGTGGCACAGGAGACAGAGCTGTAGGTGGCAGAGTTAAAGATGTTAAGATTTGCATTGGGTGTGACGAGGATGGACAGGATTAGAAATGAGGACCTTACAGGGTCTGCTAAAGTTGGACGGTTGGGAGACAAAGTCAGAGAGGTGAGATGGTGTTGGTTTAGACATGTGCAGAGGAGAGATGAGGGGTATAATGAGAGAAGGGTACTAAGGATAGAGCTGCCAGGGAAGAGGAGAAGAGGAAGGCCTAAGAGAAGGTTTATAGATGTGGTGAGAGAGGACATGCAGGTGATGGGTGTGACAGAACAAGATGATGAGGACAGGAAGAAATGGAAGAAGATGATCCGCTGTGGCGACCCCAAATGGGATCAACCGAAAGAAGAAGAAGACGTTCCCAACTGTGTCCCCGTGTTCTTGCTGAACTCGTTTTAAAGTCACCGTCTCAATCCACTGGACTAATTCCCTTCAGAATTTTAAACACTTCAGGTCTCCTCTTCATCTTCATTTGCTTAAACTTTAAAAGCTAATAACTCACCCCCTGTAGCCCCGAATCCGCCTAGTCGCTCTTTTCTGGACTTTCTCTAGTGCTGTTATGTCTGGTTGGACCAAAACTGCACCCAGGACTCCAGATGAGGCCTCACCAGTGTGTTATAAAGCTTGAGCAGAACCTCCTGTGACTTGTACTCCACACATCAAGGCGCTATATAACCTGACAGTCTGTTAGCCTTCTTAATGGCTTCTGAACACTGTCTGGCAGTTGACAGTGACAAGTCCACTATGACTCCTAAATCCTTCTCATGAGGTGTACTCTCGATTTTTAGACCTCCATTTGTGAATTAAAACCTAACAAGACCTAAACCTAATTCAAGCGTTAGGCTCAGCTCTTTTAATCTTCCCTCATAACTCATTCCCTGTAGCCCTGGACTCAGCCCAGATGCTCTTCTCTGGACCTTCTCTAGTGCTGCTATGTCTGGTTGGACCAAAACTACACCCAGGACTCCAGATGAGGCCTCACCAGTGTGTTATAAAGCTTGAGCAGAACCTCCTGTGACTTGAACTCCACACATCAAGGCGCTATATAAACTGACATTCTGTGAGCCTTCTTAATGGCTTCTGAACACTGTCTGGAAGTCGATAGCTTAGAGTCCACTCTGACTCCTAAATCCTTCTCATAAGGTGGACTCTCAATTTTCCAACCTCCCATTGTGTATTCAAACCTCACATTTTGACTCCCTATGTGTAATTCTTTACATTTACTGACATTAAATTTCATCGTCCACATATCTTCCCAAGCCTGTCTGCTATCGAAGTCCCTCTGTGATGACTCCATGGACTTGAGATTATCTGCCAATCCTCGCCACTTAATATCATCTGCAGACTTAATCAGCTTGTTCTTTATATTCTTCTCCAAATCATTTATATTTATTAAAAACTAGCTGTCCCCCTTGGCTCTGCCCGTGTAGTAGTGAAACAAGACAAACTTTTTTGCTATCAGGGGTGAGAATGTAGCTGTGATTTCTTTGGTAAAAAATATAAAAAGTGGCCAAGGTATCTCTAGCCAAGCAGTAGGTTAGTGCGCTCCATCGTCAAGTGTTGTCACTTTATCTGATCGTGTTCAGCTCTGACGGGAGAGTGTCCCCCGTGAGGGGAGAAGAGCACATGGCCGTGATATCTCTGCCAATCAGCAGCTACCCTCTAAAACACACGTAGCTCTGATCTCCCTCTCAAAAACTTCAAACGTTACTCCTTAACAATCTGTAGATGATAATGTCTGCTGATCAAACAGATATCACTAGCTAAGT